>NW_005353629.1:3657409-3662349 GCF_000412655.1 Myotis brandtii
AGCCAGAAGCTGGGCTCATGGCTGGAGAGCACAGTGGCGGTGGCGGGAGCCTCTCCTGCCTCAGCAGCAGCGCTAAGGATGTCTGACTGATGACTTAGGCCCACACGGAGGTTGCTGTGAAGTAATTCCACGGCTCCTTCCCTTCTCTTTGCTCATTTCTGCCCTCGGTCAAATATTCATCATTCACTGTTATAAATTCTGAAATCATTTTCCCCCAGGAAAGTGTGGACTTTCTGTTTTAACAGACTCATCCCTGTTAGGGCTGCTGGCCGCAGGCAGCGCTGCTGGGAACGGAATCTGCATGTGGGAGTGTAAACGCTGGGAGATCTCAGAGGCAGGAAACCGGGCAGGTAACACAGAGCAAAGGCAGGTCGATGCAGACGGGAAAATCCATTCCTGGGAAGCTTTCTGACGCCGGCGTGTGAGTGGCTGAATAACCGAACGTTACCGTATGCACTGACCATTCATTCCGCCAGGATCTCCAGAGTGAAGAACTCCACTAACTCCGTAGTCTGCTCTGTCTCTTTGGCCGCCACCTTATGTTTGGTGCATAATAATTTTTGCCATGATTATCTTTATTCATGGATCAGTTTTTTAATATGTTTTTTATTAATTTCAGAGAGAGGAAGGGAGAGGGCAAGAGAGATAGAAGCATTGATTGGCTGCCTCCTGCACTCACCAGCCGGGCATGGATTAATTTTGTTATGCAGTTGGATTAAACACTAGCTATTGCCTGGATGGTGTGGCTCAGTGGTTGAGTGCCGACCCATGAACCAGGAGGTCACAGTTCAAGTCCCAGTCAGAGCACATGCCCGCGTATTGGGCTGGATCCCCAGTGGGGGGTGTGCAGAAGGCAGCAATCAATGCTTCTCTCTCATCATTGATGTTTCTATTTCTCTTTCCTTTTCCCTTCCTCTCTGTGGAATCAACATATTGAAATCAAAAAAACCACTAGCTACGTGCAGTGGACACGAATGTATTAAGAACCTGTTATACTTCTAGGATGGGTGGTTATAAATGTTAGTAAGAATTGCCTCTTGCCTTAAAGAGCTCATAGTCTTGTCTGGAGAGAAGATGAAGAAAGCATCCTGAGTCTATGGCAGAAGGCATATAGGAACACAGAGGACATACGTTCGCCTGACGGGGCAGAGGTGGGGGGACGGGGAGAAGGCTCCCTGGGAGAAGAAACTTCTGCTACCCTCATGGAGTTCTGGCGATTGCTGGGACATAGCCCGGAAGTGGTGAGATAGATGCAACATCTTTCAGAGTAATTGGGGAATCCGTGTTAAAAGTCAAAAACATGTTTACACCTAGAATTTTCCCCTTGAATCTTTACTTTCAAGTTATATTTAAGAAAGTTAAAAACATAAAATAAATTTTTAAATGGAATTTTAATTGCATAGTTATTTACAGTAACAATATTGAAACCAGAAATAGAGGTATTTTTAAGGAAATTATAGTCTATTCACTCAAAGGACTATAGAGCAGCTACTCCTGATTTTTGAGAAGAATTTGTCACAGCGTTCGGTGATTTATTCTACAAATAGGTGTTGTTCGGTCTATGCCGGACATTGGCCTGGGCTTGCGCTCCTACCTGAAGGGGCTCCAGGGGAAATGGGGACCACGGTGATTCAGTTCACTTGCAGGAGGAGGGCGGTGGACTCCGCGGCAGCATAACCGTGGTATTGGAATGCAGGGGGGGCCCAGGGCAATCAAAGTAGCAGGACCCGTGGAGCCAGCAAAGGGTGATGGTGCAGGACTTGAGTTTTTGAATGACAAGAGGGAGAAAGGAAATGGATAGATAGAAAATTTCTCATTTTATAATGTTATGAGGGAAATAGAAGCAGAAAATACATTGTAAATGCAGGTTGACCACAACTGTATAATACCAACCGACCAAAAAAAAAGGGGGGGGGTAAAATAAATAGTGAAGAAATGAAACATCAGCCGTGGCCGTCTGGGGATAGAGCTCCTAAGGGTGATTCTTTCCTCACGTTTCCCTTCAGCCCCACCCAAACATTCTCCTTGAACGTGCGTTGCTTTTATAACGAAAGAAAAAGATGCCAGCGGTTGTCAGAGGAGGATAAAGACAAAGGGCTCCCATTGTATAGGGTTACCGTGTACAAATCCGAGTACACCGGGTCGACCTCTCCAGCAGACCTGGATGGCGCGTTTCCAGGACACAGCCCACAGAGGATGCCATCCTCCAGGAGGAAAGGCCCCCTTGTTCCCTGGCACACTGGCCTGATCCTGAAGACAAACAGAGAACTCAGAACACATACACCTGTGATGCCTACATGGGGTGCCTAGAAAGTTCTTACTGTCAGCCGGCTGGGATGACTCAGGGGTTGAGCGTCAACCTATAAACTAGGAGGTTGCGGTTTGATTCCTGGTCAGGGCACATGCCTGGTTGTGGGCTTGATCCCCAGTGTGGGGTGTGCGGGAGGCAGCCGGTCCATGATTCTCTGTCACCATTGATGTTTCTGTCCCTCTCCCTCTCCCTTCCTCTCTGGCATCAATAAAAACGTATTGTAAAAGAAGAAGTTCTTACTGTCTAAGGCTCTGGCTCTCGGATTCACCCCGCTGTGGAGAACCCGCTCTGCTTAGCACTGAGCGAGGCAGAGTCTGCCGCTTCCTAAATGCCTTCGTGCCTTCAGTGTGCATAACACTCCAAAACATATGAGGCATTTTCATCAAGTTTTTACTTTCCTTTTCTCCTCAGCCCTGTGAGCTCGCAAGGGCCCGTGTCGTTTTTCTCCTCTTACAACGGAAGAAAGTAATGCTTTAGATGACGTTTCCTGCCTCCAGTGACCAGGCTGGTGGGTGCTGGGAGCAACACTGGAAACCAGACTTCTTTCTGAACGTGGTGCTTGTCCCCGTGCGTCACGAATGCCCAGGGTGGGCAGACCCACACTCACGAGGGCAGAGGAAGGGGCTTATTTTTTTGTTAATTAATATAAAACAACAGTATGTTTATTAATGTAGACTCTGTAATCAAGCCAGTGATATAATATATACTCATATTTACATACTTAAATATTGATAAAGTTTCATCATTACATGTATATGTCATTACTTTTTTAAATTATTTTAAATTTTATTGGGGTGACATTAGTCAACATGAACATACAGGTCTCATGTGTGGATTACTAATTTACAACATCTGTATATGGGACTATGTGCCCACCACCCAGAGTCAGGTCTCCTGTCCCCTCATATTAGGACCCCTTTCTTCCCCGATCCCCTTCCTCAGGCAACCCCCACACTGCTGTTGGTGTTCATAAGTTTCAGTTTCATATTCCACATCTGAGTTAAAGCATAGAGTTCTTAGCTTTCTCTGTTTGACTTATTTCACTTTGCATATAGTGTTCTCAAGGCCCATCCATGTTGTTGTAAATGGTGCTGTTTCATCGTTTCTTATGGCCGTGTAGGACTGCATTGTGTACATGCACCACATCTTCTTTATCCATCCTCTATCGTAGGGGCTTTGGCTGTTTCCAACTCTTGGCCACCATGAATAATGCTGCAATGAACATAGGGATGCATATATCTTTGCGTATAAATGATTTCGAGTTTTTCAGGTGTGTACCCAGGAGTGGGATTGCTGGGTTGTATGGTAGCTCTATTTTTAATTTTTTGAGGACTCGCCAGACTGCTTTCCATAGCGGTTGTACCGTCTGCATTCCCACCAGCAGTGAATGGGGGTCCCCTTTTTTCCACAACCTCTCCAACACATGTCATTGCTTGTCTTGTTGATAATGGCCACTCTAACGGGTGTGAGGTGGTATCTCATTGTAGTTTTGATTTGCATTTCCCTGATTGCCGGTGAGGTTGAATATCTTTTCATATATCCATTGGCTGTGTGTATGTCTTCTTGGGAGAGGTGTATTTTCAGGTCCTCTGCCTTTTTAATCCGCACGGGTTCCAGTGTTTGGGAGAGTTCTAGTACATGATAGATGCCCCTTACATTTCTGTTGGGGGCAAAGCACAAAAGGATTGTTAATACTCCGATTTAATACTTAATATCCTTAAGCAATCTAGTCTGAGGTAGAAAAAGCAACAAAAGAACTTATATGCACAGACAGTAGTGCCATAGGCCTGGCACTATAGGGGATGGAGGGGGGGTGGGGGCAGGGTAGAGGGGGTCAATGGGGAAAAACGGGACATCTATAATACTTTCAGCAATAAAGATGAATTTTAAAAAATAATAAGGTGCTCATCCCAAGAAAAAAAAGCAACCACAAAAAATATGAACACAAAAATCAAAAAAGGGGGAAGAAAGAGGGTTTAGTTAGGAAGTGCGGAAGGAAATCTTGGAGACAGAGAGATTCCTAACTAAACAAAGTAGAATAATTTCCTATGAATTTCTGTCTCACTCTGAGAAAAGTAAATCGATATTCCATGCTGAACATCATTTTACTTTGGAAAGGTGAAAAGGATTGGGAGGAGAGAATGTGAGAATCATGAGAGCACGTCTTCCTCGCACGGGCTCACACCGCCCTCCTGCCCGCATCTGAGAGGGCTCCGTTAGCATCCGCTGCTGAACACGAGAAACTTTTTAACTTACCAACCTGGCACCCATAATCATGCCTCGTGACTTCGGCTGTATAGCCGGCCTGGGAAAGTTCTCCAGTGGCAGGTGGGACACCGGCTCATCACCGCCACCGCATGGCACTGAGTCGGGTTCCGCTCATTGGAGTCCTCTCTGCTCGGCTGGGCGTCAAGTGGTCCCCGATCCAGTGAAACCCTCCTGTCGCGTGTTCTTGTGCGGCGGGTGCGGTGTTGGTGAACAGCTGAGCGGTACATACAGGAGCATCCCACTGAGGGATGAGAAGGAAAACTAAGCTGATGTCTGCGTGGCCCTAGACCAGCCGTGGGCAAACTATGGCCCGGGGGCCGGATCCGGCCCGTTTGAAATGAATAAAACTAAAAAAAAAAAA
>NW_005353629.1:3662587-3682534 GCF_000412655.1 Myotis brandtii
ACAGTTCCTCATGTTGTGGTGACCCCCAACCATAAAATTATTTTCGTTGCTACTTCATCACTGTAATGTTGCTACTGTTATGAATCGTCATGTAAATATCTGATATGCTATGTGTGTTTTCCGCTGGTCGCGACCCACAGGTTGAGAACCGCTGCTCTAGACTGTTGTCCAAGCTCATTCCTGCAACAGTGACTCCCCCGTGTTACTTGTGACCAGCCCTGCGGGCGGATGTTCTCCCTGATGGGGAGCAGCTTTAAGTCCATATTACTTTCTTTTTTTCCAAAATGACCTTTGGGACTGGCTTCCAATAACGTGACGCTCCGGGCTTGGCGATGAAAGGTCACTCTCCATGGAGACGCAGTGCGGATAGATGTGTTCTGCCTGCCGCGGCCGTGCCTTCAGGACCCGCTGCTGCACTTGACCCGGTCGTCTCTCTGACCCAGGCATTTAGACAGCTTCCATCTGGATTTGGTTAACTTTTTTTTTTTTTGGTACAAATTAAATGGCTTTGTATATTCTCCAGTAACACATGTTCTGTAGAGATGATGACACTTTCCTTAGAAATGTAAGAAATGGTATGGGAGATGCATGTTGGACTTCTCGTAAGATGACTCTGACTTTAGGCAGATGCGTCTGGCCCGTGCCAGCCCTGCACACGTGGCGGACATGGAGGGCACGCCCCCGGCACACGGCGATCCCCAGGCCTTCACCCCCCTCTCACCTTTCCCTTCAACAAAGACCATTCCTTCTAAGGGGATGGGGGCAGCAGGGCTACTGGTTTGGCTCAGTGGATAGAGCGTTGGCCCGTAGACAGAAGGGTCCCAGGTGAAGGGCCCCGGTTCCATTCTGGTCAAGGGCACGTACCTCAGTTGCAGGCTCGATCTCTAGCCCTGGTCAGGGCACGTGCGGGAGACAACCAATCAATGTGTCTCTCACATCGATGTTTCTCTCTCTCTCTGTCTTCCCCCCTCCCTTCCACTCTCTGAAAAATCAATGGGGAAATACCACCGGGTGAGGATTAACCAGAAGTAAAAGCGGGGGGTTATGAAGCCTCTAGTGCAGGCAGCCATGCCATGCGTGCGCACTGCCCAGGGTTGCGTGCCGGGCAATGCACGGAGGTGGAATCGCTTTTCTCTGCTGGCCCAAGGGCAGTGCCCACGTCTCCTGCCCGGTCTTCCCCCTCACCAGCCCCGGGGGGTTTCCCACAGGAGCTCTGCATGGATTCTCACCTGCGGCTGCCGCTCTGCGCAGCCTCTACAGGCAAGTCCCAGGGCGCCTCCTCTTGTCCTGAAGTCTGTCCGTGGTGAGAAGGCCCCCGAAGCCTGCAGGAGGCCATCTCCTCTCCATGGCCGAGCAGCTGGGCGCTGACTGTGGACTCAGGGAGGGACCGCGCCCCGCACCCCTGCCTCCTCTGTCCTCGCCCCAGCACTGCGCCTGGAGAGCCACGCTGCTCTGTTGCTTGGCACGTCGGGACCTGGGAAGGACCGGCCCGGCGTCGGGGGAGCTGGGTTCCCATTCAGGGTCCGCCATTGACCAGTTACACGATTGCGGGGTAATGGCTTGTCCTGGATGCCGGAGCTTTTGTCTGCACGCAATGTGTTAACAGGATTAATCCCTGCAGCGTCAGTGAAGCAGCGTCCCGCCTGGACCCCACCCCGTGTCGCTGAATGAGTGTCTTTGTACCCGCTTCCTCGGGGACAGCACCAGGGCCCTGCAGCGCGTCTGATCCTGATTTCAAAGAAGGTGCCGCGGGCCAGGCCGCCGCCCGAAGAGGCCTGGGCATGGAGCGGCCTCTTACAGTCCCAGGTGCTTCCGTTTGCCCCAGCTCATCGGTCCTCCCAATGAGTGTAGAGTTGGGGTACCTGTTGGGACCCCTTCAAGCCTCCTTGCTGCTGGCAGGCACCTTGGAGGATGGCTCCCAGACCCTGGGTGCTTCCTGAAGCGGCGGGAACCCCCTGCTGCCCGGTCAGCATGGAAGCGTGTGGGCACACAACAGCCCCCCACTTTGCCTGGAGATGGACTAAGACCTGAGATGGAACGTGCACCCCTCAAGGACCAGGCTGAGCCTGCGCTCCTGGGACCACCGGCCCCCTTCCTGCCCTGCCCCAAGGCCTGGCTGGCTTCCCCGGAGGCACGGCCTTGCTGAGACCTACGCCCCGGAGAGCCCGACCTGAGGCAGCAGGAGGCTTCGGCGGCCACCTGTGGTGGACAGGACACAGGCGGTGTGTTGTCCAAAGACCCACATCCACGCTGTGCCACGTAGTGAGGCTGTGGCCCCAGCGAGTTGCCCAAAGCTCAGAGCCTCTCCTCCTGTTTGCAAAGTGAACGTAATAATAATGGCGCTCTGCCTCCGAGGAGCTGTTGGGGAGACCAGATCCTGGATTGTGGGAGGGCTTGAAAGCTGCCAGGCACCACACAAGCATTATGTAGTTACTTAAACACGGGCTCATTTTTTAACCTAAGCAATGTTAACCTACGACAGAAGTTACTAGTAGGTTTTCTGCAGAAGCCAGCTCAACAGCAGTGGTGAGATTTAGAAAACACCCTCCCCAGCGAGGTCTCCCCCCACTTCCTCCTTCCCGCATTCCTGGTGCTTCTTCCATCTGAAAGTTCCCTCTCCCTGTCAGCAGCTCATCGGTGTCCAGAAAGTCGCTGGGGAAGGAGGAGGGGGCGCCACTAGCCGGGGTCTCGGGTGCTGACCACCTCCCGCCTGACGGGAGGGCACCGCCTGGTCCTAACCCCTGGTTGTCATGGTATCAGTCCCTCCTTTCTTTCCTTTCAAAATGTTCTAAACGTTCAGAAAGGAAAGAGAACATGTCTCAGGACCGCTCTACACTGTCATAGATCATAGTTCAAATCCCACGCTCTGGATTCCGTGATGTGCTCGTGAATTGATGGGCCAACGCAAAACAGAGCTCATGAGACGTGTGGCCCAGACGGTGGCTTGATTGGAAACATCCCGACGTGTCTGAAGGTCAGAGCACGCGTGCAAAGTTTTCTTCCACGAGGGCCCCCGAGATTCCTGATAAGATTTTATGGTTAATGAGGATCTAGTTAGAGAGCTCAGCATGAGGGCATTAGAAGACAGGAATAGTCAGGTACAAAAGGTACATGGCAAGCAGTCAGCACCAGGAACGCACGCGAGCCTAGTGCCTAGCCCTGGTGGAGGAAGCAGATGCACAGAGATCAGCCAATCAGAATTGGTGGAGGAAGCAGAGGCACAGAGATCAGCCAATCAGAACTGGATAAGTACCCGGCATCCTTGGAACGATGCTATCCAGTCTGGGGTCCAAAAAACACTCCGTGGTCCACAGTGATGCCTACTCGAGTTTTTATGAGAAATTGAAATTCCCGGTACGTGCCCCCGGAGCCTCTTACCCACTGAGCTGCGCCTCATTAACGCTCCTGTCCTCTGGGACGCCTCTGCCATCTGAGGGCTCACGCCTCCATGCCTGTCAGGGCCCTCATCCTGCCAGGTGCTCTTCTGGACCCTGAACAAGCCACGTCGAACAAGACAGAGCCCGTCCCAGCTGACCAGCCGCGGAGCTTTCATTCCAGCGGATCAAAACGGGCCAGGAGCAAGGATTAAACGCGGGAGAAGGGCAGGTTGTAATTAGGAGCCCAGGAGGAAACACCCACAGGGGTGGAACCACGCGGAGGCAGGCGAGCCCTCTCTCCCGAAGCTGCCTGGGCCCGGAGGCCTGGCCGACCCGCGGCGTTGGAGCTGGGACAGGAAGAGGGAGAGCTCTGAGGAAGGGAGGCTCAGCAAGGCTGGGAAGAACTTGACCCCAGTGACCCAGAAGAGGCCGGGGCGGCTGGGGTTTGTGAACAAGGAGCAGGGCGTCCAAGGATGAAGGTGAGGAAGCCAGAGGTCATTGTGGGGCCGTGGGAGGAACTGGCTTCCATTCTCAGTGACTCTCGGCTTTTGAAACTAAACCCGCGTTTTATGACACACACACCTGAAAGTGTATCTGAAATCAGAGTCAAGGCCAGGACAAGTGCCATTAGCCTGTGTGAGTGCCACTGGCTCCCACCCGGCTCACTGTGGCAGCCTGCTCACCCTTCAAGACTTCTTTCTTCTCCGGCCAGCATGGCTCAGTGGTTGCACGTCGACCTATGAACCAGGAGGCAGCAGCCCGCTCACCCTTCAAGACTTCTTTCTTCTCCGGCCAGCAGTTCCACATCGACCTATGAACCAGGAGGTCACGGTTCAATTCCCGGCCAGGGCACATGCCCGGGTTGCGGGCCACCGCGGCTGGGCATGTAGGAGTCTATGTTCATGACTAGTTGGACGTAGAGAAGGCTGTGTCCCTTATTTTGGCCACAAATGTGTAGGTTGTACAATCAGTTCCCTGGCCCTTTTTATGTTGTGATGAGGAAAAGAAATAAAATGAGTCATAAGAGAGGCTACATTTACACTTGAAGGTGCGTAAACGTCTGACCACTATGTGGTACACCTGAAACTAGTATTATCTGTCAACTGTGATTGAAAAAAAATTTTAATTAAAGAAATAAAAATGTCCTAGGGATACGTGAAAACAGATGGCCCCGTGTAGTGGCACTTCCTATGGGCCAGGTACCGTGCTAATCATGATGCACGCATGTCCCTCGGCCTCCTGAAGGCCGCACGGGGAGGGATTATTCTGATAAGCCGAGTTTTCAAAGAAGAAGTCAAGGCTGGGAGGCGCTGAGTAAGTGGTCGAGGTCACACAGCCTGGAACTAGGAGAGTTGGTACTGGAACCCCTGTCCGTCCGACACCCGGGCCCTGCCCCTGGTCACCGCGGCCTCGTGCTGCAGGATGGTCTGAAGTCTGTAGCTGAGGAGACACGGGGGAGCTGTCCCACTTACTTTTTCATGCTTTTTGGAAGCACAGGCTGGACTCAGCGCCGGCGGCCTCCTGTCCGTGAAGGTTTTCCACTTGAACAGCTGGGGGAGCTTGTAGGCAGCTCATCGTCTCTCTCTGCTTCTCACAAACAGACCGAGGGCTCAGCAGGGAGCACCGGCCTCAGCTTCTCTGACTCGCCGAGTTCTAGAAGCTCCGAGAGATGCCTGCTGAGCGGAGGGTGGGGGTCCCGAGGAGGAGAGCTGGCCTCGCTCCGCGCCTGTGGGGTCCCTGGGAGGGGCAGAGGAGGGTCATTTAAGTAACGCGCTGGCAAAGTGGGATTTTCTCAAACACGCGCGGGAGGGGCTGGGGTAGCAGAAGGCACCCTGTGTGCAGGGCAGACAGGCTGGGGGTCGAGTCTGCCCTGCGAGGGAGGGGTTTGGGCCGTTAGTTCACTGTGTCCTCAGTGCAGTGCCTGGTGCTTAGAATGCCCTGTTTGCTGGGTAATTGAATGGGCAAGGTAAATGGCTATGAAAGCCCGGCCAGCATGGCTCCGGGGTTGAGGGTGGACCTATGAACCAGGAGGTCACGGTTCGATTCCCGGTCAGGGCACAGGCCCGGGTTGCGGGCTCGATCCCCAGTGTGGGGCGTGCAGGAGGCAGCCGATCCGTGATTCTCTCGTGTTTCTGTCTCTCTCTCTCCTTCTTTCTTCCTCTCTTTGAATTCTATAAAGACATTTTTAAGTAGCTGGGAGAGCCTCCATTTCTTCATCTAAGTCATGAGTGTGTCTCAGAAACATCAGCCTGAGTTCAAAACAAGCAGAAAAGCTCGATCATTGTGGGATCAGGTGTGCTTCTCAGGTTCCATCCATCTCCGGAAGAACTTCTAGAAGTCTCCAGAATGTGTCCTCCCTGACTCTAAACACAGTACCGCCTACCCCTGCCCCCTGCCCCCTGCCAGTCGGCTCGCTGGTGTACCAGGCACCTGTGCAGGCATTTGCTGCAGCGGCCTTCACCCCAGCACCCAGGTGTTGGCCACCGCCCCCCCCCCAGGACTGCTGCTGTCCCCAGGCCAAAGCCCACGTGTATGAGTTCATGTCCCTGAGGAAACTGAGGCCACGCTCAGGCTGAAGTGAGTGGAAGGCTCTTTAGAAAGTCCTGCTTCCAAATGTGGGGGCAGAGGGAGGAGTCGGGCCACGGGAGGTACTGGTACCCCAGGGTAGTCCCTAGAGACGGGACCACCAGGCTGCAGAGACGGGGCAGCTGGGAAAGGGAACATTCTGGAGGGGCAAGTCTTCCTCTAAATGCTTCCTCCTCTGCATGTCTTCCCTGACACCAGGGCTCCCGGCCTCCTTCCTCGCTGTGCAGACTGCGCGCTGCCTCCCTCCTAACAGCCCCAAGGCCGGGGTTGTTCTGTGTGTCTGTCCGCCACACTGTGAGGGGAACTGGCACATCCTTCCGTCTCTGCATCCCTGTGTCCAGCCCAAGGCCAGCGCCAGGCAGACCTTCAAAGGTGTGTCTTAAACGGCTGGACCACTGGGTGAATGCAAGGGTGCCTGTCCTGAGGTGCAGAGAAGAAAAACTATTTTCAGCGCCTCCGCCAAGCCTTCTCGTCCAAAACAGAAATACCTTTCTCTTCAGATCGATGCAGTGCATGTGTCTAATAAAAAGGCTTTTAAAACACAGATGCGTCTAAATTGAAAGTGAATATTGCTCCTCTCCCACGGGGCCCTGCGTACAACAAGGGTTCAAGGGCATCGCCTCTGACCTCTTTATTGCTCTATAAATACACGTTCTTTTTAAAGCAGATTCGTTGTGCGCACTGTTCTGAGAATACAACGAAGGTGTTGCTTAGATGGTGATATACGCATTGGCCTTGTTATTTTAATAGCTACAGTCGTGCCTGTCTGAGCATGACAGTGAGAAAGCAGGGACCAGGAAGGGGTGGTGGCAGCTCAGAAGTTAGGACACGGGCTCGCCACCTCCCAGCTCTGTAACTGCCCTATAGTCACAGCCTCCTTCCCTCCGCAGGCCCAGCCTCCTCCTTCCCTCTGCAGGCCCAGCCTCCTCTTCCCTCTGCAGGCTCAGCCTCCTCCTCCCTCTGCAGGCCCAGCCTTCTCTTCCCTCTGCAGGCCCAGCCTCCTCCTTCCCTCTGCAGGCCCAGCCTCCTCCTTCCCTCCGCAGGCCCAGCCTCCTCCTTCCCTCTGCAGACCCCAGCCTCCTCCTTCCCACAACAGGGACACCAGGAGCCCCATCTCAGCAAGGGGTGTGGGGGACCAGATGAACAGTGCCCTGGGGCCAGCATGCACCGCGGTGCTGTGAGTGCTCACTAACTGGCCTCCCAATCCTGAGGTCCTCCCTTCATTGCCTAAAGTTATAACTAAGTAAACGCAAATGACAAATTAGGAAAAATAGTCACAAAATTAAAGACCGGCGAAAATTAGTATTAATAAGAGAAAGAGACATGCCTGTTAGAAAGGAAGCCAGGGAGATGAATGGGAAAAGAAATATCAGTGCCCAGCAAACACATTGAATGTCCATCCTCTCTAATAAAAACATGAAAGACAAAGCGATGGGATTGCATAAACTGCATGGTTCCTAAAATACTGCCATGTCAGTGCTCTAACACTGGCCTCCCAATCCTGAGGTTCTCCCTTCATTGCCTAAAGTTATAACTAAGTAAACGCAAATGACAAATTAGGAAAAATAGTCACAAAATTAAAGATCGGCGCAAGTTAGTATTAATAAGAGAAAGAGACATGCCCTATTAGAAAGGAAGCCAGGGAAATGAATGGAAGAAGAAATATCAGTGCCCAGCAAACACATTGAATGTCCATCCTCTCTAATAAAAACATGAAAGACAAAGCGATGGGATTGCATAAACTGCATGGTTCCTAAAATACTGCCACCAGTTATTTTATTAATTTTGAGTGGACGGAGTGCTGGGAATCGGCTCATAGGAGGACCCGTAGCATGAGTATCGGCCACCTCATCGAACTCCGTAACCCATCGCTCCCAGGACCCTGTGCTGAGGAGGGGCCTGGGTGTGCTCAGAGCTGTGCTCACAGGGACACTCCTCACAGGGCTGCCCAGGGGAAGGTCTCGTAATGGCAGCAAAGATTATCAATAGCATATTATTTAAGTGAACAAAAGCCTGTGAAACTTGTATTGTCTTTGAAAAAGTAAAACCGAAATCCCTGGAAGGGTGTGTCACCAAGGTTAACAGGTCTTATCTACAGGTAATTATAGTTGACCTCTTTCATCTGGATTTTATATATTTATAGTTTTTCGTATTGTAGATGTGACCAAAACTTGGCTTAAGAGAGAGTGACGGAGTGGGCAAGACCAAGAGGAGAGAGGTTAGCAGCTTCCGTTCTTATTCGCACAGATCAGGTGGGTGGGCTTGGTGTAAGGCGATGACGGATGTGAGCGCTCCCCGAGGCACTCGGGCAGATTGGCATCATCGGCCTAAAACCCCGCCGGGCTGTGCTCTCTGTCTGCAGGGAAAGAATGGTGGATTTTAAGGTAGAAAACCATGTAACGATGCATGTACAAAACAGTTTAGGGCTTCTGGGTTTAAGTTACTTGTTTAAATTATTCCTTTCCTAGAAGCCACCAGATTTGATCAGAGGTATCCATTTTCCAAGTGGAGGGGGGGGAAAAAAAACAGAGGAAAATTATTGTCACCAAATGAAAAAGAAGAATCAACGCTTTTCCTGCTAAGTAAAAAAATAAAATAGCCCTGGCCGGTTTGGCTCAGTGGATAGAGCGTCAGCCTGCAGACTCAAGGGTCCCGGGTTCTTTGCTGTGGTGCTTCCATAGGTCTTGTTCAACTTTGTTATTTCTACGCTGTCCTAGGTGTTAAAAACACAAAACACAACAATTCCCTCCACAAATTGATTTTGTGACACTCCTTATGGGGTCCTACTCCCTCTCCCACCCCCAGCCCCGACAGGGAGCAGCAGTTAAAATACACTTAGGACCTCTGAAGTGTAAAGCAAGCAAGCAAGGGGCAGGCGTCCTCCAAAGGCCAAAATATATGCCCAAGAGTATGGGGATGGAATAAAAGCATCAAAATCAGGAGTCTACCCGGTTGGTTTCTTCAGGAAAACATCTGGGATATTGATCCCGGGAATGGCACTGCATGGGGCCAGATGCCCACTGATCACACCCAAAACCTTCCAGAAAGGCGCGGCCTTCCCTCTTTCTCTCCACACATGTAATCTACACTCTCCAAACGGCTGCGGCTCACATCTGGCCTCTGATGCCCGGACCACAGGCCCCCCCCACCCCCCGAGCCACAGGGAGGCCCACTGATCACACCCAGAACCTTCCAGAAAGGCGCGGCCTTCACTCTTTCTCTCCACACATGTAATCTACACTCTCCAAACAAACTCCCCGGAGGTCTGTTTCCGTCCTGTACAAAGAGCTGGGAGGCAGGCTAACAATGACAGCCCGTTAACCATCCTGGCAGCTACTCTGGCCTTGAGTGGGTGAGCGTGGATGTGGGGGAAAGAGGTCATTGAAAAACACCCGTAGTGCTGTCTGTGTCGCCCTATTCCCAAAACGCTTCCTGAGACTAACCAGCTGTCCCCACTCAGTGTGGCTTAAAAAAAAATTTTTTTTAAATAAAATAAATCTTGCTTGAAATTGAAAGGAAACACAGCAGCCCGTTTCAAAAGACTCCATTTGATTTAAAAAAGAAAGCTCATGTTTCTCATCACTTCCAAAGTGGAGGGCAGGGAGGGCATGGAGGAGGGAGGGGACGCTTACTTTTCATAACAGTGTGGCTCCGACTAAAGGCGACTTCCTGAGGTTCAGGGCCGACCCTGATTGACGTGTCCCCGACTAATTCCAGTTTCCCTGACCAGGTAGGAAGGCGTTGAGCCATCACTAAGGATAATTAGAAGCTGCAGTGCTCTGGATCTGCAAACTTAATGAGGAATTAATAAAATCAGTCGTTTTTAGACAGATCCTGGGTATAAAATAAAGGAAATAAATGTAATGCTAAAATGTTAGGTATGTTGAAGAAAAATAATTGCTCTGACACTGACGGCGGCGAGGAAGGCTTTATTGAGGACTGGAGCCATCACCAAGACCTATGCCACAGACGTCACCGCTTATGTTTTCATTTCCGCTGTCTCAAGAGTTAAGTACCTTTTGGCCTAACTGACTATACAGTTTACCCATGAATTCCTTGCAGCCCCCTGATTCCATGTTGTTCCATGTTTCGTGTGCTCATCACATTTCCTGCGCTGTGCTGCTGTCCCTCCAGAGCACCCCGCATATCGCCCAGAACAGCCAGGTGTTGAAATAGCGGTCGATCAAAAGGGTGAGTTTTGCTAAAGTCAAAGCATATCCAGGTTGGGGACAATCTGAAAATCCTTCTGCCTGAAGACAGCTGTGGAGACCTCGTCCATTCCTTTTTACTTAATCAATATCCTTGAGTGGTTCAAATTACATATTTAAGCTCATGAAATCTGAAAATTTAGTTGAATACCCCAAATAAAATTCTGAATTGTTTGACTCCAGATTGTTAACGCAAACTCAAATTATTTACTAGTAACTGTGATTGAGCCACGACTGTAGCCACCTCAGATGCTTTCTAGAATGAGCTAAGAAATTATTATCAATTTAAGTTTTCAGTGTATAACCATAAAATTTATATAGGTACTGTTCTGCCTGTCTTTGCACAGGTGCGTGTGCATCCACACATACATGCATGCTCACAACACACAACCCACACACATACACACTCAATGCACTTGAGCTACAGCTGTCTTTGAAAAATGAGTAACTGCAGCTCCAGGCGAAAATGATGAAGAATGAAGTCATTCATTGTGACGGCAGTGGTCACTGCTATTATACTACTGTTGGTATTTAAAGTGCGGATTTGGCACCTGACCTTTCTCTGCAGTAGAGTTATAAACAGTGACTACCAACTTTTTATATTTTTTTATTGATTTCAGAGAGGAAGAGAGAGAGAAAAACATCAATGATGAGAGAGAATCATTGATTGGCTGCCTCCTGCACACCCCACACTGGGGAGCGAGCCTGCAACCCGGGCATGTGCCCTTGACTGAAATCGAACCGTGACCTCCTGGTTCATAGGCCGACGCTCAGCCATTGAGCCACACTGGCTGGGCTACTATGACTACCAATTTTTAAAATATTGAGATATCATGGGAGTAGCTTATCTATGACGCCTGTTCCGGATCGCTCTCCGTGGGGTTAAAAAGCAGTTGGGAGCACTCTTTGGGTTAAACTGGCGGGTAGCATGTCTGCACTATACATACTAGTACATGTTCTTATTCACTGTCTGTCATAGAAAGAGACTGATTCCAACCAGCAGTTTACATCAAACTCATTTTCTGGACAAAGAAACTGAGGCCTGAAGAGAATGGGGTCGGCACAGACAGGGCTCCTGCGCTCTCTCCTCCTCCTCCTTCTCCTTCTCCTCCTCCTTCTCCTCCTCCTCCTCCTCCTCCTCAGTGTGGCGGCCTGTTGCCTCCATGGCACTAAGTTGGTTGGAGTAGGCCTCCTCAGTGCGGCAGCCTGTTGCCTCCATGGCACTAAGTTGGTTGGAGTAGGCATCGCGGGTTTGATGGATACAGCGATTTGCATCTCAAGGCAGCTCCCCCCAAATGCACTGCAGTGCGAGGCTACTCCTCACAAGCCAGTCCCCTGCGGCTGACTCCAGCAGCTCATTGATGTCACTTCCTTCCTCAGTCAGCGAGTCAGTTTTCTTTAATTCTCAAGACCAGCTGTCCGTGCTGTCAACAGAAAGTTATTAAAATTCCTTTAAAGTGAGTAAAAATAGCCTCGCAGCAAATGCGCTTGGAAACAGGAAGGAATCAGTATGCAAAGTCCACAAACCTCTGAGCGAAATCGCGTTGATCCAACCAGAGATTTCAAACCTCGTCTAGGCGAGATGCTGGAGAAAATAATTAGAAGATGCTAAGCCGCAGACTCCTTAATCTTTTATTAGCCGTGGCTCATGCCGTTCAGCTTCATCCCCTAACTGCCATTCCTCCTTTTCACAGGCGATTGGAATAAATGTGGGGATGACTTAGGTTTTAAGTGGGATTCCCTCCTTTTTCTGGCAGCGGCCAGGGAACACGTACCTCTGCACCAGCTAGGACTCCCATGAGCAAGCGGGAAAAGGGTCATTAGCAGCAACCATCACGACAGGGCCACAAGCAATTCTATGAGGATGTGTTTTAATTTATGAATGTTCAGAGCTCAAGGGAGGAGATGATGTTTCTCACGTTTAAATCGCTATAACTCACAGCAATGGTCTGTCTGGCTCCGCGCCCCCCTGATTCTCAACCAGTGCCCTGGCCTCAGTAATGAGGGGGTGGAGGGCCTGTCCCTTCTCCATCAGCCCCTGCCCACCCTCAGTCCCCCAGCACGGCTCCTACCCTGTCCCTGAGTTGTATGCGACCTGGTACCTAAGTCCCTCCAAACACAGTTAGAGTCCCTGCCACTTCCATCCCCAACAGCCACCGCCTCTTCTTGATGTGGTCAGACGCCACGAATCCTGGACGCCCTCTGACCTTTTCCCAAAAAACCTGTATCCAGCTGGTCTTGTGGTCCCAAGTCCTAGCCCGGGTTTGCTCCCTGGGCCCCTGCTTGGAGCTGGCGTGCTCAGGTTACGCCTGCCCTTGCTGCCCAGCGGCCACCACCCGACCCTAATCGCACGTACCGTGTAATGCGATGAAAAAGACCCTATAGGGCCCTTGCTGTGTGGGTCAGCGGTTAGAGCATGGGCCCTCGCATCAAAGGGTCTTGGGTTCGATTCTCGGTCAAGGGCACGTACCTGGGTTGTGGGTTCCCTCCCTGGCCCCAGTCAGGGCACATGTGGGAGGCAACCAATTGATGTGTCTCATATCGATGTTCTGTCTCTCTCTCTTTCCCTCTCCTCCTTCCTCCCTCCTCTCCACTCTGTCTATAAAAAAAAAAAAAAGTCTCTCTCTCTCTCTTTCCCTCTCCTCCTTTCTCCCTCCTCTCCACTCTGTCTATAAAAAAAAAAAAAATCAATGGAAAAGTATCCTCGGATGAGGACTAACCAAAAAAAAAAAAAAAAGAAGAAGAAGAAGCCTATATGTGTGCTATAGCTATGCTAAGAAACTTTGTTTTAGTAAATAGTTGTTTAAAGAAAGAAAATAGTGGAAATTTGGATAAATTCCTACTAACAGGACAATTAGAATATTGCTGGTCTTCGGGAAAAGTGTAAAACATGATGTTACAGGTTCTCTGGCATTAACTCCCAGTCCTGCGCTTCCGTTCCCGCAGCTTTGAGCACTGTTTGTGTTCCTCACACAGGCCTGGTTCCTACAGAGGTTGGATATAACCGGGGGGAAGAAAGACCTCGGGCACAGTCCCTGTCGCCAGGATGCTTTAAGATCAGCTGGGGACGAATGCAAGAAGGGCTGCTAGCACCAAGAGGGCATTTGGTGAGAGGCAGAAGCCATCCGGAGCCAGCCAGGCGCAATGAGACCCTGTAATGACTTTCAGCCCATGAACCCCTTCTTGCGCTGGGAGCAGAGCCAGAGCCGCTGGCTTAGCCTGTGTGGTGGGCGGGAGGCGGGCGGGGCTATAAAGGGCACCATGGGGGGTGCTGTGATGGACAAGCTCCTAGCCTTGCCTGGCCAGGGTCATATCCAGGCTACGACCCTGTGCTGTCAATCATTCAGACTGCACCCCTGGGTGGGGGGCGTAGAGGGGGGGGTGCGGTGTCAGGGGCACACAGACAGGACCCATCTGTATTATTTCTTACACCCGCATGTGACTGCACCATCATCTTCACTAAAGTTTTAAAAGGACAAGTTTAAAAAGTGTATCTCAGCCCGGCCGGTGTGGCTCAGTGGTGGAGCGTCGACCCATGAACCAAGAGGTCACTGGTTCGATTCCTGGGCCGGGCACATGCCGGGTTTGTGGGCTCGACCCCAGTAGGGGGCCATGCCAGAGGCAGCCGATAGAGGTTTCTCTCTCATTATTGATGTTTCTATCTCTCTCTCTCCATCTCCCTTCCTCTCTCGCTAAAATCAATAAAATAATAAAGTTTTTTTAAAAAGTGTATCTCGCACCAAGATGTTCACAAGCAAGAAATAGCTGCAATGCCTCAAAATGACTTCTTCCCTTCCTGCCGGTGGCTGGCTGCTCATCTGTGATTTCTAAGGGTTCTTTTCCTCTCATTTAAGACATACATGGCATCGGTCACTTTCAGGCTATTTCACAAAAACTGGGGCCTATTACCTTAGAGTCTTTATTATTTAGTCCCCTCTGTCCTGGCCAGGACTCCATGTACAGAGCTGCTGGCTTGGACTTTAGTGGGTCACCAGCGATACTGCAGCAACAACACGTAGCAGCATCTGTACCATCGTCACCGGCAACACAGCAGCTTTGAAAAGTAGCGTGTCTGCCACCTGACCTTTACGGCCCCTCGTCTGGCCCTCGGGTTGCTGAGCGCCCGTGTCACACCTGAAAGGGTGTCTCTGTTTGGGTACTGGGCCTGGGCCCTGTCGGACTTTTCCTTGGTCCCTTTCATCTCCTCGCCGTTTCTCCGCCAGCGTGTGGTGCGTTCCTGTGGTGTCGCCCCTCCCGGCCCCCGTTCCGCCCTCTGTGATCTTACATCTCAGCCTAACGCGGTGGACTTTCGTTTCGCCTTTGTTTTCCCCCCATTCCAACTATGGGAGCGATGGCACATGTTCACAATATGACACCAGTCCTTGCTCAGAGCGCCCAGGCTGCTGTTGGAGTTTTGGGTGAGAACAGAGCAAAACCAGGGCTGCCTTGTAGGCACGTGGGCACCTGATGGTGACTTTCTGTTTCCTTCTCTTTCAGTGACTGGAGGAGACGCCCGGGAGCACGTCACCGAGCAGGTACTCCTCCCCCCTCCTAAACTGCCGTGTACGGTTTTGCTTTACATCAGGGGTCCTCAAACTTTTTCAACAGGGGGCCAGTTCACTGTCCCTCAGACCGTTGGAGGGCCGGACTATAGTTTAAAAAAAAACTATGAACAAATTCCTATGCACACGGCACATATCTTATTTTGAAGTAAAAAAACAAAACGGGAACAAATACAATATTTGTATTTGCATGTGGCCCGCGGGCCGTAGTATGAGGACCCCTGCTTTCCATGTTAATGACGAAGCCCTTGTAAGTACTTTCAAATACCAAAGGCGTTGCTGGGTGTTGGGAGTGAGCAGCGTGTGTGTTGTGGCCCGAGGACATGTGCAGTGGGTGCCATTGGCCCCCTGGGCTGCCATGTGCTTTCCTCGCCTCTCACCGCCTCACTCCCCTCCACGCGTCTCCCCAGGAGGGGCCCGGTGGACAGGGCCTCAGCCTGCTGATGTGCCACCCGGGCACGTCCTGACCGGGGCATGGGTACCGGCCGCTGCAATAGATACTTTTATCTACTTCTCTCCTGACTGAGGTGGCGCTCTGTGATCTTCCCAGGTTTCCATGCCCAGCCAGTGGAGCGCTGAGCCCCGGGCGGAAAGGTACCGGCTGACTCGGTGCTGGGCTTTGGTTGCGGCCCAAGGTGGCCCCTGTCCTCCTGTGCGCGTCCCTGGTCCCTGTTTTCTCAGACAGGCTTTTTACTAATTTCTGTGTTACATTTCCTGGAAGAAGGAGTCACTGTGTATGGCCATGGAAGGGGCTTGAGACACTCACGTGTACACCAGACACTGCCCTGCCCGCCCCTGCCTCTTCCCGGCCAGCCCAGCGCAGTCCCTCCCCACCCACCTGGGCCGTAGCCTGGGGACAGGCCTGGGCCTGGGGCAGACGTGCTCAGGGGTCACTCACAGCCTGGAATCTCTGGGCCTGTGGGTGCTGTTCCCTCTGGCCTCACCTATCACCCACTCTTGTCGAGGAGAAGAGGATACGTCTACCCTTTCACCAGGCACAGTCTCCTCCTCGGGGGCTTCAAAATGAGTCCCATCCGTGTCCCCACCGCCATTGCACCCCAGCTTAGTTCCGCTTTAACTGAGCTGCGCCAGGCGCCCTGAACGCATGGAGCTTTAAACACTGTCGGCTCGTTTGGCTCAGGTACTGCAGACTCAGGAGGCGCAGCCGAGTGCTTAGGGTATCACTTTGCCTTTGAATATAAAGGTAGATGTTGACTCGAAGTCGCAGCCAACTTCATACTTGGAAATGCCGTCGTTGTGCAATGACAAATCAGTTAGCGAGTTCAGAAAGTCCATTTGCCTTTGAGCTTCGTCTCTTTAGCATTGTGTTTCCAAATATTTGTATGTGCTCAAGTGGCTGGTAAGGCTGAACAACAGTGAAGGTTATTGCTACCATTTTTGTTTATTTAAGTCCTTATAAAGAGAAGTCCTTAAGACTTCTTTTATTCTTTTATTAACTGAATTTCTTGGAGTGACACTGGTCAAGAGAATTATAGAGGTTTCAGGTGTACAATTCTATAACGCATCATCTGTATACTGTACTTTGTGTCCACCACCCCAAGTCAACTCTCCTTCCATCACCATTTACCCCCTCTTTACCCTCTTGTACCTCCCTCCACCCCCTTTTCTCGCTGGTAATCACCATACTGTTGTCTGTGCCTAGGAGTTCTTTTTTGTTTACTTAAACCCTTCACCTTTTCCACCTGGTCCCCAAGCCCTCCTCCCCTTGGATAGCTGTCAGTCAGTTCTCTGTATCTAAGAATCTGTTTCTATTGTGTTTTTAGTTTATTTTATTCATTAGATTCCACATACAGGTGAAATCACATGGTCCTTGTCTTTCTCTGATGGGCTTATTTCACTTAACATAATGCTCTCCAGGTCCCTCCATGCTGTCATGAAGGGTAAGATTTCCTTATTTTTTATAGCTGCATAGTATTCCATGGTGTAGATGTACCACAGATTTTTTATCCACTCATCTGATGGACACTTGGGCTGCTTCCCAATCTTGGCGATTGTAAATAATGATGATATCCTTTAAAATTAGTGTTTTGGGTTTCTTCAGATATATTCCTAGAAGAGGGATCACTAGGTCAAATGGGAGTTCCATTTTTAACTTTTTGAGGAAACTCCATACTGTTTTCTACAGTGGCTGCACCAGTCTGCATTCCCACCAGCAGTGCAGGAGGGTTCCCTTTTTTCCACATCCTCACTAGCACTTGTCGTTTGATTTGTTGATGGTAGCCATCCTGACAGGTGTGCGGTGGTTTTAATTTGCATCTCTCTGATGATTAGTGACGTTGAGCACCTTTTCATCTGTCGATTGGCCATCTGTATGTCCTCTGTGAAGAAGTGTCTATTCAAGTCCTTTGCCCAGTTATTAATTGGATTATTTGGTTTTTTGGTGTTGAGTTTTATAGGGTCTTTCAAATTTGCAGTATTAATCTCTTATCAGATGTATCATTGACAAATATGTTCTCCCATTCAGCGGGTTATCTTTTCATTTTATTGATGGTTCATTTTGCTGTGTAAAAACATTTTATTTTGACGTAGTCCCATTTGTTTATTTTTTGTTGTTATTTCCCTTGCCCAAGGAGATATATCACACAAAAATAGTGCTGCAAGAAACGCCTTTGTTTTCTTCCAGGGTTTTTATGGTTTCAAGTCTAACATTTAAGTCTTTAATGCATTTTGAGTTTATTCTTGTGTGTGGTGTAAGAAGGTGGTCTAGTTTCATTTTTTTTTTTGCACGCATCTTTCCATTTTTCCTAACACCATTTATTGAATAAACTGCCTTTACCCCTTGTATGTTTTTGCTTTCTTTGTCAAATATTAATTGCCTGTAAATGTGTGGGTTTATTTCTGTACTCTATTCTGTTCCATTTATTTATGTCTGTTTAAATGCCAGTACCATGATGTTTTGATTACTATAGACTTGTATTATAGTTTGATATGAGGTAGCATGATTCCTCTAACTTTAGTTCTTCTTTTTTAAGATTGCTGTGGCTATTTGGGGTCTTTTGTGGTTCCATGTAAATTTTTGGAATACTTGTTCTAATTTTGTGAATGACACCATTGGTATCTTGAAAGGAATTGCGTTGAATCTATAGATTGCTTTGGGTAATATGGACATTTTAAAGATGTTAATTCTTCTTATCCATGAGCATGGTATATGCTTCCACTTATTTGTATCTTTTTCAATTTCTTTCATTAGTGTCTTATAATTATTAGAGTACAGGTCTTTTATACCCTTGGTTAAATTTATTTCTAGGTATGGCTTTATTTTGTAAGCACTTCTAAATGGGATTGTTTTCTTAGTTTCCCATTCTGGTAGTTCATTATTGGGATATAAAAATGCAAATAATGACAGTTTTACTTCTTCCTTTCCTATTTGGATGCCTTTAATTTCTTCTTGTCCGACTGCTGTGGCTAGGACTTCTAGTACTATGTTGAATGAGAGTGGTGAAATCAGACATCCTGTCTTGATCCTGATCTTAAGGAAAATGCTTTTAGTGTTTGCCCATTGAGTATGACGTTGGCTGTGGGTTTGTCATATATGGCCTTTATTAATTGAAGTATGTTCCCTCTATTCCCACCTTGCTGAGAGTGTTTGTCATAAATGGTGCTAGGTTTGATCAAATGTCTCAGGGTATAGCAAGTCTAGCTGCCACCCACTGGGTGCTCACACACCATGTGGTGTGGTGGGGCCTCAGGGAGTCGTCAGGGCGAGGCCAGCAGAGTTTGGCAGCCCAAACAGGCCAAACTAGGAGCTTGGAGGGCCACTAGGAGCTTGGAGAGTGGGGATAGTTTATCTCCCATGAGGGGGAGGTGCCAGTCAGGGTCACGGGTAAGTGGGGAAATGGCCCCTTCCCCAAAGCCACACAACTCAGGCACTGACACCCCCTGAGTCTGCCCAGACCTCTACTCCCTGGCCCAGGCAGCTGACTTTTCCTCAGGCCCAAGCTCTGCAGGGCGGGGCCACAGGGGGTCCAGAGGGCAGGGCTATTGCATTCCCCAGGCCGATGCCATGTGGAGGGAAGACTCCATCCAAGGAAGATGGTGTCTGCAGTGGACCTGTTTTTTGTTTTAAATATAGTTTTTATTGTTGAGAGTATTACAGATATCTCCCATCCCCACCCCTTTCTCCCCTCCTCCCAGCCCCTACCCACCCCCCAGGTCTTCACTACCCTATTGCCCGTGCCCATGGGCTATGCCTGTAAGTATCTAAGCTCTTTGGTTTATCTCTTCTCATCCCCCCAACCCCACGAAAACCAAGGTATGTCAGTCTGCTCCATGCCTCCCTGCTTTGGGTTTTATTTTTTTGGTGGATTCATTTTGGTCATTAGATTCCACAAATAAGTGAGATCATGTGATATTTGTCTTTCTCAGTTGGGCTTATTTCACTTAGCATAATATTTTCCATGGACCTGTTTTCTTAACAAGTTAAAGCCGTTGGTCAAGAAATATATTGAGGCCACTTCTTAGGAACTTATTTTCATTTCCTGTATTTGCCTTCTTTTTACATTTGGCTGAACTAGTGGACTGATAGACACCAAAGTAGAACACCAAATATTTACTCATCATCTTAAGCATTGATTTGATGCCAGATAAAATCAGAATGGTTTCCAGTCCTGATAAGAGAGTGAAATTCTTTAGACTTTAACCTAAGAGGGAAGGGTTTTACTAGTGTGTTAGTTAACAACAGTCATTTTCAGAACCAGTAGCTGTGGTAGCCAATCGGCGTCTGCCCCCTGGTGTTTCCCATTCAGCGGTGGAATTTCTAGTCTTTGTTCTTTCAAGGAGGGGGTACTGCTCACTCTGAGTGGTGCTCTGGCAACACAACTCCAAGAGCCATCTTGTACCTTCAACTGACCTACATTTTGGCAAAGAGCCAAGCAATGAAGTTACTCCCCCCTCCCTTCTTTAAATCATCTCCCACCAAAAGAATTTGGTTCCTAAGAAACATTTTTGAAAGCTCACTTTGGATAATCAATACAGCGCTCTTTATCAAATGGAATGTAAAATAGAGCCCTGTTGAGCGTTAATCTTGTCCCTAAATCCTTCCCACTAGGCACTATAGACTGTGTAATTAAATTGAAATTGAAAATTGAGTGTCCCTCCCTCCCCCATCTGCATTAGCCAAGCTAGGAGGTGCAACCAGTGTGAGAAACCAGCTGGAGCGGAGAGAGCGCTCCAGCCCCCACCCCCACTCCTCTT
>NW_005353629.1:3682631-3696372 GCF_000412655.1 Myotis brandtii
CCAGCGACTTCCCAGCACCTGAGCTCTGAGAGCAACAACTGTTCTGAGTTCTCTGGAGGGAACACTGGACTCCCCTGTGGAACCGCTGGGGAATCAGGATGCTTTTTAAAGCAACTTGTTAGCGCAGCTTTTTATGGGAAGAGGACAAAAAGGAGCAGCGAACACCCTTGGCAGCGCCGGTCCCAGAGTGGGGAGAGTGTGGGACCGTTTCCTCCAGCTGCCTCCCTGGCGGTGCCATCCTGCAACCAGGGCCCATCTGAAAGGTGTTCCTGGGGCGGGGAAGTCTCCTGTAGGGCTTCTGAGTCATTTTCCCTCTGATGGGTTAAAGAGAGTCGCTTACATACTCCCAAAGACCCCTTCTAACCCAACTGAGCGCAGAACCTTTCAAGGTCACTTTTGCAAACTGCTTCATTATACAGTGGGGGTGGGGTGGGGCCAGGCCAGGGGATTAAAAAACATCAGAGCAAGAGGGGCTTTTAGTTCCAGATGAACAATCTGGGGGGGTCCGTGCACACAGGGGGCCACCACTCGGCTGTGAAAAAGGAAATCCAGCCCCGTGGCAGCATGGATGGCCCTAGGACAGCGGTCGCCGACCGGTGGTCCATGGACAGCACCAGTCCGTGAGGTCCGAAAGGCTGGCGACCGCTGCCCGAGAGGGCATTACGCTGAGTGAAACGAGCCAGTCAGAGAAAGACGGGACCATATGATTCACTTATATGTGGAATTGAATGAGCAAAATAAACTAACAAAACAGAGACAGACTCATGAATACAGAGAACAGACTGCCAGCTATTGGGGGAGGAGGGTGAAAAGGGTGGAAAAATTAAGACAATTTCCTCTGAAATGGAACGGAGCTGAGGCAGAGGGCTTTCCCTGGTGAGAGAACCCCCCCTCCCCTCTGCTCTGGAGGCAGGAGGAGCAGGTGAGTGTGGTTTCCAGCGATGTTTAGACCTGCATCCGAGTCAGGAGAGTGAGGGAGAGAACCTGCCCTCCCAGGGCCCTGAGCGCTTCCCGTCATCCCAGCCTGGATGCTGGATGGAGGCAGCCAGGCCTCTACCAGGGGGCCCCCTGCTTGAGTCCATGTCGCTCAGCCTCCTCCTGAAGGCCCCTCTCAGCAGGTGACCCGCAGGGAGAGTGGGGCCCCTTTAGCTCCAGGGCCAACAGCGGGCCTTGGGGACAGGCTGCAGACCCGGAGTGGCACAAGGGCCAGGTCTCAGGGATCTCTGACTTTAAAACTCTTAGTTAGACAGACGGTGCGTGGGCCTCCATGCATTCTCCAGGCCTCACAGGGAGGGATGATCCTGTGTGGGCATCTGCAGCTTTAAAAACTCAGTGTATGATTCTAATAAAACGCCCAGATTGAACCCACTTGTCTGTCATCTTTAAATGCCCCAAACTTTACACATGAAATCCGAGCCCCGTGATCTCATAATGTTCGGAAAGCGGGCTCCCTCCCTCCCCAGATTCACTTCCCACTTGGCTCCTTCCTGTAAAACTGCCGGGTCCCATATAACACTGTCCACCAGCGTATTCACCCTTCTCTCATCACCCTTCACAACATACACTCATATTCCCAGACATAACCCAAATACCACCTTTTCCATGAAATTTTCCTCCTCCTATAACCAAGAATAATCTTTCCTTCTTCTGTGCTCATATAGTTTTTCTACCACTTTACTATAAATTTGCATTTTCTACTCTATATTCTCATTTAGTTATATCCCTACTAGAGGCCCAGTGCACGAATTCATGCACCAGTGGGGTCCCTGAGCCTGGCCTGAGATCAGGGCCATTGGGGCCATCTCGCCCAGTCCAGATCGGGGCCAATCAGGGCCGATCAGGGCCGGTCAATGTGGGGGAGGGATCGCAGGAGGTTGGCCAGCCCAGGCTGTGGGAGGTTGGCTGTGGGAGCGCACTGACCACCATGGGGCAGCTCCTACATTGAGCGTCTGCCCCCTGGTGGTCAGTGAGCATCATAGCGACTGTTCAACTGGTCGTTAGGTTAGCGGTCATAATGGTCGCTTAGGCTTTTATGTATATAGATGATTTTGTAACTAGATAGGATAGTCCTAAAGGGAAGATATCGTGCTTGGTTCATTTCTGTGCCCACTGGGAACCCTTGCACATCATAAGCACCCAAGCAATTGCTGGTTGAGCGTAAATTCTTTAGCTCCTGGATTATTCCCTGGTGGCCCAAGGGCTGGGAGGGTGGGCAAGCCTCTCCCTGCCACCTGGACTGCTCCAACCTGGTGCGTAGAAAGCAGGACCAGGTGTTGTCCTCTGCCCTCCAGGTCAGGAATTTAAACCAAAGCCAGAAGGAGCAAGCTAAGACCACACATCATCTCTGTGAATAAGTCACAGGGTCAGGGAATGAGGCATCGGAGGGAGGGAGACCACACCTTTATCCCACCTTCGTTTCCACATTCCTATTACCCGTGCAGAGTTCAACCGTTTGCTTAGGTCAAGAAGTGGCCACCTGACTTTTGTCTCAAGTGTGCGTGTGGCAATGCCGCTCACTGCTGCCTTTTCAGAGTAGTGTGAACTTGAGAACTTCTAAATTTAAAGTGGGATTGCATCACCTTGCACTATTCTTATCAAAATGGTCTGCTTGCAGGAGGCAACTGTGACTTCCAGAGGGTTCCTCTCTGCAAGTTTAGCACTGAGCGAGTAACAACCCCACCTCTCTAATTCTCTTTTAAGGATTAGAAGCTGTGATTTAAAAAAATCTATCCAGTGTATGAGTCTTCTTTTAAATGCTTGAAAGCAAGACCGAAAGGATCAAAAAGTGGTGACGCTGATGGTGATTAACAAGGGCGGTCTCTATTAAAGGTCAGATGGCTGCGCGTCTAGAAAGCACGTAGTTGTAAATGTCAAAGGCTCCCCTCCTTAATCGGAAGCCACGACAGCGAAAGTACTGTGGGAGGCTATCTGTGGAAGTAAACAGGAGGCCACAGTCTGTGGGAATAGATTGTCATGACAACAGGGGAGGAGAAGATGGCCCTTGGGTGTTTTAAATGCATGAACTCAAGAAGAAAATAATGGTTGGAATAAAGAAATTGTTTATTAGCAAAATGCAGGATCTATTAGCAAACACATTTGCAGATAATCCTCACTCAGAATGCTCCTGGATAATTAGGACCCATAATTGTGCTGATCACTCAGTGTCCTGTCACATTGATTTGTCACAACAGCCCCATGAGGGTACACAGTGTCATCTTTTTATACAGGTGGGAACTCACCCTTGAAAGGTTTAGTAAAATTTTAGATCCTGCAGTGCTTAACACTAAATTAATAACAATAATGCCTAGCATGTTTATTAAGTGCTTAATGAGCTTTCTGTGTGTAGGCACTAGGCCAGGGGTGGGCAACCCCTGGCACGCATGCAAACATGGCACGCCAGTAACTTTTGCTGGCACACAAAACCCTCTCTTATAATCTTCCATTGACAATTTTTTTCTTAATATCGACTTTTTTATTTTTCAGATAAATTCAGTGTAGGTGCATCTTAGATAAATAAATAATTTTACATAACATGTATACATTTAAAAAAATTATTTTTCATCATCATATACTGTGGTTTTGTCGCTTGAATGAATTTTATTATTTCTTCAAGGTTCTTCACATATGTACACCTTAAGAGATATCAAGTAGGCGTAACATGTTCTCAAAAAATTAGGGTTGGCACGCAGAAGAATTTTGAGTCAGAGATTTTGCTGGTTTTGGCATGCACTCACAAAAAGGTTGCCCACCCCTGCACTGGGCTAACATTTGCATAATGCTATCTCATTTAAACCTCACAGCAGCCACCTGGTGTGTTAGATACAACTCAAGGAGTCAACGTTGGTGAGTTAAGTAGCTCGCCTAAGATCACACACCAGAATGACAGGGCCATCCAGCTCCACGTGGAGGCACCAGCCACTCTCCTCTGCGGCTGTCGGTGTCGTTATTCGGGGGCACACAGCTGGGGTGGCGGAGCCCCAGGGTGCCTCGCCGGAGACCCTTCCTCTTCACGACTGTGCTCTGCCTTGTTCTGGAAGTTCTACCAATTCAAGGACCCTCCTGATGACGCCCGAATCAGCACCCCCACTGTTACCCCAACGCCGAGGCCACTGGTTATGAGACTCTAGGTACAGACATTTATGATGTGGTAGGTTTGGGTGTGGGGTTTTTTGTGGGGGTTTTTTTCAAAGCGTTTGTGTAATCAAGATGAGCGTATACTCACTCTGGGTTCCTGTTGAGCATTAAATTACTTTTTAAATTAAGTAAGTGGAAAATCAAGTGAATCTGGTCTAAGAAAAAAACTGTTTGTCACCTGAAAAGGGATTAAAAACTGGGGCGGAGGGGGTGATACATTGGGATAATCCACTGCCCACAGGCAAGTTTCCCCGGCGGAGCCAGGCGGAGCTGACAGGGACACAAGGCGAGAACTGAAGGAGGAACCTTTCTTCTCACCAACTGTAAATGCCCTCTCGCTCTTTTATCTTCCAGAAAAAGTACCTGCTCCTAAAACTCTTTTATACGTTCCTCACTCTTACAATAGCAGTGTCCTTGTATATGTGCTCCTGTGAGAAAGCGTGGGGTGCTGAGTCTCTGTGCTGAAAACGTAGCTTCTACTAAAAAGAATAAAAATAGTTAAGGAAGCATCGGGCAAGTGACTCTCCCCACCTAAGATGCATCCTTCGGGCGAAATCTGTCCCCCGAAGGATCGCTAGTCAGCCTGTGCCCCGCTTTCTCCTCCCTCCTCGGAGATTCCCTAATTCCATTCCTCCCCACGTGGTAGCATCTGTTCCTGAAGGTGAGTCACTGGGTAAAATGAGCAAAACGGCACCAGCATGGGGGGTTTTCTCAGCACAGAGCAGCAAACCTCAGTGGCTAAGTAGGACCAGCTACCGGAGCACAGTGAGTGAGACCCTTTAGCATTGTTAACTCAAGTACCTCCTCCATGTCGCAAGGCTTTTTTTTTTTTACATCTTGAACTAAAGTTATGATCAAAATGGGCCACAGAGCCCATATGTGATCACGTTTGAATATACATCCTAAAATGCAGTGCTTTATTTGTCACTCTTTTACCCATGTTGTTCTTCCATCTCGTGCTAGCAGAATCAATAAAAAAACTCCAGGGAAAATTTGCATCTTTCTGAATCGTGTGGAAGAGGCTCCCGAGTCGTCATTTTGAATAAAAGTTGTTGACAGTTTAAAAAATTGTGTTTTAAGAAGTAGTGGCCAAGGGACTGGAAATATTTTTACCATATGTTCCTATCGTTACTTAGGTTAAGATAATTTTGGGGGGCACCCGAGTCGTCATCATTTTGAATAAAAGTTGTTGTTGACAGTTTAAAAATTGTGTTTTAAAGAAGTAGTGGCCAAGGGACTGGAAATATTTTTACCGTATGTTCCTATCGTTACTTAGGTTAAGATAATTTTGGGATAATGGTGCTAAATGACTATTTCCTTTGTATTTACAAATCAAAACACTTTTTATGTAAAAATCTCATCGGTTTGAATTTTACTCTTGCCAGCACATTTCTAAAAGCCCAAAAGGAAAAAAATAACAAGTGGTGGCTATCAATACTCGGGCCATCGTGTAAGACCCAGGCTATGTACATGGCTCAACCCTCCCGGGGAGATGCCCGGCTTGCCTGATGCTGCGTCTAGACTGTGTGTGTCTGGTTTTGCTGAGGAAACGCTACTTGATCCTCATCAGAAACTCAGGCGTGAAAGAAAGCGCGCTAGACAGTTTCCCTACCTCTCACTAGAGAAAGCGGTCGCATGTCTCTTCTCTTATGCGTAAATTAAAACATTTTTACATAAACTTTCTTTTGTAAATTAGCGGTTAACAAGGAACAAAGTTCTGCGAAAGAACAGATACATAAACAAGTAGTGCAAACTCAGAGTATGGATCCCAGTAAAAGCTATGTTGTCGTTATTATCCTTAATGTGGAAAAAGTTATTATCCCCAGAAATATTGCATTACATTCTGTGGTTGATCATCAAACAAGGGTGGAATAAACAAGAGTCTACAGCGTTGCCTCACTGGTATGTGCCTTGCTCAAACTGTATGAAAAGGGAATATTTCCATCCTACCATTACTGGATAATTCAATTAGGCCAATGTTCTGTGGATGTAAAAACAATGTAATTTACTATGTTGAATGATTAGCCAATCAGATTTCTCTCATTTTCTAAGGCAATGGATTGACTAAAATGTGACCATAAACAAAATAGACTTTATTAGGCATAATCGACTTTGTAAACAAATGAAATTAATTCTCTGCCTGACCTACAGCTTTGAAAATGAAAGACCAGAATTGAACACATGCTTCCCATTTTGGTTCTGTTACTAAGATGACACTTAATATAAAAGTTACAATTTAACTTCCCCTCAAGTATTCCATTCTCCAGACTAAATGACTCTTAAAAATATGTTCATCAGCAGATGGGAGCCACTTATGGCCTCATAAACACCAAAGCAAGTGAAATGATCTTGGCAAAATGGAAAGATGACAAGAGCCTCATCTGGCTGTTTCGGAGATGATGAATGCGTCGCGCATTGGTTCACTGGTGCCATGAATACTGACAGATCCGCACCCTTCTTCATCCGCGAGAAATACCAGAGCGACGAATGCCAGTGATGTATGTTTTCAATCCATCAATAAGCCATTTCCACACATGCACTGTGTTTAGAGCTGTGCTAAGTGGGAGGGAGGATGTGGAAGGCAAAGCCAGCCCAGAGCCTGTTCAGAGGGGTTTCTGTCCTGGAAGAGTGGGCTAGCGTACCTTAAACTGCACAGACTAACAGACTGTTACGACGTGTTTAGCAACGACACAGTTTGGAGAAGTCAACAGGCCATGAAGATGGCCACGGAAGGGTCACCGAGGACTTCAGACACCGGTTACCCAGATTTAATTCTGCAAGACATAGAATGTGGTGGCACCGAAAACCGGGAGTTGAGAAATGACCTCGGGAAAGTTAGCGTGGACTTTTCTTTTTTTTCTTTTTTTTAATGTATTTTATTGAATTTTTTTACAGAGCGGAAGGGAGAGAGACAGAGAGTTAGAAACATCAATGAGAGAGAAACATTGATCAGCTGCCTCTTGCACACCCCCCACTGAGGATGTGCCCACAACCAAGGTACATGCCCCTGACCGGAATCGAACCTGGGACCCTTCAGTCCTCAGGCCGACGCTCTATCCACTGAGCCAAACCGGTTAGGGCACGTGGACTTTTCTTAAAGCCATATCCTGTATGTTCCTTTTTGTACTATTTCCACTGGTACCAGCCACCAGTCTTCCCTAGGCTACTCCAACTCCTACGTTGACTCTTACCAGCCCCCAGTCCATTCTCTGCTTGGCCATCCGGGTGAGCTTTACAAAATGTCAATCACCGCATGTTGCCCCTGTAGAAAACCTCAGTGGCTTACATTGCGTCTCCGATAAAACCCGAAGTCCTTCCCAGGATCCCCACGATCTGGTGTTCCTAGGAGAGATGGGCCCTCCCTTGTCTCTGAATTCCTCTTGTATCGCTGGGCCCTTCTCACTCATGCGACAATCACACTGGCCTTCCCTCTGTCCTCCCCTCGGACCGTGGCACGCACTGCCCTGCCTGCAATGCTTGGCTTCCTCCTTGTCATCCAGATCTCAGCTCAAGCAGCTCCTCCACATATGGGCCTTCCCTGGACCCCTCTTTAAGGAAGTCTTTCCCACTCTCCCTGCCACTCCCGCTCTATCGCATCACTCGGTGGTAGTGTTTGCATCAGACTTTTCACCATCAGAACCTTTCTTGTTCATTCATTTGTTCACTTGGTCATGATCTCCCTTCGTCCACAAGAACGTAAGGACCATGAGAACAGGACTCTTATCAGAGTGGTGTGCCCCTCTAGCCCCAGCGCCATTCAACAGTGCACCATGAGATGCTCAGCAATTACTTCTCAAAGGAATGCATTGCTTCATTAATTCTGCTGGCGGGCTGTGCCAATAGGAGTGTCTAGTGATAAATTTATTCACGGTAGGAATGAACAGTTTGTGTGGATAGATGAAAGATGGAAGAGTCCGGTGTCTGTATATGGAAAATGAATGAACAATCCAAGAGAAGGATTAACGCAAAATGCCCGGGCTGACTACAGAAAGGTGATGCTCTTGGCAGGAATATGAAAGTCATGATTAAAAGCCTCACTTAGTGAGGATACACTACATGTTAGGCATTGTGTATTTATTGCATTTATTTTTCACGACTCCATTAGGTAGGCATCATTATCTCTATGTTACAGATGGGAAGTTGAGTCAACTATCTCCAAGTGGTTTAGGGAGGTATTCTATTCCAGTGAGTGACATTGATTATGTAGAAAAACACTGATGTGAGGTCACCTGGCAGCTCAATTGGATAGTGGTAAAAATCTACTAAGTCTGGTCTTCAGAGTCACCTCCCTCCCATTTCACCAGTTGTTGGGCTGAATGTGGAATGTGTGTCTCACAGCCTCCCTTGGCACACGAGGGTTCTTCTGCAAATTGGTCTGAGCCCCTGTGGTCTGCCAATGTTGTCCTTCTCGTTCAGAAACCACGCAGGTCTGGCCATGGGCTGGAGATACCTTGAAGAAGACAGTGAACAGAAAAGTGATTGGTGAAGGGAGGAGATGAGGTTAGTGGGCAGAATGATACCAGTCACCTTGGAGACGACCGCCTGAAGGGTAAGATAGCCCCTAGAAACTAACCAAAATGCAGGACACAGAATTTTGTTTTGCTTCCGTCTTTCTGGCCACCCATCTGTAAGTCGCTACCTAGAACACGGAAACCAGACTTTGCTAAGATTGAGTTCTGTACGAGGCCCCAGAGAGGCAGTCCTGCTGACGAGTCTTGGAAGTTAGAAGATGCTGCGGCGACTCAGCACCCAGGTGTCCTCTTACTCATGACAGGAAATAGAAACTCTTCCTCAGTGTATGAATCCCCAGGAAGATGGCATCTAGAGCCAGAGTCTCGGGGGTGAAAAGCCATGGGACCAGGTTTTCCAGCCGCTGGGTTTTATTGAGGTTGAAAGATACCTTCGCTTTCCTCCATTCATCCCAGGCACACAACTCGCAAGTGCCCACATATTGTTATGTTTTTCCAGATTTTCAGACACTGAAATGCCAACGTATAAAAGAAGTTTTCTTGAAAAGGCCAGCGTGGCTGAAGTCAAGACATCACCACTCTATGGCCACCACGTCTGTCTACATGTGTTTCTGAGGGGCGTGCAGTGGCAGAAGAGAAATCAGGATGCCATGGCGCTAGGAGCTTGTCACCAGGCTGCATAGGAGCTGAGCACATGACCACCGTCTCCGTGTGGTTTATGCAATCGACGAGAGAACCGGAGCCCAGGTGGTGTTCGCTCACACCCTGGTTTTCTGAGAGAAGAGCCCAGCGCCTCCTTGGCCGGGCTGAAGTGTTGGGCTTGTTCAGGAGAGCGAGCACCAGTTCTTGTCACCCAGCATACCGAACTCAAACCGAGGAAGAGAAGCAACCGAAGGCTGGGTGTGCCCACTGCCCACCCTAACTAGGCTGACTCGGGCACATCGGGCACCTTAGGGTGGCTCAGTAGTCACGTGGAGCTCATCAAAAGGAAGCACTTCTAGTTACAGATGTGCCAGCACTGAGGGCCCTGAGAAGCAGACATGTGTTGCATGTGAGAAACACACGGTTTTGGAGCCTGAAGAGCCTGGATTTTCATCCCAGCTGTCACTGTTGCCAGTTGTGCCATGAAACACACAGCAAGTTTCATGGAAACACGATCATCACCACGCTGTTGCCAGTTGTAAGACACACAGCAAGTTTCATGGAAACACGATCATCACCACCTGACACAGCTGGGGTGAGGATTAACTTGTTTGTGCAGCACCATCGATACTCATCCAAAACCCACGCTCCCCAGTCACCCTCGGCCTGTGGCCTGCGTCCAGGAGCTGAACTTTAAACAGAACTGGAGCCCGGCAGGGGTCAAGACAGGCAAACTCACCGTCCTTGCCAACTGGTATGCATGCATCCCTCCTGGCTCCGGGAGCGTGCCCTGGGCCTGGGAGTCTCAACAGACGGGTCACGAGTCACGGGGGAGGCAGGAGGGTTGTCCCGTTGGTCTGAGACCTGGGCTAGACGTGCAGGTGTCTCTGTGGTTGTCACAAGTGAGGGGCACTCAGATGCATTCAGGTCCAGGTTGTTACAGTGTTGGCTGGAGACTCAGTGCTGGTGGCCCGCAGCTGAGGGAGGCCCTGAGAAAACCCCCGGCGTGGAACCCGAGGCTTCCTTCCTCCTGCTGGGCAGTCCCCCTCGGGTGGGGAGCGGATGGAGTTATTAGAATCATATGTGACGTTATTTGTGAGCAAGGTGCACCGAGAGTGTCCACTTCTTCCCAGGAGCAGCTTGCATAACTGCAGTGTGGAAAGGAGCTTCAGGGAATGACGCTTGCCTGCTTGATGATATGTGGCTCTGTAAATAGATGAGGTAGAATCCTGTCCATCAGTGTCTTGGTATGAGAGAGTCGGACATAGTGAGATGTCAGCACCAGCCCGGCCGGTGGCTGCCGCTCTCCCAGTTGGCATTGCTGTTCCCCGGCCTCAGTAGCTTTGGAGTGTGGGTGGGGAAGGAGCAGTTCCCCGGGCAGCGGCTGCTTCCTGGGACTTGGGCTCTAGAAAGGAAGGAGCAGGCCGGGTGGCACCCCCTCAGCTCCCCCTCCCTTCCACCAGTTGCTCAGTTGCACTTACCAAGGCTGGGCTGCAGGTGGCAGACGATCTCTGTGATCCTCCCAGGTCCTGTAGACACTCATTCCATATCATCTCTGGGGACTGGGGTCCCACAGACACTATCAGGCTAAGGGGTCTAGACCAGCGCCGCTCAGACCTGGCCTTGCAAAGGAGGGGGACCCACAGGAGAGTCCATGGTCATGGCCGTAGATGCTTCTTAGTAGCCGTTTCAGTGGCATCTTAGCCTGGAAATGTCAGTGACATCTTGAGTCAAGTACAATCCTCATCAGGAGAAACAACCCCTGTGGAAACCCCAAAAGGCTTCATAATTTAGATTGATGAGATGACATTCTTTTTTTAAAAAATGACAGATTTTATCATAATGCATGAAGAGATGGGACCATGCAAACAGCCACTTGATCATCAATCAGTTCGCTCCGGCCCCTCAGGTGGTCACCCACTCTACCCGCCCTGGTCTGTGTTTTGCTGTGAGTTTCTGTCTCGCATAAAAAAAAAATGACAGATTTTATCGTAATGCATGAAGAGATGAGACCATGCAAACAGCCATTTGATCATCAATCAGTTCACTCCGGCCCCTCAGGTAGTCACCCACTCTACCCCCTGGTCTGTGTTTTGCTGTGAGTTTCTGTCTCGCATTCTCCCTTTACATTCTCCCTCAGACTGAAATCCCCAAAGGACACCCCTCTGTGTGGCCTCGGGATCCCCCCTTCCTAGCGCAGCACCCAGGGAGCCCGGGGCGGCACCAGGGTGAGGGGCCTGCCCTAGACTGAGCAGGCTGGGCCGGGCAGCCTGGGAAAGCTGAGCTGTCAGATACGCAGGCGACGAACGCCAGAGGGGCGTGTGTGTCACTCGAAGGCGCTGACACAGGCAAACCCGATCTGGGGCTGGCAGATGCTTAACCACATACGACCAATGGAATGTCCCCACCAGTGTCACCGCTGCTCTCACAGTTGGCATTGCGGATCCAGGGCTCCAGTAGCTCGGGACCAGGAGGCTGGGGGGCGGGGGGGGAGGACCACAGACTGAGACGTTCTATAATGCGTGGTTATTTGCTGAATAGACTTTTCCTTCAGGAATATCCGCTCTGTGGGGGCAAAGCCCACGTCTGCCGCATCCGCCACGCCTCCCTGGGCACCTCGCACAGCACCTGCTTGTCGCGGGTGCTCCGTGGCTTTGAGGGCGAGAGCAGAGAGCCATCGAGTTCACTGTTGACGATCAGCGGAGGTTTCACAGGGGAGCGACACTGACGAGAGGCCCTGAAAACTAAGAACAGCAAGGCTCTCAGATTTATTGCCAAGTTGATGCCCACGCCACACGTTTTCCACTAGACTTCTTTGACGCCTGGGTTTTTATCTGCAGGCGCATATCTCTCAACTAACGCTGCCACAATACCTACTCTTTAAAGGTATTGGTGGGAAGCAATCGCTCCTGCCATGGTGTACAGTTTTTCTGTGGCTAAAGGGTCTCTCCAATGAGAACATTAAAGGTCAAAGTGAGCGGGGAAGCCGTCACTTTCCTTGCAGGGGTGCAGACTACGCACTACGGTTGTTTCCAAGCGAGCAGACTCCTCACTGGAGATGTGGGTGGTTTTCACGAGGAAGCGGCTTTTAGATCAGCCCGGGAGACTTGGGACGTCCCAAGGCAGGAGGAAACCATGGGTGCGGGGGGAGGGGGGGTGTGGAGAGCCCGATGGAAGCAAGTAGAGGACATGTCAGGACAGGAGCAGAACACAGAGTGAGTGGCAGGAGCCCCCGCAGGCACAGGCTGCAGGTGCCAGCGATGGAATCGGGACTTGAGTTTATATATAGTCGAGCCAGTTCCAAATTTTCAGGAATGAAAAATAAAATGCTTAAGGAGACTAATTTGGTGTTCATTTTCAGGGAGGCTAATTAGAGGATACTAAAGAATATCCAATTAAGAAATAAATAAAAAGGATTTTTTTTTTAAAAAAAGCATAATGAGATGTAAATGAAGCAATTTACTTTCTTATTGTTGAAGCATCTCGCAGCTTTACTGAGGGGGTGGCCGGAATGTAACAGAACCTTTTCAGAAATAGAACAGAGCACAGAGGTAGCCCCTTTGGGGAGAAACAGGATAAGTTTGCTTTATATATATAGACTAGAGGCCCGGTGCACGAAGAGATTCATGCAATAGGCCTTCCCTTCCCCTGGCTGCCAGCACTGGTTTTCCTCCGGCACCCAGGACCCAGGCCTTCTCTCTGGACGGAGCCTTCAGTCTTTGCTCCGCTGCTTCGCCCCTATGTATGCAAATTAACTGCCATCTTTGTTGGGTTAATTTGCATACTCCCCTGATTGGCTGGTGAGCGTAGCAGAGGGACGGTTAATTTACATGTTTGTCTATTATTAGGTAAGATAAGCTTTAGAGATGATCAGAATGAAGTGCCCTGGAGGAAAATGGAGATGTAAGAATTTACTCTTTTTATGATTGCTGTTCTTACTGATATTACTATGATGGTAATGACGGAAACTCATTGGTATAAGCCTCAAATGTATTTATTTTTATTTTTTAACTTATCTTTATTGTTGAAAGTATTACAGATGTCCCCTTCTTCTCCATCCCACTGACTTCCACCCCCCCCCCACACCCAGGCCTTTACCACACTGTCGTCTGTGTCCATGGTGTATGCATATATGCATACAAGTTCTTTGTTAATCCTTCCTGCCCCCCTCCCCCGCCTTCCTTCTGAGATGAGTCAATCTGTTCCCTGCTTCCCTATCTCTGGATCCACTCCATTCATCCGTTTATTTTGTTCATTAGATTCCACATATGAGTGAGATCATGTGATACTTGTTTTTCTCTGACTGGCTTATTTCACTTAACATAATATTCTCCAAGTCCCGCCATGCTGTCTCAAAGGATAAGGAATTCTCCTTTTTTATAGCTGCATAGTATTCCATTGTGTAGATGTACCACAGCTTTTTTTATCCACTCATCTACTGAGGGACACTTAGGCTGTTTCCAGATCTTAGCTATTGTAAATTGCACTGCTATGAA
>NW_005353629.1:3696775-3759086 GCF_000412655.1 Myotis brandtii
AACAGTCAGACACTTAGCATATTAGGCTTTTATATCCTATACTAGAGGCCTGGTGCACGGATTTGTGCACCATAGGGGTCCCTCGGCCTGGTCTGCACCTTCTTGCAATCTGGGACACCTCAGGGGATGTCAGAGGCTCAGTTCACAGATTTGGCCCCATCCTGGAGGCCAGGCTGAGGGTCCCCACTGGTGCACTAATCCGGCCTCTAGTATGCATATAAGATCTTTGGTTAATCTCTTCTGGCCCTCCCCCCAACTCCTTTCCCTCTGAGATTCATCAGTCGGTTCCATGTTTCCATGCCTGTCCATTGAGCGTCTGCCCCCTGGTGGCCAGTGCATGTCATAGCTAACAGTCAAATGGTCGCTTAGGCTTTTATATATCTACTAGAAGCCAGTTGCAAAAAGATTCGTGCAATAGGCCTTCCTTCCCCTGGCTGCTGGCACCGGTTTTCCCCCGGCACCCGGGACCCAGGCCTTCTCTCTGGACGGAGCCTTCAGTCCTCGCTGCTCTGGACAGAGCCTTCAGTCCTCGCTGCTCTGGACGGAGCCTTCAGTCTTTGCTCCGCTGCTTCGCCCCTATGTATGCAAATTAACTGCCATCTTTGTTGGGTTAATTTGCATACTCCCCTGATTGGCTGGTGAGCGTAGCAGAGGGACGGTTAATTTACATGTTTGTCTATTATTAGGTAAGATAAGCTTTAGAGATGATCAGAATGAAGTGCCCTGGAGGAAAATGGAGATGTAAGAATTTACTCTTTTTATGATTGCTGTTCTTACTGATATTACTATGATGGTAATGACGGAAACTCATTGGTATAAGCCTCAAATGTATTTATTTTTATTTTTTAACTTATCTTTATTGTTGAAAGTATTACAGATGTCCCCTTCTTCTCCATCCCACTGACTTCCACCCCCCCCCCACACCCAGGCCTTTACCACACTGTCGTCTGTGTCCATGGTGTATGCATATATGCATACAAGTTCTTTGTTAATCCTTCCTGCCCCCCTCCCCCGCCTTCCTTCTGAGATGAGTCAATCTGTTCCCTGCTTCCCTATCTCTGGATCCACTCCATTCATCCGTTTATTTTGTTCATTAGATTCCACATATGAGTGAGATCATGTGATACTTGTTTTTCTCTGACTGGCTTATTTCACTTAACATAATATTCTCCAAGTCCCGCCATGCTGTCTCAAAGGATAAGGAATTCTCCTTTTTTATAGCTGCATAGTATTACATTGTGTAGATGTACCACAGCTTTTTTATCCACTCATCTACTGAGGGGCACTTAGACTGTTTCCAAGTCTTAGCTATTATAAATTGCACTGCTGTGAACATAGGGGTGCATATATCCTTTCTGATTGGTGTTTGGGGTTTCTTAGGATATATTCCTAGAAGTAGAATCAGTGGGCCAAATGGAAGTTCCATTTTTAATTTTTTGAGGGGATTTTTTATGATTACTGTGCTTACTGATATTACTATGATGGTGAGGGTGGAAACTCAGTGGTATAAGCCTCAAATTTAAAATCCCATTAACCTTGATTCTATTCGTCCAGACTCCTCAATCTCCGAGAATTTCTGCTGTGATTGGAAGGCAGGTGGGTGGGGAGGAGTGTCACCACAGCCTAATAATGGTTGTTACACGGCGAGCGCTGATGGGATAAGTGGTTGCTATGAGAAGGTCTAATGGGCATCCAATAGGAAGCCTCATGGGTGTTGTTACTTTGCCCACATCTTGGTTTGCTCAGAGCGGAGGAAACTGACTCCTGCTAAATAAGCCAACAGGAGACGGAAGTCTGATTTAGGAGCAATGAACCTTTCTCTCCTGCAGTCCTCTCTCTAGCCCAAGCAGGCGTTAGAGAGTGGCCTGCGGGACAGGGCACAGGGGACGGACAGATGGGAAGGGTATTTAATGATGGGACACCCCTGCCACCGCTCACCGAGCCTGAGTCTGCTGACTGAGCAGTCACGGCCACCATCCCTGACGCCTCTCTCACCTGGATGTCACGAGATGAGCTTTTGTTTGTTTTTTCTTTTCCTTTGCTCTACTCTAGTTCAGTGGTCCCCAAGTACCATTGCTGCCTGGGGAACAACTGGGGAGCTTGTCTAAATTAGAGCCGGGTGCCCTAGCCCCGAGATCCTGGTCGGGGTGCCCACAGCAAGGCCTGGGAGCCTGACCTGAGGGTGAGCCTCCAGGGCTCCGAGGCAGCACAGAGCGACTGACCCAGGCTGGTTTGGCCGCAGGTGAGGTTCCGCCCACCGCACCCACTTCCCACCTCCACCCGGGCCTGTTATCTGCTTCCCTTCTGCCAAGGATTTGTTTGAACATAGATTTTCGGCACCTTAACAAGAATTGGTAAATTATTTCCCTGAGTTAATCTTGACCTTTTGATTAGCACTGTTGGTCTTTGACAAGGTCATACAACAATTGTGTGGAAGCCCATCGTTACATCGTAATCACATTGACTCCTTCGCCAGCTGTTTATTGATCATCTTCTATGTGCCAGGCACTGTGCTAGGGACCAGAGAGCCAGCAGAGCGCAAGAATGATAAGGCCTCTGTCGCCGTATTCTAGTGCAGAGAGGTGGGAGGGAGTGGGGAAAGGCAGCATGGAAGTACATGAAATTATTTCACATTTCATAAGTGCTGTGGGGGCAGATCAGAGTTCTGTGGGAGCAAATCTCAGAGGGGACAGAATGCAGTCCAGGTGAGCTGGAAACACTTCCTTATCCAGGGGACTTTCTGAGACCAAAGGGGCCAGAGCCAGGCCTGCTGGCTGCTGCGAGCTGGGATACCATCATGGAACGTGGGCGCAGAACTGCGGAGCTGGAAGTAACAGTGAGCGGACGGTTAGACGGCGGCGGTCAGGGGATCGTGGGGGTGGTGCAGGCTCTGGCCGTGGCGCGGTCCCTGTGAAGCAGAGAGCGCTGGTGTGAAAGGTGAGGTGGTCAAGGAACCAGGGTTTATTGGGGCTCAGAGTCACTGCCCAGGCTGATGAAAGTGGGGTGAAGGCGCAAAATCTGAGTGAGGAGCCAAGGTCTTCAGAGCGTGAGGTGCAAGCGTCAAGGACAAAGGCAGATGCCAGTGTAAGGAGGGTCAAGGCCGGCAGGAAGTGTGTGCCTCACAGAAGCCGGAGGTTAGGCCAGAGGAGCCGTCCTGGAGGCAGTGGTTGAGTAGCAGGAAAGAGCCTCCTGTCTTCTGGCCTGAGGAACAAGGGGTTCGAGTAAGTGAGGTTCCATCCACTGAGAAAGTGCCAGGGAGGCAGAGCCCGGGGGCCAGCCAGCTTTTACCTGGAGAACGCACCTCGGGGGAAGCAGACAGGCCCCAGGTCCTGCGGATGGAAGGGGAGTGTCATCACACTCCCCAAGCAGAAGACCCAGAGCGCACAGTGGATGGTTGATTTTTTTGTCTTTGTTAGTCATCAGGGGCACATAAATTACGGTGGATAATTATAATTACTATTAAAACAATAATAATAGCAGTTATTCTTTCTAGTTCTAGTAGCTGGAGCAATAGCAGAAATGTAGTGGCATTTTCATTGCAGGCCTGGGCTGAGTCCTGCCCAAGCCGTCTACCAAGAGCCCCCTGATCTTCCAAACCTCAAGTCACAGTTTCTATTATCTGTGAACACGTGATGGCTCACGAGTCATTGGTCAGAGTAAAGAGGGATTCGGAGTCTTGACGTCATCCCGGCAGCCTCTGGGCAGACAGCAGACGAATGGTTTTAGTTAAACATTCTGAAAGCTGTGTTATGGGGTTCCCCAGGCTGGTGTGTGGGGATCAGGGGTTCCTCACATGAAGCTCAGCTAGTGGAAGGACCATGGTGCCTGGAGGTGGCTTCCACCCCCCATGCTTCATTCCTCAGCTCTTTGGCTCAATATGCTAGAAAACGCCTAGCCATCTTTGAACACCTAAGTCCTTTCATTCTTTCATTTGTTCATTGAACAAATAGTCTAGAGCAGGGGTCCTCAAACTTTTTAAACAGGGGGCCAGTTCACTGTCCCTCAGACCGTTGGAGGGCCGGACTATAGTTTTAAAAAAAACTATGAACAAATTCCTATGCACACTGCACATATCTTATTTTGAAGTAAAAAAACAAAACGGGAACAAATACAATATTTGTATTTGCATGTGGCCCGCGGGCCGTAGTTTGAGGACCCCTGATCTAGAGCAATTGCTATAGGTTATAGACCATTCTGGACACTTGGGGATACAATGGGAAATATTATATCTCTATCTCCCTATATATACACATCTCCCCTGGGAAATTTTCCTCTACACACCCCCCCAACACACACACACCTTTAGGCCAGTGAGCCCATGCATTATTGCCACAGCACATCGTTAACTCATTGTTTTCCCAATAACATGCTGACAACCCCATATGTGTATCTCCCCTTCAGTCTTCTCGTCTCCTCCTCAAGCACTCTTTTCAAATCTAAGTGAGATCATGTTATGTTTCTGCTCTCCCAACGCGACCTAGTCTACCAGAGTAGAAGCCAAAGTCCTTATCGTTTCTGTCCCTATTGGAGGATACCGCCTTGTAGATCCCTCCTCCCATGTCTGTCTCTACTCCGTCACCGTGAAAGGTGTAGGATGCAGTCAGATGAAGGGCAGATGGCAGATGGGCTGACTCATCCTACCGACCAGAGAACTGAGTTCTAATCCTGTTTTTGATACAGAGGAGGACATCAAGTAGCCTTTTCTGGATTCCCTAGTCATTCTTCACTTGGGGAAGAGGGAAGGTCTCATACATGAATGAAATTGTATTCTAGTATGACTATAGTTCTTAAATTATTGTGATACATGAATTTATAAAAATAAAGCCTTTTCCAAGGGGGGGCGGGGGGAATACTCTGTGTAAGTCTTTGGAAAACTGAAGTGGTTATCAGAACTTTATAATTAGCCTTGCTACAATTTTAAGTTTTACTTTATGACTTTAAACTATTATTACAAAATGCCCCAAAACAACAACAACAATTTTCAACCAAATACAACTACATTTTGTATCGACATTCAGGGGGACTAACTAAATCAATGCTGGAAAATAGCACATTCCACACGCTCTCAAGAGCCATTGACCTACAGAATGATTGAACTAAATTGTATTGTGTTACAGGCAAAGCTAAGATAAATATTCAGGGCCCTTTTCTTTCCATCTTGTGGATACCTTTTTGGGGGCATTTTGTTAAGTTATATAATTGATAGCCATAGATGCAAGGATAGCACAAAAACAATAATGAACTTACTATGGACATAGATTCAAGTCAATAACTATGTTTTGATCCCAATAATTTTCAGAAAATTGAGCATGAGAAAATCTATTAGTGTAAGGTAGCACATTAGTGCCAAATGAATAATAACATATACATAGCCTACATATATATATATATATAAAATATGGATTTTTTATTCAAAATGAATCATTTTGGATACCATTTTTTATTGTTACGTTTTCTGTGAGGAAGCTTACTGCAATATGTACCTTTGGCATGCTTTGCTAAATTGTTCTACTAGCTTATATGAGGTTCTCTCCCTGAAAGTATTTTAAAATAAATATGTCAACTTTCTTATCACTATACCCACATTTGAGAATGTGCTTTCAATGTTTCTTCTCTATTTTAACAGAACCCCAAGTTCCACATGCCTGAGGGTTCCAAGGAAAAAAAGGAAAATCCTCTACTTAACCCTGAGAGGTTTAGTAGGGTCTTAAGGGAGACCAGTCCCTCACAAGGAGAAGGTCAACCTTCGGGCAAGACCACAGAGTCACCAACCATTAAGCTGCTGGAAAAACATCAAGGAACTAAGACCCTTTCCAAGACGTTCAGAGGAATGAGTTGGCCACTGGACACTCGCCCTCTAAACAAAAGCTTAGTCAAGGACAACACATGGAGGGAGGCGGATGCAACCCAAGAGAAACGCAGGTCTTTCCTGCAGGAGTTTTGCAAGAAATACGGTGGAGTGAGCCATCCTCAGTCACATCTCTTCCACATGGTATCCAGGATCTATGTGGAAGATAAACACAAAGTCTTATATTGTGAAGTGCCAAAGGCTGGCTGCTCCAACTGGAAAAGGATTCTGATGGTACTGAATGGATTGGCTCCCTCAGCATACAACATCTCCCATGATGCCGTCCACTACGGGAAGCATTTGAGAAAGCTGGACAGCTTTGACCTAAAAGGGATACACACTCGTCTGAATACCTACACCAAAGCGGTGTTTGTTCGTGACCCCATGGAGAGGTTAGTGTCAGCCTTCAGGGACAAATTTGAACACCCCAATAGTTATTACCATCCGGTATTTGGGAAAGCGATTATAAAGAAATACCGGCCCAATGCCTGTGAAAAAGCCTTAAATAATGGCTCTGGAGTCAAATTCAAGGAGTTCGTTCACTATTTACTGGATTCTCACCGTCCGGTAGGAATGGACATTCACTGGGAGAAGGTCAGCAAGCTCTGCTACCCGTGTCTGATCAACTACGATTTTGTCGGGAAATTTGAAACTTTGGAAGAAGATGCCAATTACTTTCTACAGCTGATCGGTGCCCCCAAGGAGCTGAAATTCCCCAACTTCAAGGACAGGCACTCTTCCGATGAAAGAACCAGCGCTCAGGTGGTGAGACAGTATTTAAAGGATCTGACCAGAACCGAGAGACAATTAATCTATGACTTCTATCACTTGGACTACTTGATGTTTAATTATACCACTCCATTCCTGTAGTTTGCATTCATGTTCTAAAACACTGTATTTACTTCATGAGGACAGCCTTGAATCAGCTAACTGTAATTTTCCTATAATTCTCCGGAGGGGAGAGATTTAACTAAATGCAGTTGCCTTGATTTAATGAAGACTTTTACCAAATAGTATGACACCAATTGGCACAAAGTTATAGGAAAATTACCTCACAGAGACATGTGAACAACTCGAGTTACTCTAAAATGTTTGGGAAAGAGCTGCTTTTGCATTATGGATCAGATTATAGAAGCAATAACCCAGCCAGCTGCTCCATCCGCTGTAGCAGACCCCACCACGACAGGAAGAGGGATCTAAAATAGCATGAGTGGATGTCTCCATCCTGGATTGGTGGCATAACGTGCATGGATATATTCCTAGCAGTCTGAGGCATATGAATCAAACCCTGGCTAGTTTTCTTATACCCTGGAAATCTTTCAATCAACTGCAGTGACGAATTGATTTTGAAATGGCATTTGGGGCCTGGGCGTTTCACTTTAGATTGGGAGGCATTGTGTGATTTACAATATGAGAATGCAGCAGACACACCAGATGAGGCTCTGGCTTTCTATATTCAACAGCCAATAAAAAATGCACAACATGCTCAGATCAAAGCAACAAAAAAAACCTTCCTCTTCCAGGGAAACAGAAGGGAATTAATTCCGTTTTCTCTGGAGTCTTCGCAGAGACGAAATGAGCACAACCACTGGGGGCCTTTGCTTCTGAGGCAGGCGGTTGAGTTTAAGCCTGGGCAGATAGAAATGTGCTCCTAATTCTGGTTTAATTGGGGGGGAGGAGAGGGGGGCGTTGTTTCAGGATGGAAGACTCATCAAAAAACAAAAGCTGCCACTCCAACTATAGACCTAAAACAATAAGGGAGTTTTATAAGAGCGTTATTGGAATCAAAGCATCGTGTGCACAGCGTTGTATGTGGCATGAACTCTGTGAATAGCTTTGTTTTCGGCCTAGTGTTTCAGCTTGGGAACGACTTCCCAAAAACGAATGCACCACTTCAAAGATGGGTTATATTCTAGAGAGTAAACAGAACAGGCGCCCCTGGGAACATCTTAATAGGCTTTTGCATAAACAAATTAAGGTACTTTTTTAAGTTTAAATATTCTGTCCTAACCAAGTCAAATACCATTGCATTCACAGATTAAATCAGAGTCGGGAACATAAGACCATGTGTCACCCCCGTGAGCAGTCGTAATGCATTTTAGACATTTTTTTCCAAAGGACCCTGAAGTAGAAGACACATTTGAGTGGGAAATTCATTTTAACTGGTCAGCTGTTGCCCTGAGTTAAACCACATGTCATTCAAATCTCGCTTAAATCATGTTGCTTTCCCCATACCATCACTTTTGTCAGTAAATACTCAGAAATGTCTTTCACAGAAAAGCAGGTGTTCGTAGTTGAGTGTGATAGACCAACATAGTTGCAATCGCCCGTTCCGTTTTGGTTCTCCGTGTCAGGGCCGAGCACTCATGAGCTGCTGCATTCTCTACACACACCTCCCCTCTGTGTCTCCCACCGTCAGCGGCACACCTTCCACACTGACCTTTCGCTCCCTGTCCACTCCATCCACTCGCGCCGTGAGACCACACTCCGGAGCTGTGCTCTCTCTCTAAGGAGTTCTACTCCAGAGTAAGCTCATTTGTATCATTTGAATTTCGCTGCACCAGTAGGGTGAGTTCCGTTTTGAAATCTTACACTTCGTGAGCTCTCTGATCAACAGGAAAAGCGAAAGGATGGTCCCCCGCTGGGATGTGCGTCCAATTCCTCTCTTACCAGCAGATGCAGGCGCTCCTCCTGTCCTTCCTTTTTGCTTCATTAATTTGTCCATTTCTTATACCCTCTTCGTATGAATATGAAATCTCTGTTGTCATTGGAATATGTCTTAGGTCTTAGATGTAGGAGGAGAGAAACGGTGTCTGTTTCATTCATTCTGCGCCGTTTCTAGCAAAGCGCTGCCTAAAAAGTCACTGGGACAGATGTCTGCTGAGAAGTGCAAGGTCCCTCTCCAGCATCTCCCAGTGGGGAATGGGTGCATTTCTGCCCTGGGACTCTCAGACCTGCAGGACCAGCGGGTCTAAGGAGAAGGCCCTGGGCAGTGAGGAGGGACTGGGGCAGTGAGGGGGGACTAGGGCAGTGAGGAGGGACTGGGGCAGTGAGGAGGGACTAGGGCAGTGAGGAGGGACTGGGGCAGTGAGGGGGGACTAGGGCAGTGAGGAGGGACTGGGGCAGTGAGGGGGGACTAGGGCAGTGAGGAGGGACTGGGGCAGTGAGGGGGGACTAGGGCAGTGAGGAGGGACTGGGGCAGTGAGGAGGGACTGGAGCAGTGAGGGGGGACTCGGGCAGTGAGGGGGGACTGGGGCAGTGAGGAGGGACTGGGGCAGTGAGGGGGGACTAGGGCAGTGAGGAGGGAGGGCGGGGGCGAGGAGGGACTGGAGCAGTGAGGGGGGACTCGGGCAGTGAGGGGGGACTGGGGCAGTGAGGAGGGACTGGGGCAGTGAGGAGGGCCCTGGGGCAGTGAGGGGGGACTGGGGCAGTGAGGAGGGCCCTGGGGCAGTGAGGGGGGACTGGGGCAGTGAGGAGGGCCCTGGGGCAGTGAGGGGGGACTGGGGCAGTGAGGAGGGCCCTGGGGCAGTGAGGGGGGACTGGGGCAGTGAGGAGGGCCCTGGGGCAGTGAGGGGGGACTGGGGCAGTGAGGAGGGCCCTGGGGCAGTGAGGGGGGACTGGGGCAGTGAGGAGGGCCCTGGGGCAGTGAGGGGGGACTGGGGCAGTGAGGAGGGCCCTGGGGCAGTGAGGGGGGACTGGGGCAGTGAGGAGGGCCCTGGGGCAGTGAGGGGGGACTGGGGCAGTGAGGAGGGCCCTGGGGCAGTGAGGGGGGACTGGGGCAGTGAGGAGGGCCCTGGGGCAGTGAGGGGGGACTGGGGCAGTGAGGAGGGCCCTGGGGCAGTGAGGGGGGACTGGGGCAGTGAGGAGGGCCCTGGGGCAGTGAGGGGGGACTGGGGCAGTGAGGAGGGCCCTGGGGCAGTGAGGGGGGACTGGGGCAGTGAGGAGGGCCCTGGGGCAGTGAGGGGGGACTGGGGCAGTGAGGAGGGCCCTGGGGCAGTGAGGGGGGACTGGGGCAGTGAGGAGGGCCCTGGGGCAGTGAGGGGGGACTGGGGCAGTGAGGAGGGCCCTGGGGCAGTGAGGGGGGACTGGGGCAGTGAGGAGGGCCCTGGGGCAGTGAGGGGGGACTGGGGCAGTGAGGAGGGCCCTGGGGCAGTGAGGGGGGACTGGGGCAGTGAGGAGGGCCCTGGGGCAGTGAGGGGGGACTGGGGCAGTGAGGAGGGCCCTGGGGCAGTGAGGGGGGACTGGGGCAGTGAGGAGGGCCCTGGGGCAGTGAGGGGGGACTGGGGCAGTGAGGAGGGCCCTGGGGCAGTGAGGGGGGACTGGGGCAGTGAGGAGGGCCCTGGGGCAGTGAGGGGGGACTGGGGCAGTGAGGAGGGCCCTGGGGCAGTGAGGGGGGACTGGGGCAGTGAGGAGGGCCCTGGGGCAGTGAGGGGGGACTGGGGCAGTGAGGAGGGCCCTGGGGCAGTGAGGGGGGACTGGGGCAGTGAGGAGGGCCCTGGGGCAGTGAGGGGGGACTGGGGCAGTGAGGAGGGCTCTGGGGCAGTAAGGGGGGTGATCTAAAGCACATGCCTTCTCTAGACCAGGAATCCTACCTTGGCCTCAAGGACAGCTGGGGACACAGTAACCTTTTACCTTTCGAAGATGATGTGTTTATTACTATTTGGGAAATAATGTTGAGAAAGTGCATGATTCTGGTTCATATAAAGGCCATTTACTGAGTACTTACCAGGTATCGACCCTGGCAAAATGCATACGTTCATTCAATGTCTAATCCTTATAACAGATGGAAGGTGGGCATTATGCCACCATCACGTTCTGAAGGAGGAAAGTTTAATGACAAGCCCCCGGCAGCTGCCTGGCAAGGGCTCTGGCTCCAAAGCTGAGACCACGCATGGCAGCACGTGGGTCAGATCTGGCCACAGGCATGTTTGGCCCCAGAGCCACCATTTTATTTTATTTATTTTATTTTTTTTTAAATATATTTTATTAATTTTTTACAGAGAGGAAGGGAGAGAGATAGAGAGTTAGAAACATCGATGAGAGAGAAACATCGATCAGCTGCCTCCTGCACATCTCCTACTGGGGTTGTGCCCGCAACCAAGGTACATGCCCTTGACCGGAATCGAACCCGGGACCTTTCAGTCCGCAGGCCGACGCTCTATCCACTGAGCCAAACCAGTTTCGGCCAGAGCCACCATTTTAAAGTTGGAACTGTTTCTCCACGACAGGGAATGTCTGCTGCCGCCTGCTACGTGCCCACCTGGCAGTAGCCGGGCAGGCCTGAGGGGGGCTCACTGAGAGGATCAGAGCCCTGTGGGCGCCCGTGCCCTCGCCCAGCCCCGTCACTCGTTGCCTCGCCTGGTGGCCCCTACGCGCCCCACCTCCTGCTCTGACCTGGGTGTTCGTCCACCACCTCGCTTCCAAGGAAAAGTGGTCCCTGAACGTTCTCCTTAAACAGACTGTGTTGTGCAGCCCGGGCGGCCGTCACAGGCTGGGTCCCCTTATCCTCCCCCAGAGGCTGCTGGTCCGTTGGTCTTATGCCCAGTGGAACCGCCAAACATTTCCTTGTTCGAGGAAACCTCTTTTGAGCGACAACAACGATGCTGGGAGAAACCGGGCTCTTTCCTCGGCTTCCTCCTGCCTCAGCCACCGGTCCCCTGCGACCACATGTCCCCGTCCCTTCCGCAGAGACGGGTCCTGGTCCCAGGCCCTCGGAGCCTCCGTGGTTCCTGTGCCTTCAAACACGACTCCCGCTTTAAAGGTGTCCCTACCCTTCCTCACCCCGGAAAACTGCGAGCCCCCAGCTTTCTCTGAGGACCTCCCTCTCCTGCTCACAGCGCTCCCCCCACCCCCTCCTGCTGTCATCCTGGGCGACCTCAGGTTCCCACGGACAGGCCACTGTCTGCGTCTCAGGCTCTGTCCCCTCCTCCCATGAGCCCCTGGGAGCTGGAGGAGACAGAAACATGGCCATGGGAGCCGCAGCAATGACTCTTGTCCCCAAAGAGCAGAAAACCGGGGGCAAACTTCTAGGACTTTATTTTATCCATTCATTTCCTCACAATATTTCCAACGTTTAAGAGAAATGCTCTTCCGAAATACTGTGAACTGAGATGTACTCAGAACACGAGAGGAAATACCGGCTTAAAATTATTGGGATGGTTGTCATTTTTTTTCCTGATTTAGCTTATCAAGTCCTCAGAACGTAGTGCATGGGCCACCTGAATGACAGGTATCCAGATTTTTGTTAAAAACAGCTTTCCGTACCGCACCCAAGATGTGCTGAGTCAGAACCTCTGTGAGGCTGTGGGAATGTTCTTTTCTGACCGTCTCCCGGGAGGAGTCTTCTGTCTGGCCAAGTCTGAGCACCCCTTATGCGTGTGTGACTTTTTTTGTCCTGGTCAATTACGAGTGATGAGAAGGCGGCCCCCCTTCATGCTGTTGCTTTGTTGAAAAGTTAAAGACTCTCAGCTCAGAGCCGGGTCCCTGGGTGTGGGTCCCAGCGTCCGCTGGGACTTGGCCCAGAGCTGGGGCAGGAGGTTGGCCTCGGAGGTCCGCCAAGCGCAGGAACTGGAGCTGAAATGATGAAGGGAGCCATGGGGACCGCGCTGGGCACTGCCCGGACCTTCTGAGAATCTTCCAGATGAAAGGGGGAGTGGAAACTTTCCCCTTCTGAAACACAAAAGACTAAAGGCCATGTTGTGCCAAAGGCAATTTTGGCAACTCCACTTCACAGTGGACAAAGTGAAGGCCAATAAAAAATAAAAGCCATTTTTCGAGTTGACTTGAAATGATGGAAAAGTGGAAAAGATTTCCTATTTGGGTAATTAGTTTGAATGCAAGTGCCCCGAGAAATATTTTGCAATTTCGTTTAAGTGGTAAGAATGTGCATTTTCTTGGACTTCAGGCAGGGGGTTGTCTGTTCCTGCCCGTCGGTTGAGTTGAGCGTCTGGCATTGCCAGCACTGCCCGTCCCTGATGCACACACAGCCCTTTCACTGAGCTCTGGGGGCAGGCCCACCGCGGCCCCTGGTTCTAGCCACAGAGCAGGGCCCTGGGCTACCCGGATACCCTCGGAAGAGGAGGCCTCCGCCATCTCTCTCATTTGTTTTTTCTCTCTTTTTTCTTTTAAAATTTTTAATTGTGGGAAAACACGTAACATAAAACTTACCATCTCAACCATTTTAAGGGCTTGAAGTGCATTCTCGCTGTTGTGCAACCATCCGCCTTCTGGCCTCTTTTCAATCTGCAAAACTGAAACTCCATCCCCATTCAAGAGTGACTCCATTCCCCTCCCCCAGCCCTGGGAACCACCACCCTACTTCCTCTCCCCGAGTCTGACTCCTCGGGGTGCCTCATGTGAGCAGGATCATGAGGATCAGGTAGAATTTGTTCTTTTGAGACTTAGCACGGTGTCCTCTGGGCTCATCCAGGCTGTAAGTGCGTCGGAATTCCCTTCCTCTCCAGGGCTGAGTAACAGTCACTGTACGTCTACTCTGATCCACTCTCTACACTTTGAAAATGAACATCCCACAGCATCACTGTGCTCCCAGCTTCTTCTTGCCTGGCTTCAGGGCCCTCAATAATGTCACCCTGACCTGATATCACCAAATAACTACATCAAACTCCTATGGTCCAGCCAAGTTGAACTACATTCTTTGAAAACATTCTTGCTTTTCCCCCTATTTTGTTCCTATTACTGGTACTGCCCGGGTGCCCATTTCTCCTCTCTCTTAATTACCTCATCACGTGCCTCCTCCAACATAACACCATCCACCTACCCCATGCCTCTTCCTTCCATCCCCTCCCTCCCCACCCCTGCCCATGACCGTCCCTCTCTCGGCTCCCTTCACCCAGTCCGCCTAGGAAACCCCTTCTAGTCTCCTTGCTTTAGCTACACCCCCAGGCTGGTGGTTCCCAGATCTCTTCCTCCAGCCCACACAAGGCTGTGGACTCGGCCTCAGATCTTCCGTGTCCCGCTGCACCGCTTCCCCCGGGTGTTGGTCTCGCAGTAGCCCTCTCAACTCAGCGTGACTAACATTGAGCTCATCATCCAACCCCAACCTGCCTCCTCTTTGTCCGATGGCATCACCATCATCTCTGGCCCCCACATTGGGAACCAAAGAGTCAAGCCAGACTTCTCCTGCGCCGACCCCCACACCCTGTGGAAGGCGCCCTGCCAGGGAGGGCGCTGGCTTCCCTTTAAATTCATGTCCACTGAACCCATGGTGAAGGCAGAGCCTTATCTTGGGGGCACAGCTAACCAAGAGGTGGGGATGCCTCATTGACCTTCCGAGCCAGGTGCCGGGAAATGGGTTCTTCTCTAAATCTAGCCAAATGCCAGGAAGTCTCCCTGAGGGTCAATAGAAGGGGGATGTGTGCATTCTGGTAGCTTCCTTGTAAACGGTCACCATGGTCACCTCCGGGTGGGTCCGAATCGCAGTCATTCCTGGTGCTTGGCCAGATTGAGATAACCCATGTCCCAGGACCTGGCTCGGAAGGTCAATGAGTCATTCCCACCTCTCGGTTAGATGTGCCCCCAGGATAAGGCTCTGCCTTCATCATGGGTTCAGTGGACATGAATTTAAAGGAAAGCCAGCGCCTTCCCTGGCAGGGGGCCTTCCACACACCCACAGGAAAGCCTAACTTCACCACCTACATTTTTCTCATTTCCTCTCCCACCCACTCTGCTGCTCATCCAGCTCAACCCCTCACCCTCTCTTCCCTGAAACACTGCAAGGGTTTCTAAGGGTTCTCCCACTCTCGCTCCCTCAACACCCTTCTCCACACCTGGCCTTTCTCTACCTAAAGCTCTAGTGACTCCCACATCCCGGTCTGTTTCGCACGCAATGTCCTCCATGATCCCAGTCCTTCTCCAATCACGTGTTCTGCCAATTCCTGCCTCCCTGCTCACTCTAGAACAACCTGGAATGGTCATGATTCCCTGACATTGTGCAGTTTCCTGCCTCCTGCTGCTAACCCCCCATCTGTGCCCCCAACATCTCCTAATCCCTAAACTCACACCGTGAGGCATTCCTTGCGTTGGTGTGGCTCGGATGAGACACCTGCTCGGAGCACCATGTGTTCCTGAGAAGCAGCATGTACTATGGTGGCTAAGAGGTTGGTGCTTGTTGTAAGAACCGGGTTTGGATTCCATATTTTCAACTGTGGAACCTCCCCAATTTACTTAACTTCTCTGAGTACTGGTTTTGTCATCTCAAAAATTAGGATAGCAATACCTACCTTGTACGTTTATTGGGTGAAACAAATGGGAAAATGTTTGTAAAGTGGTTAGTAAGTGCTTAATAAATTATAACTATTGTTATTATCCCATTCGAGCTTATGTGTATTTCTTTCTTACATTTATACTTTCTAATTATTTGTGTATGTGTCTAGCTCGCCTGGAAGACTGAATTTCTTGTCTTACTCATCTTTGTAGCCCTAGAGAAGGCCCTGGTTAAATATCTGTGGAAGAAATAAATCCCACACCCCTACCCAACACTCATGTAGCACTGTGGCCTTCCTGAAGACACATGCCGACGTGTATTATATATTATAACAATATGAAACTTTGTCTTCACTTTTCTGTTAGATTCTAAGTTACCTGAGGGCAGAAACAATAAATGTACATCTAATTGAATTTCAGACTTTCAAGCATTGATCTTTTTAATAAGCTAATGGTTTAAAATAGCCGGCTTCTTAACCACAACATAGAAACAAATAACAAAAACTCATGACCTCATTGACCTTCAGACTCTTTCTTCCTGTTAGCTATGCACCCTGACCAGGCTGAGCTTTTTTTTTTAATTCTTTCCCAAGGATATGATTTTATTTATTTTAGAGAAAGTGGAAGGGAAAGAGGGAGAGAGAGAGAAACATTGATTGGTTGCCTCCCACATACACCCCAACTGGGGATCAAACCTGCAACCTAGGTATGTGCCCTAACCAGGGCTCGAACCCACAACCATTTTGGCGTGTGAGACGATGCTCCAACCAACTGAGCCACCGGGCCAGGGCCAGGCTGAGCTCTTATGTCCTCAAATAAGCTGCGCTTCTTCCTGCCTTGGAGCCTTTCTGTGGGCCAGTCTACTACCCGGTCGGTCTTCAGAAAGGCCTTTCCCGACCCCAGCCCAGGATCAGTCATTCTCCAAAGCTGCGTGTTCCCACCGGAAGTGAGAGTGTCAGCAAACATGTGAAGCAGCGGTGATGAACTGAATAGCACCTCAGTGAATGCTCTATGTCAAGGTCACGGCCTGAATGAAAGGGAGAGGGACCCTGAGGTCCAGATGGGGGTCACTTTGTGGGAAGATTCTGAGAGCTTGAACGTCCAGGTTCACAGAAGCAGCCCCACTCTCCTCGCCAGAGGACAACCTCGCCTGCCGTGCAGACCGCACACCACATCCTGAGGCAGGTGTGAGGCGATGCTGGTTTTCCTCACCGTCACCCACCACTGCCCCTTTTACTTCCAAGCTGATCATCAGGCTCAGCACAGCCCAGCAGAAGAACTTCTGGAATAAAATAGTTTGTGTGTCAAAAGCATCCTAGGACCTCACCAATACATTTCAGCCCGAATCAGGGGAACACCTGAGAGTGAAACCTGGGGGTGTTAGGTAGGTGGGGACAAGGGGAAGTATGAGGTTGGGTCGGGCACAACTTATCGACAAGGTAGTGGTACTTGCCCATGCTGTTCTGGCAAAGAGCTCTCCTTATGGTTTTGATGGCTCCTTGAATCTTGGATATGATGGTGGCCTACAGAAGATGAAATGGAGCTGCCAGGGTGTTTTGGCACAGTGCTGAAGAAGGTTTCAGGGTCTCAGGATGGCCCTGGCTGGATGGCTCCATTGGTTGGAATGTTGTCCCATACACCAAAAGGTTGCAGGTTCGATTCCTGGTCAGGGCACATGCCTAAGTTGTGGGTTCAATGCCCCAGTCAGGGCACATACGGGAGGGAACTAATCACTCTTTCTCTCTCTCTCTCTCTCTCTCTCTCTCTCTCTCTCTCCCCCCCCCTCCTCTCTCTCCCTTAAAAATCAATAAACTTATCCTCAGGTGAGGATTTAGAAAAGCCTCAGGATGTGTAGATGTTAGAATGGACTCTCTATGTTACACCCTGAAACCCACCACAGGACTGTGCTAACCAGGACCCATCAGAGCACTCCCTTCTCCAAGGCAACGTGGAATGCACTGGTGAGTGGAAGCCAGCAGTTGTGAGGAGCTCAGCAAATTTTTCTGGTCAGAACTGACAGTTGAAGATGCTGTGAAAGAACTAGGCTCCCTGAGCTCACCAGGACTGAGGGGGGTTGGGAATGGTAGAAGCCAGGCGTGCACTTAGCTTTCTGAGGTCGAGGAGATATGATTTCCATAATGGGCAACAAGGCTGGAGTGGCAAGCAGGGGCTTAATCTGCAGGGATCTATGGCAGTGACTAATAGATCATTTGTATTTGGGGTGAGACAGTGAGAAGGCTGATCAGGATGTTATGCGATCTGTGTAATCAAAAAATTTGAGCCCAAAAGAGCAGATGGAAAACCCTGTGCCTTGGTGGAAGAGCGTGGATGTTCACGCAGTCTTAGGCCTGTGTAGGTTTACACAGAGCCCCTGGGTGGACATCATGTCCCCTTGAGGAGGGACCTTGAAAAACTACCACAAGAGTACACGGTGAATATCCCCCCCATATTTCCATAGAACTTGTTACCATTTGGTAGGGGAGCTGTAGACCATTCCAGGTCTGGAAGATACAGGGTCTGAACTGACACTGAACCTGGGGACCCAAGACCACATCATGACCCTCCGGTTAGAGCTGAGACTTATGGAGACCTGGTCATACATGAAATTCCCACCTGTGTCTGTTTTCCAGTCAGTCCCATGGCCACGGACCTGCTCTGTGTTTGTTTCCTCTGTCTCTGCATTTGTAATTGGGAAACACGTACTCAGAGAGGGCATGATTCTCACATTGATCCACTTCCCTGTGGACTCAGGGCCCTGGTGATAGGAAAAGACAAATGCAATCCCCTGAAACCGCTCAATCAGAAGCAACACTGCATCCCAGGGGTAGTGCTAGATTAGTCCTCAAAGACCTACAGGATGCAAGGGTGATGCTCTCCATTATATCCCTGCTCAAGGGCTACTGTAATCTGAGCCACGTGACAGCGGGCCAGACCTGGGGTCTTTGCTGCAACAAATCGATGCAGCCTCTGACATCTGGCGTGCGGAGCTTGATCTCATGAAAGCCTTCTTCTCCTTCAACAGACAAAACCAAGCATGGGTCCCCTTCACACCGAAGCACAGACTCTTCACGCCTTGCTCCGGGGCGACGTTAATTCTGTTGCCTTCTGTTGTGCTGTGGTCCACAGGGACCTGACTATCTTGACATTCTGAGGTCATCACATGGGCTCGCGGAACTGATAACATCAGGTTAATTTCCCCTGAAGAACAGGAAACGTCATGTTCCCCTGATGTCCTAAGAGGATCCATGTGGGCGAGAGAGTGGGAGACAGACCTCAGGGAAATGTGGGCTTGGCCCCATCAGTGAAGATCTGAAGGACATGGCGCTTCATGGAGCTGAATCTACACTGGGCCCAGGCATTCGAGAAGCTGGCAGAGACCAGCCTAGACACCTCGTTTGTCCTGTTACCTGTAAGTCAGACTAAATAAAATCCTCCTATAAAGGGCAATAGTCTATTTGTATATTTAATAGAAATGTTTGAAATAGTCTATTTGTACATTTCATATTCCTTAAAGTTGAAATTGAACTTAAGATGCTCTTTCCAAAAGTGAATCATCCTTTTTTTTCTCTGATTAATTAGTGGTACAAACTCAGAAAAAAACACAGCTACTGAGTTCCCTTAAGTGTAATTTATATTATTCTAACTTTGTTCATACTGATTTATTTTTTGTATTTCCCCATTCCATTTAATTTAATTTTAAACGATTTCTCTAGTTCCTCCCCCTTTGTATCTGTGGATTCTGTATGAATAAGATTCTGTACCAAAGGTCACATAATTTAGAAGAGGAAAACACAAATCTTCAAACACTCAGAGTGTGAGCAATGTTACACAGTAACTTAAAGAAAGTTTTATGATGACTTGAAGGAATGAGAGACTGCATCCCTGTGTAGAGAGACTCGGGGATAATAAGGACATGGCCTTCCAGCTACCTCCTCAGGCTTGAACTGGGTTCATACTGAAGTCGAGGGAGAAGAAGAGAAGGTCCTGGGAGGCAGAGAGCAGCCAGGACAGGCAGCGGTGTGTTCAGGAGAAAGCAGAGGCCCTGAGAGTGGGAGCAGTCAGCTTGGCTGGAGTGTGAGTTGCGTGAGGGGAGAAGAAAGGTCGGCTGAGGAGGTGGGTTAGGGAACTGCTACTGCCCGGCTTAGGAACTGGTGCTTTCTTTCTTTATTTTTGAAAGTGAAATAGTCTTTCTTTTTTTTATATTTTTTGTTTGTTTTGTAAATTAAATCTTTATGGTTGAAAGTATTACATATGTTCCCTTTTTCCCCCACTGACCCCTTCCACTCCTTTCCTGCCTGCTCCCCAGGCCTTCACCACACTATTGTCTATATCCATGGGCTATGTATATAAATTCTTTGGTTTATCTCCTCCTGCTCACCCTCCCCCTTTCCCTCTGAGATCTGTTAGTCTGTTCCAGTTCATCAGTTTATTTTGTTACTTAGATTCCACATAAGAGTGAGATCATGTGATACTTGTCTTTCTCTGACTGGCGTATTTCACTTAGCACAATACTCTCCAGGCCCCTCCATACTGTCTCAAAGGGTAAGAGATTCTTCTTTTTTACTGCTGCGTAGTATCCCATGGTGTAAATGTACCACAGCTTTTTACCCACTCGTCTGCTGATGGGCACTTGGGCTGCTTCCAGATCTTGGCTATTGTAAATGGCACCGCTATGAGCATAGGGTGCACATATTCTTTCTGATTGGCGCTTTGGTCTCTGTGGAACTGGGGCTTTGTTTAGTGATCCACAGAGAGGCACTGGGACGATGGCATTGAAAGCAGTGCCCCGGGAAGATCTCTCTGGCAGCTGTATGGAGAGAGCGAGAACCACAGTGAATTGGAAGGCGCTCCAGGCTGGGAATGGGGCCCCGGCCCATCTCTAACCTGCGCCTCATTTTGGACAAGTCACTTCCTCCCCGGGACTGCAGTCGTCTCCTATGAAGAAGCAAGAGCTAACCCCCTCTTAGCTCTAAAAGGAAAGACCAATCCTAAGAGGCTTCGCAAAACCGAAACGTTAAATGACTCTTACATGTGGTTTGCTTTATTACAGAGAAATTAGAGATGTGATTAAAAGAAAGCATTCCTTTCTGATATTCTGTAATCACATGGGATGTCTTTCATCAAAGGGAAGTCCCGACGGTTTAATCTCATGTGAGCTCCATAAAGAAGTTGGCAAGCAGTTTCAATAGCAACAATGCCTCCTTTTATCATATACATTCTTAACCGATTATGAAGTGCTGTCGGGAGTTACCAAAGAACCAGAATGGTAGGCGAGCGAGCAAGCGGGCAGACCTGGGAGAGAGAACCTGAGACCTCCCCAGGCTCCGGGGACAGCCGGAAGCTGTGAGTCCCTGCACCCTATGCCCCCAGGGCCCTGTGGAAAGGCCAGGGTCAGGAGACAGACCCCCAGGGGCCCACAGGGGTGAGAGGACTCCCAACACCAGAGACACTATAAGGTGATGACATCCATCTCAGGAGATTCCCAATGACAGGCATCGGCCCGGGAAGATGGAGGAGCTGCAGGGAGGCCCGAGGTGGGAACGCCAGCCCAGGGAGCTCTGGAGCAAGCTCCGCCTCCCGAAGGCCCTGATGCTATTTCTGCTCCTAGAACTTAGTCACCTAAGGAGGGTGGGAAAGGGCGAACCCTGAAACTGACTGAGATGACCTATGAGATGCAGAGAAAACCCCGAATGGCTCCGTTTACTCAGAACCGATGAGTAAATAAGTTATGTTCTAGAAAACCAAAGGAAAATATCTCTACAGGGAAAGGGTAGCCTCCGTTGCTTTCAAAAGCTCACTCGACTTGCCAATGTTTGAAAGAATAAAATTTCTTTCATAATAAAAACAAATGCGCAGCCGCTTCTTAGAGCTACGCTGCGTAACGCAGCAGACACTCAGCGGCCCATTGGCTGTCGGTGCCCGGAACGGGGCGAGGGAAAGGACAACACTGAGTTTCCCATTGTGCTTCATCTTAATTCGTTTAAGATTGAAAACTGTTACTCAGTTCAATTATTGAAAATTGTTAAAGTATCTTTGTGAATCTACTTCTTTCATCTATAAGTTTTAGGACATCTAAACACCAACTAATTATTTCTAATAAAAATGTGATATCCAGTGGAAAGAGATTATAAGTATAGAATACTTACAAAATTCAAACATTTAGTAAAAAAAAAATTAAGTTTTTCATTACTAATTTTTATAACTTTCCTAGTACAGTGATAATATTTTTTATATATTGGATTAAATAAAGTATAGTATTATAATTACATTTACCTGGTTGTTGTTTTTTTACTTATTTACTATAGCTATTAGGGCATTTTAATGATATATGTGGCTTGCATTCTATTTCTACTAGATAGTGCCACCTTCAAGCTTGTGGAAGAATGAGACCCAAAATACTTGTATGTGCCAAGTTTCTTCTGCTTTCTCGAATCTTATTGTTCAATTACAGTCTCTATTCAATACTGTTCTGTATTAGTTTCAGGCATGCAGGATGGTGGTTAGACAATCCCTATACTTTACACAGTGGCCCCCCAATATTTCAAGTGCCCACCTGGCACCACACATAGTTATTACTGAGCTTTTTCCTACTTTTGACTGTGATGTAGGTCTTCTCACAATCCTTTCCGATCTCACCTCGTAGCAGCATTCTTCTTTTTCTGGAAGATTGTCTTTCCTAAGTCCTGTCAGCGCCATGCTACCCAAACAGGTCTTTGTGGTGTGTGAGAGGGTTAACTCCTGGGATGACTAATTGCTCACAAGGGGTATTGTTATGTTATTGCCAAGTTATGGCTACTCCATCTCTTTAAACCTAGAAAGTTCCGTCTCTCTCTCAGAACCACTAGGGGAGATGGCTGCGGACGCTGGGTGCCGTTGTATAAAAGCGAGCGGTGCTTGTGTTTTCTATTTGCCATGATGACTCGACCCCCTTTGTCTCGGCTTCGTGGCCAAGGACTGAACAATTAAAATGTCCCCGAGAACCTTCTCTTCACTTTGAACAAAGCCCTCGCCAGAGCCTGTCCCTTATTCCCAGCGCTTGCTTCTGCCTGTGGATGAGAAAGTAAAACTGGGGACAGCTTCCAGAGCTTTCAGAACTTTTCCATTGAAATGCAAACGCTCCTCTGGCGCCTCCGAGACTTTTGAGAAGTTGTTGGGTTTTGGCGACGTCTCCAGAAACCCTGGCGTTCCGTCCTGTGGCGCTGCTGCCAGGCTTCTCTCCCAAGTGTATTCAGGGAAAGTCAGCGGTGGACTGACTCTTGCAGGGCAAACTCCCAACTTGAACGCCGAACAAAAGAGTAACTTCTTCCTTCCAAATCCGGGCTTGTGACCAGCAGATCTCAGAGCCTACCTTGTCACCTCTCCTCTCCAGGTGCAGCTCGGCCCGCCTGCCAACAGCCTCCCTCTCCTTCCCCCCATCCAGGAGCCACCACAGCCCTGCGGCAGCATTGGCGCGACTAGGCACAGCCCACACAGATCACGTGCAGGTGGGAAAGATGATGACAGACAGTCTTTGGATTCTCTAATGCAGCATTCTAACTGCTGTAGAAAGGGCCCATCCACCGTTGTTATCATGCCACGCGGCCCAGGCTCTCTATTCCAGCATATTACGAAGCCACCCATCTTTTCTATCTCTTTGTTTCCTCAACAGGATAAGAAGTCTGAATGGGTAAACCAACAAGGCAATTGCCAAGTGTTCAATTTACACATCCCCAGATTCTGAACTTAAATAATAGAATCAACTCCAATATGTCCTCCCTTCGATTATCTGTAAGATCCAAGCTGACTCCTAGTGTGCCATCCTGTAACAATAACGTGAAAGGTGAAGCATTGTTCCCTTTTCACGAGTATTTCTCTCATCTCATGAGTAGGAATCATGCCTTATTTTTCTTTTGTGGCTCATAGATGAGGCTCAGTGGCTACTTAGTACTTCAAGAATGTGGCTTAAGAAAAAACTTACCTAACAGCTTCTAACAGGTTGGAGGAGCAAACAGGAAAAAGGTGGAAGACAGAAAGATCTCATCTGAGGTGGAGCTAACAGTGGCTAATGAATATGGAAACAGACTAATAAAAAAAAGTAGAATAAAATAAAATAAATAAAAAACCAAATGCCCAGCCAGCATGGCTCAGCGGTTGAGTGTTGACCTATGACACAGGAGGTCATGGCTTGATTCCCGGTCAGGGCACATGCCCAGGTTTCGGGCTGGATCCCCAGTGTGGGGCGTGCAGGAGGCAGCCGATCCATGATTCTCTCTCATCATTGATGTTTCCCTCTCTCCCTCTCCCTTCCTCTCTGAAATCAGTACATATAAAAGCCGTTTGCTCAATCTTACAATCTGCCAACCAACCAAATTGACAAAGGAATCGGGACAATCAGGTCAGCACCAGCATCGGGGCAAGAACCTCCCCGGCTACATCACAGGTTCATTCCACCTCTGTCACTGCCGCACACGTGGGGGTCCACTGGACGCTCAGAGCAGAGCAGAGGACCACGGGATCTTGGGTCGCAGGGACAGGAGATCCGGGCAGAGCAGCAAATGGCTGTAGACGGCTCTTCTGTACAAAGCAACCAGAGCCATGTGTCCGTTTGCCAGACGTAAAGTGAACAATTGCCTTCAAAGGCCTCAAGAGTGGCCTCTGCTTTGAAGCCGTGGGGAGAAGTGATAGCAGTAACTGAAAGGGAGGTTTGCTCTGTGTGAGCATCGGCCGCACGGAGTCTGCCCACGGCCCTCGCACTCCTGCGAATCAGAATTACCATCGGTCTCCACCCCCAAACAAGCCCGCCAGGTGGGTCAACGTCTGCACCCTCTTTCCAGAAGCCTCTGAACATAAGACTGAGTTAGTTATTCCAACTGCACATTGAGAGCTTCCGGAAATAAGGGCAGATTCCTCCCCTAGTGTGGCCAGGGTCCCAAATCTTAACCAGACAGAAGGCTAACCCAATCTGGGTTGAGTTTGGTTTTTTTTCACCTGATAAAGGAAACATTGCCACAGACAGCCACAGTTCTGGACCACAGCACAAGTAGCCAAACTGTTTTGTTGGAAATTTTGTTTTCTCGATTCTAAATACAGTAATGAGATTAAACATGAGCATAAACCCTCCCTTTTCTATCAGTAGAAGTCTACAGCAAACAAACAAACAAATATATGCACCAAGCTTAATTTCACATCCCTAAACATAGAGAGAGATTTTAGGTGGTCCTCTTGTTTATAAACCTGCTTCTACACAGGCTGCATTTCAAATATTTCAAAACAGCCCAAAACCTGTCCAATTTTTCAATGACCTTCAGCAGTGTGACCCCGCTGGGGAGAGGAATACGGAAGAAGAGGCCAGCCCTTGCTGAAAGCAGAGAGTCCGAGAGTCCGGGATATGGGGTGTGTGGCCTAGAGGGGCTCCCAGAGGAGGGACAGAGCCTCCTACAGCGGGGCCCAGGGCAGGGGCCCCCGCCTGGGCCCAAGGACAGGACTGCCCCTGCTCAAATCGTTCTCGGATCTGCATGCTAGTTACCAGAGGACCTCAGAGCGCGCACCTTGCACTTGAAAAATGCAAATCCTTGATTCCAAAGTAATTAATTCTGTAACGATTTCTGTGCTGCTCCATCAAACACTCCTTGATCTGTGTAGCCTCGAGGCCTGACCATTTCTCACCACCTTCACATGAGATACACACAAATCTTCATTTTCCTCCCTCTCTCATTCCCTCCTGACATCCCCTCTTGGCATTGCCGTCCGAATCCTTCTCGTCCTTACCTCCGTTTCCAAGGGAGTGTCTCTCCTCTGCGTGGAGGCAGCAGACACCCAGATGGATGCCAGGGGGCTTCTGAAAGTTATGTACTAACGTAACGCGCATCATAAAAATCTTAGGCAAAAAGATAATAAATAAAGTGCTAGCAAAATACTGAAAATGGTAAATAAAGTAATAAAAAATAAAATATTTTTTCATTGCACTTGATGGAAGTCTATGTGAAGCAAAGCCCATGACATATGTGCCTTAGATAATAAAAAGTCCTCAAAAAAAATCTATCATAATAAAAGCCTAATATGCAAATGGACCGAATGGCCGAACAGTGGAACGACCGTCCAGACAACCTTCCAGATGAAGCGGAGCTGCAAGGGCCGGCCGAGGCAACAAAGGCCTACTCTTGCACAAATTTCTTGCATCGGGCCTCTAGTAACAAAATAAAATAAAATCACCGCACATCTCTATCCTTCTCCATTTTATAGTTTCTTAGAATAGTCTCTCCCACAACACAACTGATAAATTATATATTAAAAATTAAAATCTAATTAGCATATCATCCTGATGCTAGTGTTGCATAGATCAGTGCTATGAAAAAGTATGACTTGGTTTTAAGCATATACATATTATAAAATAATGGGAAGCAGTTGCCTTAGGTCTGATGAAAGTGGTGGCGGTGGAACAGAAGTGGTGGAAATCTGGCACATGCTGGGTGCAGGAGAGCTCACCAGAGAAAGGTACACATTCCTTGTCCCGGCTCTTCCACCTCTCACCCGTACAAAACTGACCCCGAACTGTGCAAATGGACCGAATGGCCTAATATGCAAATGGACCGGCTCTTCCACCTCTCACCCGTACAAAACTGACCCCTATGGAACCGATGTCCTTGTCTGCCCTTCAACAGAGGCCCTGGGGAGAGCACACGGAGACAGGCAGGAGAACTGACAGTGGGTTCGCCCCCCGCTGGCTTTCCTCTCAGCCCCAGGCTCACATTTCCCAGAGTCTGGCTCCCTCTGACCTGAGCTGGAAAGGGCATCATTGCTTTCGGTCAATGGGGAAATGAGATCAAGACCACATGGCTTTTTTGAGGTTTGTCACGATAGGTTTCTTGACTTATAATGGCATGTCCTGTGCATCAGCATTACTTACAATTATTAATTCCGTTTGCAAAGAAAGCACTTCTGCTAATATGACCCTGCTTGAGCCTCACTCACTTGTTTGTTTATTCCACAGCGGTGTTCTTTTCTTTAAAATGTGTCTTGGATCTATGCTAGGTACGGAGAATGCAGTTAATTACTAAGACGAATTCCTTTCTATTACTAAGACTAATTAATTACTAAGATACCCACTCTTATTGCGATTACAGACTAGCGATAGAGTTAGACAGGTGAGCAGTGATCCCGGTGTGCCGGGAACAATTCCGTGGGCAGGTCTGGGGAACTAGAGTGTTATAGACCCACACAAGATGAGCTCCAAATCCAGAACGGAGTGAAGAGGGCATCTGGATGTGCCATGACTTTGAAAAAGAGAGTAGAGAGGTAGCACTCCCTCCCGTTTCACAGATGAGGAAACTGGGCTCAACAAGGCCAAGTGGACCGACCACAGCCACTAACAGTTCAGTGATGAAGTCAAGACTGCAATCTCTTGTTTCTCCTTCCACAGCCCAATGGTAATGTGTCACTTTTATCATCATTATCATCGTCATTACTGTAAGAAATGTAAGACATATATGTAGCCCACAACTTCAGTTTATATCTAACAAGAGAGTCCAATTTAGCATCAAAACAGTAGTGAATGGTACAGATGCACTACCTGGCTCTAACGGTAGAGTATCCCATAGGATCACGGGTTGCGGTGGGATTTTTCAGTGACTAGAGCCCATATCCGGGATATGGGGTGTGTGGCCTAGAGGGGCTCCCAGAGGAGGGACAGAGCCTCCTACAGCGGGGCCCAGGGCAGGGGCCCCCGCCTGGGCCCAAGGACAGGACTGCCGCCGCTCAATGGTACAGAGCCCAGCAAGTTTGCAATGGGCAGGTTCCAAGCCGGAGATCAGTGATGATGACTGTTTAAAAATGAATCAGAGATCGCGTGGCGAAGAGAAAAGGGAGACGCATGAAAGATGAAAGGACCCCCTAGTTGACTCTTCAGAGGTGGGAGCTGAGAAGGCATGGCCACGTCTATGCCTGGTCCCCTGCCACAGGCATGCGGGCCCAGGGGCAGCTAGAGGTGAGGACATGCAGGCCAAGGTGAAACCATCCATGAGATTTGTCGCCTCTAAGAGGCCCCGTGAGCCTTTCGGATGTAGATTTCTTCTGCGTGTGTGAAACCGGAGGTACAGAGTTTAGAGAAGGAGGCACGGTGAGGTAGGAAAGAAGCAAGAGAAAGTTTGTCTGAATGACTTGACTGTTGAGAGTCACAGATTATGACCATTTCTGCTCTTCTCTTGGGAAGGGCCTTCATTCGTACTAATAAGTATATGAGCTGGCGCCAATGAGGGTGACCTCCCCTTGATGGGAAGTGTTCAAATTTAAGTTAAATTTTGGAATGATTGCTACTACAGATTATACTTCGATTATTGACCATTGCAAACATTTTGGCCCAACGCCTTAGATCCCAACGTTCTTTGCTGCCCTGGGAACTGATTTATTTTCATTATCTTTATTGTTGAAAGTATTACAGATGTTCTTTTTTCTTTCTTTTTTTTACTATGGATGTCTCAGCAGCCTTTAAAACACCCAGCCCAGGTCTGGACTGTCATGGTAGCTGGGTAAGAGATAAGGGTAAGAAACGTATCCAGTCATCTCACCACATTTCTGCTTTTTTTGTACAAGCTCCAGATGAAATACAGTCACTCAATAAAGTCCTTCTGTTTCTCTCCCCTCCCTCCCTCGCTCCCTTCCCATTTGCCTAGAGAGGGGAACCCTAAACCCTTTGGGGCCCTGCCAGCAGCACCAAAAGAATCTCTTGACTGTTTTCCCAGGGAATTCCTGCCTTAAATGTCAGCAGAGTACAGCTCCCAGCCGAAGCAGAGGCCGCCTGGATCCGAATCAAGGAAAATGTGTTGCTATACCAACTGGGGAAGACCTGGATCCACGGGGCTAGGGGCGGGACGGGGGTTCAGTGAAAGGATTTCGGGGGCCTTGGAGAAGGTCTCATCAGATGCACCTCACTGACGAATGGGAAGCTAGGTCAAACACTGGGTTCCTTGCTGTTTTTAGATTGTTATTTTTATATTACTTTCTGGGTGGTGAACTACGCTTCTGGAAACCACTCTGAATTATAATAAGGCAACGCCTCTTTGATAAAAGAACAAAGCCACCATTACAGCCCTTTGTCTGGTGGCTGTGAGCTGCTGCTGCTGGTGCTGGTGGTGGTGGAGGTGGTGATGGTGGTGGTGGTGGTGGCTGTGAGCTGCTGGGGGTAGTGGTGGTGGTGGGGGCTGTGAGCTGCTGCTGCTGGTGCTGGTGGTGGTGGAGGAGGTAGTGATGGTGGTGGTGGTAGTGGTAGTGGTGGTGGCTGTGAGCTGCTGCTGCTGGTGCTGGTGGTGGTGGAGGAGGTAGTGATGGTGGTGGTGGTAGTGGTAGTGGTGGTGGCTGTGAGCTGCTGCTGCTGGTGCTGGTGGTGGTGGAGGAGGTAGTGATGGTGGTGGTGGTAGTGGTAGTGGTGGTGGCTGTGAGCTGCTGCTGCTGGTGCTGGTGGTGGTGGAGGAGGTAGTGATGGTGGTGGTGGTAGTGGTAGTGGTGGTGGCTGTGAGCTGCTGCTGCTGGTGCTGGTGGTGGTGGAGGAGGTAGTGATGGTGGTGGTGGTAGTGGTAGTGGTGGTGGCTGTGAGCTGCTGCTGCTGGTGCTGGTGGTGGTGGAGGAGGTAGTGATGGTGGTGGTGGTAGTGGTAGTGGTGGTGGCTGTGAGCTGCTGGTGGTGGTGGAGGTGGTAGTGATGGTGGTGGTGGTGGTGGCCCCTGCAGTTGCTATTGTATTTATGTGTTTGTTTTTACTGAACATATTGATATATAAGGGCTCTAGGGGGGTTCATGATGCTGTGATTTGTGAAAAGCAAAATAAGATTTATGGGTTGCCATTGCCTCTGCCCCCACCAGCCTGGGGCACTTCCCATCTGGGACTGAGGCCCTGCTGGCACTGCCAGGGCTGTGTTTCAGTTGTCACTCTCTGAACACAGGAGGAAGAGGTCAACGTTCTGAGGGCAAAGGTGGGGGACAGTCCACCAACCCCGAAGACGCACGGCAGCGCCAAAGGAGAGCCGTGTGGCGTAAGTAGTTTAAAAATTCGGAAATATGTCGGCCGGCTACTTTCTGCTGAGAATTATTGTAACTTTCATTGACCCTCTTTCCTTCTTCCTCACATGTTCCTGGCCCACGGCTTCACAAGGCTCCTCACCCCGACACTCCCAGGTGCCTGACCCAAAGGACTGATTTGGAATCAGCACACCCGGCTACCATCCTCCCCACAGATCGCAGGGCGACTCAGTGAGCAGGTCGAGATTGCATCAATACATTGTTATTCTATTTCTAAGTGAAATCGGTTCTTCCAAATTCACCAATGGGGAAAAATATTTTAGATCCCAAATGTCTTTTGGCTCTTGACCCAGGACACTTCAAAGCAGGTCCACTTAGACACTATAGTGAATATTCGCCAGGCTCCCCACCTCCTCTCTTCCCCACCAACACCACGAACTCATTACGGCTGCCTTCTCCCATCCTCACACCCTGAGTGCCCCGCCGCAGGCCACAGACAATCCTATTGGAGAGCTGTGTCCCTCCCCAAAGAAACGCCAGGCACCTCTCGGGCTTTGCTCGGGGCTGAAGGTGTGGCAGAAGGATCCGTTCTACCACCTGGAACCTAAAAAGGACAGTAAGTACCGCCCCGTGAGAAAAACTGCCTCCAGTCGGTGAAGGGTTAATCCATGGTCAGCCATCAGCCCCTGCTGAGCGTGCTAATAAGTGTAAGAGCTGGTGCCAATGAGGGTGGCCCTTCCCTTGATGGGAACCTGGAACCGGGAACGGAACCGCCACCCTTAGGAACTGGACTGTCCACACCTCCCACCAGGGCGGCGACCAGCAGCCAGAAGAAAGGCAGAGGCTCTGAGAAGCTGAGCGGCCAAGTGCTGCTGGCACTCTGTGAACCGCTGCTGGGAACTGCCATGGTGTGGGGAGCCTGCTAATGAGCCAGGCCGGCAGCGAGGGCACCGAAAAGAAGATCCCCCGCAGCCAGCAGCCTCGGGAGCCCGGGCCCCCGTGGCTATGACCATGACCATGGGCTTCACCCATGAGGAGAACCCAGGGCTCTTCCTTCCCACGCCTCGCGCTGAAATAGACTCTGGTCTGAAATCAGATGATGAGGCAGGGCCGGGAGGGGGGAGGTCCCACAGAGAGATGTGAGCGACCATCTCCTGGTTGGGCTGAGCAGTACGGTCCTAAATGGCCATTGTCTTATTGAAGAGTAATTAACTCTCATAGAATAAGAGAGCCCTGTATGGGCCAGTGATGACTGACTCATCAGCAAAGGGCTATGATGATTCCAATTCGAGGCACCTGAGGCCCATTTAAAGAGCCCCGTTAGGAGAGCGCTGCCGCCCAACCTCAGGCCTGACAGCTCACCAGCACCGTTGGCCGGAGTTGTCTTCAGGCCAAGCAGCCTGAGTGATGGTGCGGGCTCCACTAATGATGTCCTCGGGTTTCTAGACATTAAACCCCCCTACAGCTCCCAATGACTCCCCACCCAACTGCTATCTGTCTTCCTTTGCTACTTCTTCCCCAACAGTTGTTAGTATAGAACCCAGGTCAGCATCGCGGAGACGCCCTAGTTCCTACTTTTCTTCCCTGTTATCCGGCCGGGCTGCCCAGGCTGCCGACAGACCTGCGTTACCTTTTGTGCTTAACATGCCGCTTCTCAGATCAAACACTTCACATAAACGCCAGCGGCTATTTTGCGGCTCAAAAAAACTAATGCGCTGCGGCCTCTCAGTTCATCTCAAGGGCTGGAAGGTGCTATCCTTGGTCTCAGAGTTGCCCAATTTCAACTGTAAACACACAACCGACCACTTCTTAGAGGGGGCGGGGGGAGAGCGCAGACAAGGATTTGGGGGGGTCCTATGGTCAGATGGCCATTAAGGAAGCGCAGCGTCGGCGGGCTGTGTTCCTGAAGGCCCGTGCCCACGGGGACCAGGGAGAGGAAAGCTCTGCCCAGTGCGAATGGCACTGAGTGATCGCCACCGGGCAGTCTCCCCCCTGCCCTCCCAGCCCAATCAGACCAGTCCCGTAATCTGACTCCGGGCACCGGGAGCGGCGGGCGGGCCGCGCGCACTCGGCGGGGGAAGGCATGAGCGACAGACCCAGACCCGCGGCCAGGCGGTGGGGGTAAGTCCTGCGTCGCTAAGGGGACAGCGCTCGGGGCCAGACTCCGGGACCGGGCGGCCTTATCAGAGATCTGGGCCTTCTCCGCGGAATCCAGGGGGAGACTGAGAGCAGGGGTTAGGGCTGAGCCCTGAGCGGGCTCACAGGGCAGGGAGCGGGCGGCGGGAAAGGGGTGCAAGCTGAGACCCAGGCAGCACGAGAGGGGGACCCGCTGCAGGTAGGGCTGCCGGCAGCATTTTTCATCCGAAAAATGATCGCTCAGGAGCTCGGCCGCCGGGAGCAGGAAGGCTGGGTGTCCCTGGAAGGAAAAGTGCCCCTTTCCGTGCAACCCGGACACACCAGCGAGCCCCTTTGTTCTGGGGCAAAAGAAGCCAAACAAACGGTGCTGCTCCGTTCAGCGCGTGGGGTTGAAGGGGACACTGACATGGCCGCAGGGGGCTCGCGCCGCGGGGGGAGCTGCTGAGGCCACAGGTGTGGGTGCGCTGCCAGGACACTTGGCGGCCGGTCGCTGGGTCCTGGGAGGGGATCGGACTCTGGGTTTTGAAAGAAAGTTAAATGCGCTGTCAGCAGTTTATTTATCTGTTTGGTTTTTGTGTGTATTTTTTTCTGATGAAAATTTAAAGCTGGAAGAGCAACTGAGTTTCTGAAATTAGGTCCCTGGAGAGGTGGACGGATGCCTGAGAGAGGAGCAGGGAGAGAGGAGCAGGGAGAGAGGACCTGAGAGAGGAGCAGGGATGGGGGCTGAGAGAGGAGGAGGGAGGGGGGCTGAGAGAGGAGGAGGGAGGGGGGCTGAGAGAGGAGGAGGGTGGGGAGGGGGCTGAGAGAGGAGGAGGGATGGGGGCTGAGAGAGGAGGAGGGAGAGTGGCTGAGAGAGGAGGAGGGAGAGGGGCTGAGAGAGGAGGAGGGAGAGGGGCTGAGAGAGGAGGAGGGAGAGGGGCTGAGAGAGGAGGAGGGAGAGGGGCTGAGAGAGGAGGAGGGAGAGGGGCTGAGAGAGGAGGAGGGAGAGGGGCTGAGAGAGGAGTGCCCACCGGGTCCTCGGCTTTCTGCTCTGTCGCTTCCTCTTTCCCACTAACTCCGGCCACAGCCGCGGAGGAGCGGCAGGTGCCAGCACCTTGCCCCTGGCCATCGGGCGCGCCCCGGCTGCAGAAGCCACCACATCCCTTCTCTCCCATTTGTGAGTTGTCTGCCTTCTCCCCTTGGGGACGTTTGTAATTCTTTCCCAGGGCGCCTTCCCGGCCATTCCCAGGGCTGCTTTGTCTCTATTTTCTCCTCCTCTGGGGAGTTTGAGGTCCCGGCCCTCCCGCTGGGTTTTTGTAATTACGGGGTTCATTCAGAGGGTTCACTGGGCAGCGGGCTTGGGATGGGGTGGTCCCCTCCCCCTGGAACCTCCTGGGCTTGGGCAGGAAATGGGGGTCTCTTTCCAACTCTGCAGGGAGGCCCCCCCCCACGTCAGACCAGAGGCTGAGTTGAGCTCCTGAAGGTCAAGGTTGAGTTCCCCTGGCCCTTTGTCTCCCGGGGACCCCAAGGGATGGTGTGGGGGAGAGGGGTCCTCTCTCACTAGCATCTCAGGAGGCAGCGGCAGGACAGCAGCTGTTGGAACACTCGGCCTCCTTGCCTAACTTCCCATGGGCCTTGTGATTGGATCTCTGCTACCTGCTCTCCATACCTTCACTCTCGCTGCTAAAACAGGCAAAGAATAAGGGCAAAAGCCTTGAGAAGTGGAGACATGGGGTGATTTCCCCCAAGGGGGATCCCAGTCATTTCTCTCAGTATGCGGCTGGCTTCCTGTCCCCAAGCCCGTCTCCCCAGCTCAGAGGTCTGCGGGCAGGGAGAGGGGGGTCCGTCCCAGGGAGGGGGTGTCTTCACTCCCAAGGCTGTCTCTCTGCTCCCACCACCCCTCCCCCTCACCCCACCAGCACAGGAGTGCCCCCGGGGGAGGCCCCAGGCTGTCCTCCAGGGCCGAGCAGGAGGGGCCGCCAGGAAGACTCCAGAGAAGCCCTTCCCTCCCAGGCTGTGCTTGCAGGGCCTGGGTGTCCCTCGCCCCCAAGCTCCGCCTCCCTGGCTGTCCGCCCTGGGCTGCCCCTGGAGAGGGCCAGGGTGCCTGGGTCCGCTGGCATGGACCAGCTTCAGGATCCCTTTGGGAGTTTATCTGAAGGGAACATCAGGGCTGAGAGGGTCCAGCACAAGGAGGGCCAGGGTGCAGCTCTCCCAGGGGGTGGGGGCTGCTGGGCCACCTGGGACGCGGGCAGTGGGGGCTCCGAGCAGATGGCAGCTCTGTGTGTCCACTTGGCCACCGCCCTGAGGCTGGGCACCGCCCTGAGCCTGGGCACTGCTCCTGAGCCTGGCCACCGCCCATGGTGTTGCTCTCCCTGTCCTGGCCTTGGAGAGGCCCCCCTGGGGCCGGAGGTTGACACATCGGGGTCCCAGCGCTCCTGTCTGGACAGGAGTTGTGCTCAGTGTCCCTGGGGCCACTCCCTCAGGCTGACTTGGCCACCTCCCTGAGGCTGGGCACCGCCCCCCAGCCTGGGCACCGCCCATGGTAGCACTCTCCCTGTCCTGGCCTTGGGGAGGCTCCCCTGGGGCCGGAGGTTGACACATCGGGGTCCCAGCTCTCCTGTCTGGACAGGAGTTGTGCTCAGTGTCCCTGGGGCCACTCCCTCAGGCTGGGGAGCAGGAGGGGGTCCCGGCTCTTCTGAGGCCCTGGGGATCCTACGCCCCTGCCTGTCACCAGGGGATCCCCTCTCCCGAGGAGCCTGCCTTCTGCAAAGACAGACCTCAGCATTCCAGCTGCCCAACAGCCCCCTAATCCGAGTCTCCCATCCATTCGCAAAATGCCATTTTGAGCAATAAACTGCACACCTGGAGACAGCCTCCCTGCTTTAGTGCTTTCTGCTCAAAATATAACCGACCAGGAAAGGCCCAGTGACACTTAGAGCTTGCTGGGGGGCGGGGGGGGGGGCACGAACTGCAAAGGAAATGCATCTGACTCTCCATCTTCCCGGGCTTTGATTTAGACGTTTGCCTTTCTGGTGACAATTCTGATCATTTTCCAGTGAAACTGCAGTATCTTTTCGTATCAAATCGAAGGAGACCGGGACAGCAATCTATTGAGCATTGGTTTAGGGGACAATTACCTAATGGCAGGGGTTTCCCAGAAGCAGTCTTTGTGGCATGCAGGTGACCTGGGGGGCTCCCCGCAGTGGAGCCAGCCCGCGGGCCCGGTGCCTCCTGGATTCATGAGCCCAGGCTGCGCAGCTTCTGATGCTGATTTCGTTTTCTTTTCAGCAAGTGCGGGCCTTGGTGCAGAAGACAGAGCGTCATGGTGGCCTTCCGCGGGGTCTGGACCCAGGCGTTCTGGAAGGCGGTCACGGCCGAGTTCCTGGCGATGCTCATCTTCGTGCTGCTCAGCCTGGGCTCCACCATCAACTGGGGCGGCGCGGAGAAGCCCCTGCCCGTGGACATGGTCCTCATCTCCCTCTGCTTTGGCCTCAGCATCGCCACCATGGTGCAGTGCTTCGGCCACATCAGCGGCGGCCACATCAACCCCGCCGTGACCGTGGCCATGGTGTGCACCAGGAAGATGAGCCTCGCCAAGTCTGTCTTCTACATCGCGGCCCAGTGCCTGGGCGCCATCCTCGGGGCCGGCATCCTCTACCTCGTCACCCCGCCCAGCGTGGTGGGCGGCCTGGGGGTCACCACGGTAGCCTCTTTAGCTTTTAGTTTAGTTTTGTTTGTTTTTTTTAATTTTTATTGTGGAAAGTATTACATGTGCCCCCTTTCTGCAGTGCTTCGGCCACATCAGCGGCGGCCACATCACCCCCGCCGTGACCGTGGCCATGGTGTGCACCAGGAAGATGAGCCTCGCCAAGTCTGTCTTCTACATCGCGGCCCAGTGCCTGGGCGCCATCCTCGGGGCCGGCATCCTCTACCTCGTCACCCCGCCCGGTGTGGTGGGCGGCCTGGGGGTCACCACGGTAGCCTCCTTAGCTTTTAGTTTAGTTTTGTTTGTTTTTTTAATTTTTATTGTGGAAAGTATTACATGACGAAGAAATGTAGTTTACCTGAAATTCAAATTTAACTGGGAGTCCCATATTTAACCTGGCAACTCTCTCTATTTTTTAATGTATCACTAATTTTGAAATTATTACAGACATTCCCCTTTCCTCCCATTGAACCCCTCCACCCTGCTTCTTTCTCCTACCCCAGGCCTTCACCACACTATTGTCTGTGTCCATGGGTTATGCATATCTGCATGCAAGGTCTTTGGTTGATCACCTCCCACCCTCCCACCCCTGCTTTCCCTCTGAGAGTCCACACTCTGTTCTACGCATCTATGTCTCTGGATCCACTCTGTTCGTCTGTTTATTTAGTTCATTAGATTCCACATATGAGTGAGATCATGTGATACTTGTCTTTCTCTGACTGGCTTATTTCACTTAGCGTGATACTCTCAGGTCCCTCCATGCTGTCTCAGGGGTAAGAGATCCTTCTTTTTCACTGCTGCGCAGTATTCCACGGTGCAAATGTACACCATTCGCTCTTATTTTTATACCAGGACTTCAAGCTTCTTGCGGACTCTACTCAATGACAGCCTGGGGCCTGAGAGACCTTCCTAAAATGGCTAATTTATTCTCAGGGCATTTCGGATGATTCATGATGAGCTGGTTCTGGCAACGCTGCATGCATCCATATGAAATTCTTGTTTGCTATTAAGTGACTTGAAAAATTACTGTCTTGATGGCACAAAATTTGTGTTGGTTTTTCCTTCTCTCTCTCCCACCCCAGTGACTACACCAACTATACATTTAGCATAAGACACTTTTATTACCATTATTCATTGGTTCACTAGCAGAAGAAACAATTTGTTTCTTGCCATGTTTGTGAAATTTTAAATGATCTATGTTAAGGGTCACACTTAAAGAAGTACGTTGGCATTTGAACCTAGCTTGGCTCTTAGCTGGTTAGGATTATCGTTTGTTAGCTCAGCACCAGAGTTGATTTAAAACACACACACACTGGGTTTAAAATTTAATTGAAATATATTAATTAATTTAAATCTAATTAATGGATTTAATCATTTCCTTATAAAATTACAAGACTCTCAAGAAACTCCTTTATAAGTTAAGTAGAGCAGTGGCACATTTTGCTTCCCTTGTAGAAAAAACATTCAGCACAGACTCCTGCTTGGTCATTGTAAGAGTAATTAATTGCCCGTGATTGCCCCAAATGAGTGGAAATTCATGCCTTCTTTTGGGGGGGATGGGAGCAGTGTCTCAGTTGGGAGTGGGGTGGAAGACTCAGCCACCAGGTTGTTTTTTTAATTACAGTTTCCATTCAAGATTCTTTTGTATTAGTTTCAGGTGTACAGCAGAGTGGTTAGACACTCATGTACTTTACAGAGCGGCCCCCCTTGTATTTCAAGTACCCACCTGGCACCATACATAGTTATTCAATGCTAGAGGCCCAGTGCACGAAATTTGTGCAAGGGGCTTGGCCCTCACGGCTTGCCTTGGCCCCCACAGCCCCAGCTTCGTCCAGAAGGTCATCTGGAAGGACGGCCGGATGGTCGTTCGGCTGTCTGGTCTAATTAGCATATTACACTTTTATTATTATAGATTGTTGACTCTATTCCCTGTGCTGTCATTTAGATCTCTGTGACTATTCAGAAACTACCTATTTATGCTTCTCAATCCCTTCACCTTTTCACCCAGTCCCCACCACCCACCTGGCACCATATAGTCAATGATATGTTACAATATCATTGACTATATCCACTAGGCTATACTGCACATCCCTGTGACTATTTTGTAACTATCAATTTGTATTTCTCAATCCCTTCACCTTGTTCACCCAGCTCCCCAACCATCTCCCCTCTGTCAACCGTCAGTCTGTTCTCTGTGTCTCTGAGTCTGGTTCTGTTTTGTTGCTTTATTTTGCTCTGTAGAGACCACATATAAGTGAAATCGTATGCCCACCATTGCTTTTATACGGATGAAATATGCCTTTCACAATGCTGCGTCGCCATCGAAAATGAATTCCTGCTTCAGCTCAGACGGAGTGCTCTTCTCCTTCTAGGTTCACGGGAACCTCACTGCGGGCCACGGTCTCCTGGTGGAGCTGATCATTACCTTTCAGTTGGTGTTTACTATTTTTGCCAGCTGTGACTCCAAACGGACTGATGTCACTGGCTCCATCGCTTTAGCAATTGGATTTTCTGTTGCCATTGGACATTTATTTGCAGTAAGTTTCCAAGTCCATTTGAATAATTGATCCATTTCATTTAGCCTCGCCCTAGAGCTGGCCTGAAAATGTTGTGTTTAACAGCTGTAGTCCTTGACTCTCCAGCCATGTCTGTCCCTTCTCGGTGATGGTTTTACCAACTTTTCCACGAGGATGTCGATATGGCAGCGAGCGTCTTGACAGTGCAGTTAGCACTGCAAATGGTAGCGAATCTCAATGAAGGAGACCAGTCAGTAGACCTGTTAACCAAAGTCTGAATTGCTTTCTTTTTCCCTGCAGATCAATTACACTGGTGCCAGCATGAACCCCGCCCGATCCTTCGGCCCTGCGGTGATCATGGGAATCTGGGAAAACCACTGGGTAACTATCGTGTTGAGGACAGTTACCCAGGGAGCTCTTTATTTTTTTCATTGTTTTTCTCACTCGTTTCTCGTACTTCCTCCCAACCTTGACCCCCTATTGATTACATTTTTCATAAGAGAGACTAGCGCAGATCCGTGGCAAAACATCTCCTCTTGTATCCGCTCTGAGCCTCAGTAATAGTCTTTTTTTTTTTTTAAGCGCTGCTCTGGGCACTGTGTCTGACAGACTACAGCAGAATGCGTTGCACAGGGAGGTTGTCTATGTGGAACCAGTTAAAATCAGGACAGTGGAGAGGAGACGGTTTTTAAATAATTGAAAGTAAAGCTTTCCTGGTAATAACAGAAAATACACTTGCAGAAAGAAGATGAAGGAGGAGAAAAGAATGAAATGCTTAAAAGCACTGCCCGTAGCAAAAACAGTTATCTTTTTTGTTTACAAAAGCGTGAACCCAATTAATAGGATGCAAGTTGGAAGCATCTGAAGTGCAGATGGCGAGGAATGAATGGTGCAAATGTCTACGCTATTATCACCGGAGCCTCAGCCGGAAAAATAAGTGACTTTCAGGAAAGGCCAGCTTTCAGCCCGGCCTAGCCTACCTGCTGATGGGCTGGCGGTGCTTCCGAGAGCGGGGGTGCCCGTTTTCAAATATCACGACCAATTTTATTTCTATTGTGTCTTACAAAAAGGAATGTTAATTCCTTAAATGAATAATATAGCAGCTTTTCGGCCACTTACACACTAACTTACAATAAGCAAAATAAATAGGCATGCGAGCCAGCCTCACACGGGGCTAACTCTTATTGTCACTTATATGTTGTGAGTGCTGTTCTACAACTTTCCGTTTGTGAACATAAAAGTACGTCACTTGTGTTTTAGTCTCGGGCACGGGGTGGTTACTGGCCCAGTCACACCAACCAGCCACAGTCTATACGGTGTTTTTACAGGAAATCCCCACCATTGAATGACCTGTGAGTCGGTGTTCTACAGCAAGAGTCAGGACTGAGACAGGCAAAGACTTTTCAACAATACTACCCATCAGATTGGTTATTTGGCCACTGATATTTCTAAATTTGTGCCTCAACAAATTTGCCACACCAGCGGGAATGGAAATTTTTTCATGGATAGTATATAGATCTTATGAAAACCACACAACTTTTAGTTCAACCTAACCTTTTTAATTCAAACTATTTTTTATAAATAAAATTTAGGAAAAAATGACAACTTTCAGTTTAATTTATGAGGACTTTAAAATGCAGATGAAAATATGTTTTTACTAATTACTTGTTAGGTGTGGTAAACTAGTGATGATTTAAAGAGTAGGAAAAGTCTTAGCTTATTGATTGAATCAAAGTTTCTCCCTGTTATTTTATAACAAACTTACTCCCACTGAAAGTGAATGTCCAATGGTGTGTGAAATTTAGAACTAAGTTAAAGTATATCTGCAGATAGATAAATAGATATAGATAGATGATAGATTAGAAGTAACAACAAAATAGTAATGACATTATCTTAGTTTTCTTTTTTATGCTTTTCTGTATTTTTAAGAACAAAATTATTTTCCTTTATAGCTTTTAAAACGTACTTTAAGCCTTTGTTTTTTGTGTTTTTTTAAATTTTTTTATTGCTTAAAGTATTACAAAGGGTATTACATATGTGTCCTTTTTTTCCCTCCGCCCTTGACAGTCCCCTGGCCTCCCCTACCCCCCAGTGTCTTATGTCCATTGGTTATGCTTATATGCATGCATACAAGTCCTTTGGTTGATCTCTTATCCCCCTCCCTCCTGCCCCCAGCCTTTGTTTTGAAATAGCCGTTTGAAATTCAGGTCTGTTCATTTTTAGCACATGCAGCTAGATGCCTTGTTCATAGGTGTTCGGGGGAAGTGTGGTGATTACGTAGCAGTCTCTAGTCTCCCTGTGGGACTTGTAGCTTGTGGAGTAAATATATCCAAGGAGACTTTACCAAAGGAACAAAGAGTAAAGACAGTCAGAGGGGGGCTCCTCTGAAAGAGCCTGGAGAAGGTACGCTCTCACACGGTTTATTTCATGTTGGAGATGAGAAACCTGGTTCTTGTAACCACTCTACCCTGTCCCCCTGTTAAGTACATGTGTTCAGCTTTAGCTTAAAGTGTGGATTCTCTTTAGATTTTGCAGTGAGGATGCTGATATTAATTTTCAGAGAGTGTTTTAAGCCAGAATCATTCATCACTTTTTTTTTCCAATGAGAAGACTGTACAGTAGAAACAATATAATAGCTCAAAAGAGTGGTGAAATCCCAGCTCCACTGCTTGCTAGGCATGAACTCTGAAGCAAGCCTCTTACCCTCTCAGAGAGGCGGTTTTCTTCCTGGCCAAATGGGAATTATAATTACATCTATAGCTCAAAGGGTATCGTTGGGGTTCAATGAGTGGATATGAGAAAAGTACAAAGTACAGCTGGCTCAGAGACAGTGCCCAGTAAACAGGGTTTCTGTTGCCCACGTGAATCTCTCTTTTTTTAAAAAAAAACATTAAAAAAAATTTTTTTTTATTGATTCAGAGAAGAAGAGAGGGAGAAAGAAATAGAAACATCAATGATGAGAGAGAATCATTGACCGGCTGCCTCCTGCACGCCCCCTACTGGGGATCAAGCCCACAACCTGGGCATGTGCCCTTGACCAGAATCGAACCCAGGACCCTTCAGTCCTCAGGCCAATGCTCTATCCACTGAGCCAAACCGGCTAGGGCAGCCCACGTGAATCTCTTGAATGAATGTCTAATATTCCACAGCCTACATGTGCTCTAAAGCCGATGTTGACGTTTATCCCAAACTCAAAACTTTATTCTAGACACAGAAGTGATATGGTAAAAGCTTTCATGTATTGAATTAAAATCCCTGTGGACTTGCTTGCTCATCCTCAGCTAACCAGCATCCGTGAACTCGGTCCAGGGTTCTTCTCCACGTCACCTGGGAAGGAAGGGCGAGCAGGCGCTCTGCGAGCAGAGTAACGGAGGAACCGGAGGGTGCTCATTAAATCACATCCCCACATGTTAGAGAGGAAAAGCAGGTGACATGAACGGAGGTGACGTACTAGCATAGCCACCCTGGACACATGCACCTTTAGATCATCTAGGAAACAGGGAATGGGGCAGGTTACTGTGCACCCGGAACTATTCAGTATTTACAAGCACGTAATTAAGTTTCAATCCATTTCCATTCAATCCTGCACCCATGAGGAATGTGTTATTATAACCCCACTCTGTCGGTGAGGAAATTGAGGTTTAGGAAGTGAAGTCGCTGATGCAAACACGCACAGAAGCTGAGCGGGGAGCTGAGAGCCCATTCGTCATGCTGCGCCGGACAACTGCAGCTCCCGAGGAGATCTGTGCTGTGACTGAGCAGCAGGAGGCCGGTGTGAGACGGCATTAAGAAAACAAGAAAAGCCCTCGCCGGAACCTTTTTCTGTGTTAGTGGAAGGATTCTTATGTCCGCTTATATGCAGTCTCACCAGGGAGGAGCTACCTGTACTTCAGTGATCATCAGACAATGCAAAGAAAGTCATTAATGACAGGAAAAGAGAAAACAGCCTTTTCTTGTTTTCTGTTCAAATGTCATTTAACGATGGCTCTCTGACATGGATTTGATGTATTTTTCTTTATTCTGTCCAGCTTTCTCTTTTTCATACAATGCCCCATTAACCATGGCCTGCACATGACCCTCTCTTAACTTAAGCCCACTAAATTCTATCTGCGGGAGTTGTTCGAAGGAGTGATGTTTCTCTGCATGAGTTCTCTAACCCCTCCCTCTTCTCCCCAGATATATTGGGTTGGACCAATAATAGGAGCTGTCCTTGCTGGTGGCCTGTACGAGTATGTCTTCTGTCCAGATGTTGAACTCAAACGTCGGTTCAAAGAAGCCTTCAGCAAGGCTGCTCAGCAAACCAAAGGGAGCTACATGGAGGTGGAGGACAACCGGAGCCAGGTAGAGACCGATGACTTGATCCTCAAGCCCGGAGTGGTGCACGTGATTGACATGGACCGGGGCGAGGAGAAGAAGGGGAAGGACCCGTCGGGAGAAGTGCTGTCCTCCGTATGACTAGAGGATGGCACTGAAAGCAGACGCGAGCCCTTAGAGCTGCCCGCAGAGGTCCTCCCGCCCATTAAGGAAACAGACTTGTTATAAAGTAGACGTGTCTCAGGTCACGTTACTCGGTCTAGCTAACAAGTATTTCATTATTTACTAAGGAGGAATGGAAGAAACCTATTGTGAATTCCAAATCTAAAAAAAGAAATCTTTTACAAGTATCCTTCCCTCCCCCCAAAGCAAATATACGTGTAGTGTATCTACTTGCCACTCATTAAAAGTGCGTATCAGGATCTGGTTAAGTCTTGCCGGACAGAAAATATAGGCAAACCTATCTGCTTATTCCTCCTCGACCAGGAAATTGGTATCATCAAATCTCATTTGAGTATTTGTTCCATTAAATCAAGTTTGTCAGTGGCAAAGTACAGTGCGTCACAGAGTCATGCGCACTCAGAGAGGAAATCCAGCAGGCGCTTTTCATGAGCAGTCCCTTCCTCACAAACTACCTCGGCAAAAGGACACATTAACAAGGGCCATTGCTAATGGACTATTTCCATTTATATTTCAAATACCAAACTTCAACCCCAAACTCCAATTCATAATAGTCCTTCCTCCTCCTAATGCCTACGATAATGTGAACTAAAACCCAAAATGGGAAGAACGTTCAGAAACCCTATACATGTGTTAGCTCGAAAACATCCAAATCATAAGAGACATCTATTGAGATTCAGGACAAACCGATTCGTGAGACCTTATGAGGGTGGGAGAAAAGAACCATCACACAGAAACCATAGGAAAGAGGAAACCCGAATTCTGGTATCAGGTCGTCGTTCTGTTTTCAGTGCACATCCTCGAATCCACCGCGTGGGGGTGACAGACTACGCTTTTAACCTAACAACTTTGCTTACTTTTTATTTTTAATTTATTGGCAAAACTAGGGGTTTTGTTTGTTTGTAACTTTGGTTATCTATAGATAAACATTAGCTGAGACCTATTTTTGATAACAAGAATGTAATAGGCGAGTTTGGGCTTTTTGTTGACTAGTAAGCTCTGTCCGCTCGAGAAGGTGTGGCCTGGCCCCGCCTAGTCCCGGCCTCTGCTGCTGTCTCCCTTCTCATGGGATGCGCTGATCATCGTTGCTGTGGGTGCAATGATATCTTAATGAGTGAACACGCGTGAGGGACAAGGAACAGCGTGACTGTAACATAAAAAGGGTGAGGACAGCAGAGCGTCCTGTGTTCAAGGCCGAGTAGATGACCAATCTTTCACTAGGAGGGATTCTGTACATAACCCAACGCGCTTTCTCAGTATTTTCCTTACCGACTCGTTTATTTGTCAAAGTAGTTTGTTTTCTCCTGTGCTGCTTGGCCTCACTGTCAGTAGAATGGTCTCTTCAAGCCCCAGTTTCTATCATCTTAGCCGGGCCGGCTAGCCTTTATCTTAGACAGAGCGCTGCAAACGGCGCTTCCACTGAACAAAAGCCCGTCGTGCAGCAAAATGCGATCACGGCGAAGAATGGCTGGTAAACAGCTGATCGTCAAGGGCTTTCTTCTCGCGCACGCAGTTCCAACTGTGCGTCGCATCTCAGCGCTGATGCAGCCGTGTCTGTAGCCGTGCGATAATGGACCACTATTAAACCTGATTCTCTTCGGTGCTAGGAACGTGACACGTGACGTGCGAGGTTCCCAGGCAGTCATCACCCCAGTGCTGTGCCCGGGAGGGCCACCGGCATTTTTTAAAATATATTTTTATTGATCTCAGAGAGGCAGGGAGAGGGAGAGATGGAAACATCAATGATGAAAGAGAATCATTGATCGGCTGCCTCCTGCACGCCCCCTTCTGGGGATCGAGCCCACAGCATGGCACGTGCCCTGACCGGAAACGAACCCTGACCTCCTGGTTCATAGGTCGACGCTCAACCACTGAGCCACGCCGGCCCGGCCACTGGCATTCTTTGCAGCAGGTGCCAAATCCCAGGCCCCTTTCTCAGGGTGTGGCCAACCACACCCTCTGCAGGTGATGCAGGTTGCTTCCTGTTTGGGGAGCATCTACAGGAACTAGATACGATGCTAAGGATGCTCCGCGCCAGCCTTCTTAAATGTGTATGAGACACCACTGACGACTTAGAATCAATCGCTGGTGGTTCCGCTCAAAAGGTCATTTGCAAACATCTCAGTTCAAAAATGGGCGAAGAAGGACAGCGAAGCAGATCTTCCCAGCCTCGTACAGCTCATTGGCTCACCATCACTTCACTCGCCCTTGTTTCACCTCTTTTCCACGCACTTCCGTTAGGCATTCGGTAAGTCAGTGCTGAGGAAAAGCATAAACGATGTCTTTGTGCTTCGTTTTCCAGCAGCTAACAGAGTGGCTGGCACATAGTAGGTATTCAAAGCACGTGTTAGTTAATAATAATATATACATTTCCTGTGGGATGTGAGAACATGAATAATTTTCTCTTAATCTTTATGTTGTTCCATATTTAGTAAAAGCATGATTTCAAGGACTATTAGGGGAAGGTCATAGAAGTGTAAAAACCATAAAGTATATTTTCGCAGTCTACCTTTTTGGAGACATGAAAGTTTTAGCCCTTTCTCCCTGCGTATGAGACAGCATGGTTTGCGTTTCACTCAAGGCTCTGCCCATAAAAAGGAATGAGATTGTACCTTCCTAATGACACCGCTGCAGCAGGGGTCTAGGCCTCGTGGATGGCTCCAAAGTACCCACGTACCAGGGTATTTTCCTTTAATCCCTTCTTGTTAATGAAGTGCCTGGTGCTGCTCCCAGGAGAGCGCCACTGACAGATACGCAGAAAGGAGATGAGAGCGAAAACGCTGGGAGGACATAAATGAATTATACCCAGGCAGGAAACGATGCACCCGCCGCTTCCCTTCGGAGAAGTACGGCAAGCGCCCCAAAGTGCAAGGTGGTCCCAACCCTGAACGTGTACAGTTTATCAAAGAGTTCCCAGGGGAAGAGTCATTTGTTTAAGTTTTCAGCGGTTTTTTAATAAGCTGAGGCCCAGAATTCGAACGAATGTTTTCATTGCTGAAGAACAGAATTTCCTTCAAGGAGTCCGAAATGTCCACCCTGGAAGGAAGTGTTCTCTGGTGCCGAAGGAGTTGCCTAACTTTAAGATTCCTGCTGTTTGAGGTTTTCCATTCATTCTTACACTTTTGAAGATCTGACCATTTTCCTGATGCAGTTGGTGGATGCTGGTTAGAGCTGCCGCTCAGTCTTGAAGATTTTACAGGAAGGACAGAAACATGTGAATAAAATAGATGATGGCGTTAAGCTGCCTGATTAATTACTAGATTAATTACTAAATAGCAAAAAAATATTCTTCTTGGGCCTTGAAACCAGGCAACTCACTTATGGGTTTAAACTCCAAAATGAACAGGAAAATTCCAAAATAGAGGAGCAAATTCCAATGCTAAAACTGACTCTGGCGAGGCCCTTTGTTGCAACCTGTCCCATTATCCCCACTTGCTGTCAACATTGGACAAAGAAATCACCTTTGTGACCACTGAAGAGGGCACTGGGGGCTCGAGAGGGCCCGTGTCAAACAGCATAAAGCCGATATAATTCTCATCAGGAGCTCTATAGAACATGCACATGCAGAATATCTTATACCTGATAGTAATAGTAACTCTGTCTTTCATGATATGTTTGTAGCATCAAAAGTATTAGGAAGATGTGGTAACTCTCTGGAAAGTATAACTAGACACATTCTTTGCCACACATTTTCTCTCTTTGCATTGGGATTGTGGTACTTCACAGATCGCCTCCAAATAGCAGTAACTTTTGAAGCCCATAATTTTTCTGAAATACCTGGAAGACATTGAATTCAGGGCCCAACACATGTGGCTGCACACATTCACAAAATAACTATAGCTTATAAAATACATTATCAAATAAATGCTATACAACAAGTAGAATAATTACTTAAGTAAATTTAAGAGCCATTATAGTGATCCCAGGTGTGTTAAAATTCAAGAGCTAAAAAAGTGTACTTAATTTATAGAACCCAATGGGAGATATTTCTAGATTCTCTTCAGGATTAATTAAATACACAGGCAATTTATGAAAATATATAAACAATAGTTGATCATGTTTATGACCCAAATCACAATGAAATTGTAATTCATGATAAACTGGTGAGAATAAACTGAACATATGGTTATAGGCACAATCATTTATTAACGGAAATGTTATTCCAACGTTCGAGCTAATGTTAAGGAGATTTAAACTGTAATGTCTAATATTCGGGATAATCTATTAAAGTATTAGCATTGTGGTTGATTTCCGTGAATTATGTTGTATCTCATCATACTAAGCTTGTGAAAATAAACGTTTTAATGTTTTAAAAGGTACGCATAGTGCTTGGTGATGTTTGAAAATTCATTCATTCATAGACTATCAGCTAACATGACAACGAGTCTAAAAGTGAAGACAAACAACTGTGACTCAAATGAAGGTGCTATTGCCAAGTAGTTGATCCATCCTCAGGTCCTGCCTATGCAGATGGATAATATAGGTGCCATGAGTACTGGCTTACCCCCTCGAGTCCTTGGTTTGAGGGGCTCCTCAATTTTAAGAGGCTATAGACCAGCCGTGGGCAAACTACGGCCTGCAGGCCGGATCCGGCCCGTTTGGAATGAATAAAACTAAAAAAAAAAAAAGACCGTACCCTTTTATGTAATAATGTTTACTTTGAATTTATATTAGTTCACACAAACACTCCATCCATGCTTTTGTTCCGGCCCTCCGGTCCAGTTTAAGAACCCATTGTGGCCCTCGAGTCAAAAAGTTTGCCCACCCTTGCTATAGACCCTCAGGGAAGGACTGGGAAAATCATTTTTGTCGTGTACAACCCATCGACGAGTAGTAAATGGTGCCTCAGGAGCCAGGTGGACATGAACCTCTCTCATCGCATCTGTCACATCGGAGGACAATCATTTGTGTAGGTCTGTCTTCCCTTCTAAGTTCTAAACTCCTTGAGGGCCAAGACTTTGTATTATTTATTGATCTCCCTGAATTATGTTGCATCTCATAATACTAAGTATGGATCCCTAGGCTTGACATTTCCCTTAACAAATGCTCATTTCATGAGTGAATAAAGAACTTCAGGGAACATCTAACAATGAATGGAAAACGCCACATAGTGCTAAACTCCAATCTAGTTGGTTTTGCTGTTATATAGGCACTGGCTATATATTTGAATTCTTATAATTCCATTTAGGAGCCTGAAATTAGCTCAAACACTAAAGGAAAATAAAAGGAACGTGCACAAAAAGAATGAAACGCTAATTGGATTTCTAAAATGTATACCTAATGTGTAGGCAACAAGACATGTTTTCATTGCTATATTTATACAGTGGCCAGATGTTAGATGAAATTTAGCTCAATGAGCATTTCAGTAAGAAAAGCATTTTAACAAGCATGGGAGGCTAGAGATATAAATGTCAGCCTGGTTTTAGATAATTATCCTGCTTGGAAAATGTCCAAAACAATATGCCATCCAAATTAATTCTTATTGTTTTTTAGTTTTTCTATCTCTTCACTCCTCAGGCTTAAGAAGACATTGAGGGCCCTAAAAGGCTGAGCTGAATTATGCTGCCTCCACATGTACAGAAGCCGCTGAGAAATCATGACATTGATGTTTGTAATCTTTGTGCATAGCACTGTGATGGTACATAGCTAGTGCTCAATAAATGCGAGATGGATGGATGGATGGATGGATGGATGGATGGATAACTGGGTAGATGATGGATAGAAGAAGCGGTCCAATCTGGAGGTATTGAGTTAATCTGTGAACAGATGAAAATCATACCCTATATTCCTTCTTCCCTTATAAGAGCATTGGCCAAGAATCAGAATGGTAGAAGAGGAATGCATTGACTAGAATAATTATCAATTACAAGTATACATATGGGTCTTTAGGCTGTATACTAAATATTATTCTCAATCATTTTATCTTGAAGGCTCATTGTGAGATAAACATTACTATCATTCTCATTTCCAAACATGAGGAAACCAAGGGTCAAGAAGATTAAATGAATTACCCAAAACCATACCTAGTGGTAAAGCAAAAACTGGAACCCACATCCCAATGAATCCCAATCACGGATATTATTCCCCTACACCACACAAAGTTCTCCCTCATCTATCAACCTAATTCCCCATTAGACATGTTTCCTTAAGTAGCAAGAACTATATCTAGCTGTACTAGGGGGATCCCTGTTAAAGCACAAGGAGCGATAAATTAAGTCCTACAGGCCTGGGGCAAGTGTGACTGACCTCAAGGGAGGTCACCAAGAGGACAGGGCTGCCATGGCTTTACTTTAGGGAACTTTGGGTAATTTAGGGAAATTTTTATTGATTTGTTTAGGAAAATATTATATAAAGTCCATTATTTAAGATATGATTCATTTAGTCCAGAAAAAGAGGGTTGCAAAGTTTCTGGTAAGATCTTCTGCATCCTATCTAATAAAGAGGGAATATGCTAATTGACCCTCACGCCATCGCAAAGATGGTGGCGTCCACACCCAATAAGGAAGGAATATGCTAATTGACTGCCCCGCCCTCAAAGATGGCAGTGCCCACAGCCACAAGATGGCAGCGCCCAGTCCCCTCAGCGCCCCAGCTGCCCAGGGCTGTCCAAAGCTCAGGTAACCAGGGCCGGCTGAGGTTTGCGCTGCTGGCAGTGGCAGCAGCAGAGGGGTGATGGGGTGGGGCCTTCCCCTGATCACTGGGTTGCCTCCCGCCCCTGAGGGCTCCTGGACTGTGAGAGGGGGCAGGCCAGGCTGAAGGACCCCCCACTCCAGTACATGAATTTTCATGCACCAGGCCTCTAGTTTCAATAATAATAATAACAACAACTTTCAATTATTGAACACTTACTCTGCACCAGATGTATACTTTACACAGTGCACTCCTTTGTCGTAGAAGCTGCATGAGGCAGCTACTATTATCCCCATTTTATAGGTGAAGAAACTGAGGTCCAAGAAGGGTAAGTCACTTGTTGAAAGTAAAAGAGCTGTGCGTGGGAAGGTGGGATTTGACCCCAGACAGACTGTCCATAGCCACTCCACTGCTAGCCACTGCCTTGTATCGTTTCTCACCTGTGGTGCCCTAGGTGTCGCGTGCTCCAGCTCTCATATCTGTTCTTTCCACACCTTGACTTTTCATATCCAGTGGAGATTGCAGTTGTTTGAACCTCTCCGTTTTCCCGACTCAACCTCTGATTATCACTGTGACCACCTCGGAAGGAAGATTTAAATATTCAAGTGCAAATGCCATAAAGATAAACCAGCTAAGCTTACGAAGTGTTTTTGAAAGGGACTTTGAACAGCCGAGAAAACTCTTTCTTTAGTGAGCTGGGGTCTTTCAAAAACCTCTTATACAATAGACCTTCTACTTTTTACCTCAGATTTCCTGGTTGGTCTTTCATTTATCAAATTTGACAATTTCTCTTTGTCAAATTTTTAATATGTATTTTAATTCTTCTTTACCCATTAATCACCTAATCAATATATATGTTTGAATACATATTTTGTTCAGGCTCTATAAAAATTCTTAATAAATTATATTTATTTTATTAAATAAAATATATTAATAAGGGAATCAATAAAATGGTGTTTGGCAACAACCAAGCTAGTCTATAATGACTTACCATACATGAGGCAATAAAGTGTACAGACTGTACTTTTTTTAAATCCAATAAAAGTACTTTTGAGTGGGCCAAATTATAATATGGTTAAAATGGCAACAGCTTTGGGAAATAATAGGATAGAATGACCATGGCCAATACTTTCCCTTTCCTTCAGTGATGAGAAGAGAGACATTTTCATTTACAAAATAGAACTGAACACATCCGGTACCTCCCTGTTTCCAAACTATAGAACTGTAGATTAAGTCCCCAACTATTTTGACTCAGACTCTCAGAAGATAAAAATCTTTAGAAATATAGAGATGTACAACAAATGACTGTGAAAATCATTTGCTTAAATTCCCCCCCCCACCCCCCACTCTAGAGGAGAAATAAAGGGAAAGAGGGAGAGAGGGAGGAAGGGAAGGAGGAAGGGAGGGAAGGCAGGTGGGTTAGAGGGAGGGAGGCAGGGCAGGTGGGTCAGAGGGAGGGAGGGAGGGCAGGTGGGCGGGACCCCTCAGTAACAGCAAAGTGAATAGAGAGGGGCTCCCAGGCTCCTGTCCCACCCCGGGCAGGAGCTGGTAAGATGGCAGTTGCCCGGATGCAGAGAAAGTCCCTGTGCTAAGTCCCCGTGTCCTTGTCATCCTGCATTGAAATCAGTGCCCCAAATAGAACTGTCCAATGCACTGTCTTCAACAAACATTTGTCCTCATCTCAGTTTTAATTGTCAAAATGCCAAGCTAACGGGAAATTAGGCTCCTTCCATGGAATAAAAGGACACTAAATATTTATTTTCATCGACAAATACAATATGAAAACAAGATGACTAGCCTCTAAAATTTATTCACTCAAAAAAGAGAAATTGTGAGCCTAAATGTTCAGCTCACGGCTCCTGGAAATGATACGCCATATGAAGCTACTGCAGAATTTCAATGTCAAAACCTATCACAAAAGACGTGGGTTTTATCTTGTTGTTTCAAAGGCCCATCTTGTGGAGAAGTCTCAGAACCGAAAAACAGGAGCCGCTGAGATCTCTCTGGTGGCCTGCAGTGAGGCAGGGTTGAAAGAACTCAGCCTTTCTCGGCTGAAAAAAATTCAGCCCCGTGGTGTTGGTACATTGTGGCTAAATCATTCATATTCTTTGAACTCTAATAAAAAATTCTCATCAAACAATGATGACATTTTCATTTCATCAAAGTTTAATCACAAGAGTATTGTAATTCTGATTTTCTTCACCTCGGTTCAAATTGAAAGTAATTGTCAGACGTCATTTTAATCTAACCATTACATCCCTTCTTACAAGTTCCCTCTCACATTATTACACCCATTTTGTTCTCTAAAAGGCTTGTCTCTCTTTTTTTCTATTATTCAATCAGTTTTAACAGAACTTCGTCGCCCACTTACAAATGGTACACTTAAGGCTCCTTTCAAAAGCGTTTGAGCTCACTAATTAGCAGGAATGGAAGATGTTTCCTTGAAACACTGACAGACACCAGAGATAATAAATTCTGACTGTGGGATTGCTGGATGTTGGAAAAACACTTACTTGTCCAAATTCTTGGTTGTTTAAAAAAAAAAATTCTTTGCAAGTCCCAGCCGGATGGACTTGAAACACACGAAAGCAGAGAGTAGGTACACGCCTGTGTGGGTTCCTTCCGCTGACATTTTGGGGAAATAGCTCTGCCTTCCATGAAGCATCCTGGGACCCGGCTGAGAGGTGGAGGCAAGGTCACCCCAACTGAGGCCGGGAGAGGTGGGCCCCCAGGATTGGAAGTGAGTCCTGACCCCCGCTTCCAGGAATGGATGCCAAGCCAGCAGCCAAACCCTAGAGGACGGTGGGCGGGAGAGAGGACGCGCTGTGCCCTCTGTTTTCCGCATCAGGCCTGTGTTACTGTCCGAATCAGAATTGGGAAGGAATGGTGTATTTCCAGAGACCTAAGAAGTCTCACCGCGACAGGGCCGAGGGGGACATGCTTCTCAGATTCTCTATTTTCCTCTTTGTTGATCCGGACACTTGGTTCTAGTCTAAAAATAGAAACTTTTGTTGCCAGGCAGCTAGTTAGCTTTGTCCATCAGGAACGCAGATCCTGCGACTCTGGAGTTGTTCCTGCACCCTCTCTCTTTCCATTCCGTCGGCCTCCCTCCTGGGCTCCTGCTACTCAGAGGTGGCACCTCCTGTGCCGTAGCAGATGCTCCACTCGCAGGCCTGGTCGGCCTCGCCTGATCCTCACATGTAAGCGTGGGAAACAAACTCTCCACATGCGAGAGCGGGGCTTCTCACCAACGGGAGCTTCTCACCAACGGGAGCTTCTCACCAACGGGAGCTTCTCACCAACGGGAGCTTCTCACCAACGGGAGCTTCTCACCAACGGGAGCTTCTCACCAACGGGAGCTTCTCACCAACGGGAGCTTCTCACCAACGGGAGCTTCTCACCAACGGGAGCTTCTCACCAACGGGAGCTTCTCACCAACGGGAGCTTCTCACCAACGGGAGCTTCTCACCAACGGGAGCTTCTCACCAACGGGAGCTTCTCACCAACGGGAGCTTCTCACCAACGGGAGCTTCTCACCAACGGGAGCTTCTCACCAACGGGAGCTTCTCACCAACGGGAGCTTCTCACCAACGGGAGCTTCTCACCAACGGGAGCTTCTCACCAACGGGAGCTTCTCACCAACGGGAGCTTCTCACCAACGGGAGCTTCTCACCAACGGGAGCTTCTCACCAACGGGAGCTTCTCACCAACGGGAGCTTCTCACCAACGGGAGCTTCTCACCAACGGGAGCTTCTCACCAACGGGAGCTTCTCACCAACGGGAGCTTCTCACCAACGGGAGCTTCTCACCAACGGGAGCTTCTCACCAACGGGAGCTTCTCACCAACGGGAGCTTCTCACCAACGGGAGCTTCTCACCAACGGGAGCTTCTCACCAACGGGAGCTTCTCACCAACGGGAGCTTCTCACCAACGGGAGCTTCTCACCAACGGGAGCTTCTCACCAACGGGAGCTTCTCACCAACGGGAGCTTCTCACCAACGGGAGCTTCTCACCAACGGGAGCTTCTCACCAACGGGAGCTTCTCACCAACGGGAGCTTCTCACCAACGGGAGCTTCTCACCAACCGGAGCTTCTCACCAACGGGAGCTTCTCACCAACCTGAGCTTCTCACCAACGGGAGCTTCTCACCAACGGGAGCTTCTCACCAACGGGAGCTTCGCTGCAGGGCGACCCGCCTGGCAGTTTCGGGGAGGAAGCCGGATGTCCCACCTCCTCGTGGGGATTCCCATCCCTGGGGACTCCTGGCCTGAAAGACTCAAGAAGAGCGGCAGGGGGTGGGCTCCATGTCCCAGGCCTGCAGTCAGCCCTCCGCCCTGGCTCACAGCAGGAATGAAGATGGGTCCCCGCCTTCCTCCCATGGGAGACTCTCCTGCATCTGTGCTGACAAACTCAGAACATGGAGCCGCTCGCCACGCTCTCTGTCACCCTCTAGATTTCCCAAGGAAGAGTTAGACCCTGGTCCACGGTAACCCACGTTCCCAAAACGCACAGCAACTCTCAGTGATCATATGAAAGGCTGCGGTGGAGTGTGATGTTCCCTTCCCATCTTACCCCTCGGGGTAAACATTGGGGGCTCATAACCCCATTTCCTACAGGGAAATCCTCCTCAAACCCCTCTTTCCGCTCTGCAGACTCAGGCAGCCTCGTCAGGAGGAGGGTTCCAGCCAGGGAACCAGGGCTGGGGCATCCATCACTCATAGACTGTGTCAGGGAGAGCCTGCGCCACCTGCCTTGGGTTGCTCGTTTCTACTAATCTCACGTCTCAGCAGACACAGAGGCAGAAAGAGTTCATTTCAAAATTCTTGTTCACTTGATTGTCTCCACCCACTAACTAGTTCCTCAAACTCGTTGAGGGTCAGGGGTCATTGGAGCACCTCCAGTGCCTGGCAGGCACGTGGTCCCCAGACACCAATCTGTACATGTGTGTTGGGTGATGACTGAACGACAGAATGAGTTCATTGCGTTACTGGTTTTTCTACAATGGGCTGTTACACAACCAACGGCCTTCAATTCTTTCTCCTCCCTCTACCAGGAGAAGAGGTACACGTTTTAGCTTCAACGTCAGGTGTAAAGGAAACAGGACAGAAATGCAAAGCCTTGAAACAAGTTACCAGTGAAGATCTTTAACATTTCTTTTCAAACGCCTTTAACGCGGGATCACTTTCCTCCTACTTCAAGTGGCTCAGGCGTGTCCTTGATAAGGAGTCATATGAAATGCCCAATTGGAGAGATGCTAGGACACCATAATTCTTTTAAAAATACAATAGTGTTGTCTCATTTCTATGAAGAAATTGAAACTAGATTAACAGAAAAGTTAAGTTGGGCAGGCCTCTTTTTATTGTCCAAGCCAAGGAAAACATGAAAAGCAAACAAATTACATCCTACTCTAACGCTCTAGGTTTCTATGATATGAATTGTGGAAAATAATTGTGCTTTTCAACTACTTCCAGCAATCATTTTGCAATTTATAGTTCTAAGCATTTGGAACATATTATATTAGAATTTCTGAGCTGAATCACTCCCACATTAATGCTGAAATTTTTTCAGTTATTCATAAAATGGAGTTGGGAGGTTTATACAAGGTACTGCAAATATATCTAAGGACAAAATAAAACCTAATGAGACAAGGAGAGGAAAAACTTAAATGTGCGAGGAAGAGAGACAACAGGCAGAGAAGAAGAAGGGGGTGGAGCTAGCAGCTGGGCGGTGGAAGGCCTAATGAGACAAGGAGAGGAAAAACTTAAATGTGCAAGGAAGAGAGATAACAGGCAGAGAAGAAGGGGGTGGAGCTAGCAGCTGGGCGGTGGAAGGTGGTTCCCCTGGGATAGTGACTCCTAGTGACCCATTAAATCCTCAAAACACCCCCAAGAAAGCCTCCCCTCCCCTCAGCCTCGAGGAGGGTCACGGGGTTGGCTGCAGATATGCTAAAATGAGTAGGTAATTTCTGACTAAAACTTGTTCTCCTGGCTAACAGCTGTCAGGAGGGGTGAGGCTGGGGGAGGGGGGAGTAGAGGGATTGAGCAAAAAAGAGAAAAAAAGAAGAAAGAACTCATGCGCAGGAACAATAGTGCGGTGATTGCCACAGGGGGTGAGGGAGGGGAAGGAGGGTACGAGGGGATAAATGGTGATGGACGAAGACTTGACTTGGGGCGGTGAACACACAGTACAGCGTACAGATGATGTACCCTAAACTGTGCCCCTCAAACCTGTGTGATTTTGTTAACCAGTGTCACCCCATAAAGGTAAGACAAAGGACAAAAACTTGCTCTCTAAACAACTAGCTTCCAACATTTAATGAAAATTTCCTTTAATAAAATTAAAAAGCTTTAGATGTTCCTCCCTTCTTCACCTGCACATGCACACACGTGCGTGCATGTGCACACACACACACACACACACACACACACACACACTCCTTGTCCCAAAACAAAACAGGAGCAGTAGCAACAACTGCATAGATCTTCGTATGTGACAAACGCACTCACATCTCCTCTGGAAGGAGTGCGATGACTTGGTGGGGAAATAGCGAGGGAAGGAGAGAATGAACCGGATTCGGGGTGATTGCACTGTAAGCTCTTGGGATTTACATTCTACATTTTTTCACTTCTCCACTCTTTTGAGACGACATCCCCGGAGGCCAGGTGTTAAGGATCAGATGTGACTGCCGACAGTCAAATGATGCTGATGACAATACGCCAGAAGAGTGATCAGGAGAAACAGCGGTGATGAGAGCGATAATCCTGGAGGTGCCAGCAGAGCCAAGTGTTGCCATGGAAACGACGAAACTGGAGGGTGGGAGGGTGTAGAAAATCTCTTACAATGGAATGCCCTGTTCCGGCAACTTCTGAGGATGCGTTTGCGTCTTGTTGCCTAAAGAAGAGTCCGATGAACAGCCATCTCATGTGATTACCCACAACAGAGCTCAGGACGGAGTGGCTCCCCACGACCAGGGAGGCTGTGCGGGTGCCGGGGTGATGTTCCCCTCGGGCCCTGCCTCCGGGACACAGCTGCCCCATCTCCTTGGAGAGAATACAGACCCGCTGCACAGTGCGGACGGCGGAGACACAGCAAAGCGAAAGCGCTCCAACCACCGTTCCTCTCCACCTTCACCGCTGCCCAGACAGTTCAAGTTCAGGAGTGGTGCACGTTGCTCTTCCAGGAACAAGAGAGAGACCTTCTGAGTCCCAGGATTGAAATGTGAATGGATGAAAATCTCCCCAGCTACTGCCAAGGAGAAAAGGAAATATTGGTGCAGAAAGAGGTCAGAAAGCCCATCTGGATCGCTCTTGAGCTCAGCAATTCTATCTTCGGGGTGTTTTTTGTTTAAAAACATTCATCACGGCTCAGCTGGTGTGGCTCAGTGGCTGAGCATCAACCCATGAACCAAGAGGTCACCGGTTCGATGCCTGGCCGGGGCACATGCCCAGGTTGCAAGCTAGACCCCCAGTAGGAGGTAGCCGATCAATGATGTTTCTCTCTCATCGGTGTTTCCATCTTTCAATCCCTTTCCCTTCCTCTCTCTCTAAAAATCAATAAAAACATATTTTAAAAATAGATAAATACTAACAAATAACAAATAAAGACATTCATCATGATGTTACACAATTGTATATGAAATCATTCTTCGTGGTAGGCCACACCCTGCAAACACAGGCAAAGGAAATTGCCCTCATGTTTTGGGATAGCCAGCCTGTGCCAGGTGGGCTGTGAGAGTACAGAACGCAGGCCCCTGAGAAGGCAGCCCCTCCCACCCCCGGGCTGCCAGCCCCTGCCAGCACGGAGCCCACTTGTCAGAGGACCAGGGAACCTCCCTGGGCACGGTGGCCCCGTGAGCAGGCAGTGACTCACTGCTCGTGCGTTCACAGTGTGTATCACTGTAGAATGTTCTCCATTCTCTGTTCTCCTTCCTGCCTGTGAGCGCTTGCTACGAATTCCTCTCCCTTCCTCTTATCTTAAGTAAACACATGAGACAGTGGAGGCCCGGTGTCTACCCAGCAGCATGGACCCACTGACCTGGGCAGAATGCCGTAATTTAAAATAGTCCCCTGTTTATTGTGCTCTCCTCTCCAGAGGCTGAAGAGTTAGTGAATATTCCACGCTCAGATTCTCCTAAACTCTTCCCAGTGATCCTTGCAGAGAGCCATCCCAGCATTCTGAAGTGAGAGAGAACTACATGTCAGGCCCAGCTTCGCCACGTACCAGTGTGGGACCCTTGTCTTTCTAAAACTCATCTTTGTGCCCTGGCCAGTTTGGCTCAGTGGCTAGAGCATCTGCCTTCGGACTGAAAGGTCCCGGGTTTGATTCCAGTCAAGGGCACATAACCCTGGTTGCGGACTCGATCCCCAGTAGGGGGCGTGCAGGATGCAGCTGATCCATGATTCTCTCTCATCGTTGATGTTTCTGTCTCTCTCTCCCTTCCTCTCTGAAATCAATAAAAATATATTTTTTTAAAAAATAAAACTCGACAGAGGAAGCAAGATGGCGGCAATATAGGCAGACGCGTCCCAGGTCTTGTCCCGGAGCAAACGGAGTAAGCAGCTGAAACTAATAACACCCACCCCGAATTGGCGAATTTACTCAGCTGGTGAGACGGTTTGCAGCCGGGAAGGGCAGAGCTCCCCTGGAAAGGTTAAAAACCAGGGATCTGGGCAGGAAAGTTTGCCAGACCTGAGCCCAGAGGGTCGGAGGGAGACCGCATGGCAGGCAGCCGCGTCTCTTGGGACAGACACAGCCCCTGACCGGGGAAAGGAATTCCTCGGGTTTGCTGGCGCCGGGAGATTTGAGATTTGGATTTTGTGACTGCGGAAAACTGTGACTAAAGGTGGCATCCTGAGGAACTGACCAGACCATGCAGTGCCCATAAGAGAGGAGCGTTTCCCAGATCATGCAGTGCTGGTAAGAGAGGAGCGTTTCCCAGACCGGTAAGAGGGAGCGTTTCCGCGGCCAGCCGGCGTTTGTTTACTTGTTTTCACTGAACCCTGCTCATAGGACAGTTCGGATACAGACACTCACCTGTGCTGAAGAGAGGGCGAAGGTGCGGACGAGTGGAATCTGGGGAGAGGCTGAGGAGAGAGGGGGAGCCGGGGGAGGTGGCAGCGAATCCAGTGCTGAGACACCCCTGGGCCCAGGACTGGGGCAGCCATTCTCTCCAGAGGGTGGAATTCCTCCCCCCAGCCCCCCAGGCAAGGAGCACAGCCACACCCAGATTCCACCCTGTATGAGATAAAGGATTAAAATAAGCTAATTAGTCCCTGGGAGTTACCAGGGTCTGGCCTATAGAGGGACTTTCAGTCCCACCAACAACACAGAGCAGGGTAACAATTAAAAAAGGATAGAGAAGCTGTATAGACTCAGAGGCCAACCCAAAAACACTGCCACCCAGAGGCTGAGCCACAAACTGACTCTTAGGTGAATACAAATTAAGGCAGACTGGATCACAAATACGGCCTGCTTTAAAATCAGGACTGTGATTTACAACACAGAGGAACAGTGTAACGCAGGGAAATTCAACACTCTCCTAGATGTCTGGCAGGACTAAGGCGAACCAGGCTGAAGAGTAGAAGAACCGAAAGACCATCACTACTGCAAATTTTTTCTTTTTTGGGGGCCCTGGGAAGGTTCTGAGGCTCCCAGGCAAGGTCAGCCCTGTCATTAGGCCGAGCAGGCAGGCAGGAGCCTGGAGCTGTGAGATGCAGGAGGACGAGGATGCCTAGTGACTGGGTAGAGCCGGCACCAAGGTCTCCGGTCCCCCCGGGGCAATAAACGTCCCCTCTCCACCACTCGATTCAGACAGAGACACAGTACTGGCTTCCGACGTTAAATTACACAGAGGGCTTCTTTACTGTGATTGCTGAACACAGACATTTCCCATTGTTTACAAGGCCAATGTCTTTTAGGAAAGAAGAAAGAAAAACCTGGAATACACTTGACATACCTTGGAGAAACCTTGTGGTCAGAAGTATTTTAACCCATGGATTGTATTAATTTATAAATTTCTGTTGCTGGAATAAAGACTCGTGACTCCCCAGTCCAGGCCAGATTTTAAAGGGCTCCAGGTTGCAATTGTTTAAGACAAGAAGGAGGCGTTATCTAAGGACCACCGTCCTGTGAATGCGGTAAAATATGGAAGAGCTGCTCGCTGACCTACAAGGGCCTGCAGACGTGATGACAATGATTCAAACGCCCTTTCTTAACCAGCCTCCCTCCAACCAGGAGACGTGAACTGCGGCTCTCCTTGGCTTTTGCAAATGTACTAGTTGGTGCCCAGGGAATGCCCATTCCTACAGCTGGTGACCACTCATTCGCGCCCATGCAATGCTGCCCTGGCCCTGAGGTGGGTGCTGAGCAAGAGGCGGAGGCTCCTGTTCTCACTCCAGGGATGCTTAGTTGTACTTGTAACTTTAATTTTATAATTTAATTAAGGAGCCGTCCTGTGAATGCGGTAAAATATGGAGAGCTGCTCGCTGACCTACAAGGGCCTGCAGACGCGATGACAATGATTCAAACGCCCTTTCTTAACCAGCCTCACCGTCCTGTGAATGCGGTAAAATATGGAAGAGCTGCTCGCTGACCTACAAGGGCCTGCAGACGTGATGACAATGATTCAAACGCCCTTTCTTAACCAGCCTCCCTCCAACCAGGAGACGTGAACTGCGGCTCTCCTTGGCTTTTGCAAATGTACTAGTTGGTGCCCAGGGAATGCCCATTCCTACAGCTGGTGACCACTCATTCGCGCCCATGCAATGCTGCCCTGGCCCTGAGGTGGGTGCTGAGCAAGAGGCGGAGGCTCCTGTTCTCACTCCAGGGATGCTTAGTTGTACTTGTAACTTTAATTTTATAATTTAATTAAGGATTATTAAAAGGAATTCATATGAATACAAAGAGCACACTATCTGTTTCTACAAAAACCACATGTGTGTGATGAAAAGAGACAATAAAAGCATGCTTTCATATTACGTGTGAGCAAGATGACTGTAAAGGACTGAGGGGGAGCCCAGCCGGTGTGGCTCAGTGGTTGAGCATCGACCTGTGAACCAGGAGGTCACAGTTCAATTCCTCGTCAGGGCACAGGCCTGTGTTGCAGGCTCGATCCCCAATGTGGGGAGTATAGGAGGCAGCCGATCAATGATTCTCTCATCATTAATGTTTCTATCTCTCTCTCCCTCCCTCTTCCTCTCTGAAATCAATAAAAAAAATTTTTTTAATAAGTCATCTGAAAAGGAGGTGAGTTTGAGAGCATATTCTTAATAGAAACTTGTTGTGCCTGTTGTTCCCATGTTCTGCTGGTGAGGTGACTTCTCTCATGGCCAAGGCGATCCAGTATGATTCCGTGTCCTATTTACCAATAGTCACGCCTGTGGACTCACAGAAACACCCACTTCTTTTCATAAATCCAGTCTCAGGGGACTCCTCATCGCCAATACTCTACTGCATCGGTCCATCTCTTCTGCAGACAGCACTGCATCTATTCACCCAGCAATGTGGTTGAGGACCTGCCTACTTTACCCCGGAACTGTGACGCGTGAAAATCCTCTGGGAGGGAAAACGCCATGCAACACTCAGAGGCTGCCCAGCCCAGGCAGCCAGCCCTTCCCGGTCTGCCCCTCCTGGCAGCGGTTACTGGCTCCTTGGGAGCTGGGGGGAAGGGGGGGCGGGTCTGATAAGTTTCACAGAGATGCTAGAGAAATCTCAGCCACTTCACCTTTTTAAGGTTCTCACTAATATTGCGCCCACAGCAAAGGCGAGAGGACTGGCCGCTTGGCCTGGCAGCGAGGACCGTGGTGAGGCAGCACCACCTAATGGCCGCTGGACAGCACCTGCACCTCCACCTGGGAGCCTGGCTGCTCTTCCGACGGGTTTAGATACAGGCAGCATAGGCAGCGACCCTGCTACTTGGCCAAGGTCAAAAGAGGTCCAGTACCTGAGCCATGTCCTGAAATGCTGATAGAAACGTGGCAGCCCTGTCCGGCTTGTTTAGAGTCAGTGGCAACCCCTCAGCCCGCCCTGAGCCACACCTGCTAGTCCAACTCACACACACACACACACACACACACACACACACACAGTCACCCCGCCTCCGGGGGTGAGTCCCGGCTCTGGAGCAGGCACTGCTCTCTCCAGCCTCCGTGCATGTGTCCAGGCTGTCCTCTCCCCCTGACATGCCCTGTCCTAGCCAGTGTCTTGTTGTATCTCCTCCAAAGTCTGGCTCAGCTCTTTTTCCTCCAGATGTCTCCCAAGTTGGAAACACCATCTCTCCCTTTTGCTTCTCTTAATGAAATCCATGAAATAACAGATTGGATAGTCTTTCTCATGTTAGAATCACTCTTACCTGTCTCCCTTGCGGGATTTTGAGATCGTAGACTCTATCTAATTCATCTTTACTATCCCCATAGGACTCAGACCAATGATGGCTGAAGGGCTTGGGAGTAAATTATTTTGTCTATAAGTAAAATGAACATGGCATGATGCTAATGAGGAATGACCGAAGTCAAATCATATTTTAAAAAGAAGAAAAATACAGCTTTGCATGAAGATAGTCCCCCGATTATGGACTGTGTCTCGGTCTCACCAGTTCCTCAGCAAATGCATAGTCTTCCAGGAAACCCCTGCAATTTCTCCACAGATACAAGGCCGTGTTCCCAGGGAAGACTGGTGAGAGGCATTTACTACTTGAGCTTAATTCATCATCACGGCTATAAATACAGCTCCACGTACATGCCCTGCAGACAGTAGGTCAATAACATCAACACTCACATGAAGGATGACCCTAGCAAAGGACAGACTACGCTGGAAAAACTACAAACACAAACTTTTAACTTGTCCGATGCCAGTTTCTGAGCCATCTAAGAATATAGCCTCTTGATGACTAGAAGGCACTGAGACAGGGGGCAGGAAAGGGGAAACTGCAACTTCAAGAGGCTTAAGAGAAATCCTCCTACCACCAGCGGGTCCCCAGGCAGTGACTTCTCATGTTCTGCTACCTGATGTTTGCAACACAGATGCTGATGAGATGCCTTCATCCCTTTCTGACTTGACCTGTAATGTCTTCATCCCATCCCTGGCCACTGATGGTCAGTCGGCTCCTTTCTTGACCAGCTCATGTGCTAGCTTGCTAGGGCTGCCATAACCAAGTGCCCCAGACTGCGTGACCTACACAACAGACATTTATTTTCTCTTAGCCTGGGGACTAGGAGTCCGAGATCAAGGTGTCAGCAGGCTTGTTTCTGCCGGGGTCTCTCTCCTAGGCTTGCAGATGGCTGCTTTCTTTCTCTGTCTTCATGTCATCTTTCCTCTGTACTTGTCTGTGCCTTAATTTTCTCTTCATAGAAAGATGCCAGTCATGATGGATTAGGGTCTACCCTAATGACCTCATCTATGCTAATAAAAGGGTAATATGCTAATTAGACTGGACGTCTTCCAGACGTCCTTCCGGACAAAGTCACAGTGGCAGTGGCGGGGGCCAAGGCAGAGGCAGTTAGGGATGATCAGGCTGGCAGGGGAGAGCAGTTAGGGGGTGACCAGGCTGGCAGGCAGAAGTGGTTAGGGACGATCAGGCAGACAGGGAGGTGAGTAGTTAGGAGCCAGCAGTCCTGGATTGGAGAGGGTGCAGCCTGGGCTGAGGGACGCCCCCCCCCCATGAATTTTGTGCACCGGGCCTCTAGTTTTCACATAATTAACTCTTTAAAGACCCTGTCTACAAATACAGTCACATTTGGAGGTCTTGGAGGTTAGAACTTTAACATACAAACTTGGAGCTGGGGGGGGGGGGGGCC
>NW_005353629.1:3759098-3779989 GCF_000412655.1 Myotis brandtii
GGGGGGGGGACACGATTCAGTGCATAACAGTTCATGAGATGGTGTGTCCCCCTCTGATCTCTAACTCTGGCTATTACTCATATCTCTGACGGGAGCAGAGGAACTAATGGCCCTGATCCCATATTTCTGACTCCTCTAGAAGTATCAGTCTAGTAGTGAAAAGAAACTAGAAAAGATGAAGCTAGTGTTTCCTGATGTGTTCCCTCTATGTCAACGTCTCTACACGCCCAGCTGGGGTTGGCTGTAGCCACAGGATATGGGAAAATCTGGAAATACTGGGCCATCACTCTTCAAAAGAAACATAACCAGAATGAACCGCAACTCCGACTTGCTGGATGCCCTGGCGCTGACCTCCAGCTCACCCCTTGAACTCACAAACACCAGTCGGCATGGATCATTCCTGAGGCTTCACACAGTCACGCTTAGTCCCCAGTCGAACCTCATTGTGAAAACTCCTAGTGCCAATGTCAGGCCCCCTTTATCCCATATTTTCCCTAATGGCCATCTCCAACTTTGCCCCAAATTAATCATTTTATTGCACAATTACCGATGCCAGGGTTAACATGGTTTATAAAATACTTAACAAAATTTTCCTTAATAATTCAGTTGATCAAAATTTTGATTAAATTTTTGCACAAATTAGTTTTAAAAGAAAAATTCAAAGGACAATGAGAACTAGTAGATATTGGTGTTGTTTTTCTAAAATAAACTTCTGGAGAATGTCCCAAGATCAATCCATATTGAGCCCGATTTCCTTCAACTCCTCCACGTAAAATATTGTACAGTGAGAATTTATACTCTGACAACCCTGAGGCACTGCAAAATCCTTAATAATCAAAAATGCAATTATGCTCACTATACTGTAATTACTAAGGAAGGAACGTGCACGCGTACATTTTACAAAGATTTTCTAAAGAGAGGAAACGGTGGGTTATGCGTGTTGGAGGGACAGTTTCTAATCAACATTCAATTAATCAGAAATTCAAGTCACCAGAAAACCCCATTTCTTAAACATTCCATGAGCACTTGCTATATTCCAAGCATCGAATGACTTCCCTTAGAAAAGTGCAAGAAAGGCCACTTCCTAATTGATGGATGGAACGCCTTTCTGGAAATACAGTTTAACAAATGACTTCACTCTGGATTTGCATATCAAGGGGCGGAAGGTCATATGTAACTACACAAAGCTTTGAAAATGTTTAGCTATTTTAGGCATCTAAATAGGGATGAGATCGAAATCATAGTTTTCAGATTTGATCTTATGAAACCATGACGTGTTTTTTTCCCTGCCATCGGAATGTTTTTACTAAAAGGCAGAGTTTCAGTAGGAACAGACATTTTAGGGTGCAAGTGACCAAACACTCAACTCTGATTGATTTCTTAAAGGAACTGTGTTGAGTTGTAGCTGAAAAGGCCAGATGAAGCTCTGGCGAAATTGGATCTAGTGGCCGGAAAGAGACTGCCAAGGCCAAGTTCTCGCCATCTCTCCCCGGTACTGACTTCCTCCTGCAGGTGCCAAACGCCAGATCTCGCATCCTCATCTCTTCCCGCCCAGAGGAAGACAGTTCTCCTCCCGCAGCATTTGAGGAGAAGTGTTGCATTTTTCTTTCCCAGGAACCCCAGCAAATGTCTCCTCCCGTCTCTTTGGTCTTGCTTGGTTTAAAGGTCCTTCACTGAGCCCAGAGGAGATGGGGGTGATCTAATAGCCACAGGCCAATCAGGGGCTGCCTGGGAACCAGGGGTAAGTTTAACCCCACCCCTGGGAATGAGGGAAAGCTGTTTCCAAGGGAAAGTCAGGGGACTCTTAGGGGAAAGGAAGAGTGGTGGCTGAAACATAAATACCAGAACGTCTGACCAGACCCACAAACGCAAAGCAAACGGAGGGCATTGCTTTTATTCCCAGTCTTGGCTCCAGGACAACAGCAATTGTCCTATCAGTCGATTTTGACTCGTTTATTTAAAGGAACTTCCATGAGTGAAGTGGGAGGGTGGAGACAGCAACTTAAGCTGCCGCGTCCCTCTCAGATCCTGGCTCACTGCGGCCAGGCATCCGAGTCCTGAGCGCGATTCCCAGTGGGCCCTTTGGGAAAAGAGGCACCAGTGGTCAGTCCTGGAACATAAAGGTTAACCTTTTTCCCGGCCGGCGTGGCTCAGTGGCTGAGCGTCGACCTATGAACCAGGAGGTCACGGTTTGATTCCTGGTCATGGCACATGCCCCGGTTGCGGGTTCAATCCCCAGTGGGGGGCATGCAGGAGGCAGGCGATCAATGATTCTCTCTCATCATGGATGTTTCTCTCTCTCCCTCCCTCTCCTTTCCTCTCTGAAATAAACAAAAATAAATTTTAAAAAGTTCACAGTTTTTAAAAAGTAATAATAACAGAAGCTGACACTGGGTGTGTGCTTTCTACGCTGCAGGGACTACGCGAAGCCCATCACATGCGCGGAACCACCCACTCTTCACAGCAAGTCTAGGAGGTTGGTCCTGTGACTAACCCCACGTTACACATGAGGAACCTGAGGCCGAGGGAGGCTGAGCAACTCCCCAGACCACACTGAGGAGGTGGAAAGGCCGGAGGAGAGCTCAGAGGAAGACCAGGTCATGACCCCAGGCCCGGCTTTCCCCTGGAGTGTTTGCCCGCTGGGGCAGACACGCGTTGGGGCTTGATCGTTGGTGCTGCCATCAGGTCTGCTCCATCGGCTCCGGAGAACGTGTTCCAGGGGCCCCGACTGAGCTGTAAACCCGGAGCCCAGGCGGGCCTCGGGGGCCAGGGACAGCAGGCACAGGGCCACAGCAGCGCAGGGCGGCAGGGTCCGCGGGGAGCAGCTGAGAAGTCCCCTCCTGTCGTGGGAAGCCGGAGGTGGGGGTGCAGGTAGAGGGACCGTCATGGCCTCCAAGGAGAAGAGCTGTGCGGCCGGCAGCCTGGGAGAGGCGGGCGATGAGGGCCCTGGGCCCTGAGCTGCTGCCGGTCACACCCGGGCCCTCCTCACTGTTCAGGGCACTTTGGAGCCCCCCCCACCCCCCGCCCGCCCCCGGCCAGGTGGCCTGGGAAGAGAGGCTACGCCTTACGGGCCAGGACTGAAGGGACAGGGTGGTGTTGGCAGATGCAGAGGGTCCTCCTCGTGAGCAGGTTTCATGTTTCCTGCTTTGCCCGATGTGGGAAGCAGGGTGGGATTCTGGGACAGCAGTTGTTACAAAGCACAGCATCCCCCTGGGTTACTCCCGTCGGCTCCCTGCAAGTTTAGCAAATACCAGAAACTAGAGACTTCGGTCCCCATAGAGTGCAGGTTGACACCCACCGCATAGCTGCCATGAGAAATCCTGCCGCTGAGAGGACAGGCTAAAGCTGCAAGGGCAGCCGGACCCCACGGGGGGCAGATGGATCCCACAGGGTCAGCCAGACCCCACGGGGGGCAGATGGATCCCACAGGGTCAGCCAGACCCCACAGGAGGCAGCTGGACCCCACAGGGGGCAGATGGATCCCACAGGGGTGAGGAGAATGTGAAGGAGCAGTTCACGCAGCCAAAGGCCAAATGCTAAAACCAAGAGCGGCTGTGTCCTGAAAGCGCCTCTGTGTCCACGCAGGTGTCTTCTGCCGCCTTACGGCCTTACGTGGCTGGAAGAGAGTCAGGGAACCAGGGAACCAGGGAACCAGGGAACCGGGGAATCGGGGAACCAGGGAACTGCCGGGCGGGCATTTCTGCCTCCACCGAGCAGCCTGCTGCCCTCCCTGACTGCCGGCTGCAGTGTGCCACCTGTCAGTGACACCAGTGGCTTCTGGTTGAAGGGCGTGGTTGCACTTGTTAAAAGTCAGTCTCCCTCCTCCCTCCTCCCTCTAACCGAAGTGAACGAGTAAGCGCGTGAAGAGCTTTGCATAGGGACCCCAGCAGCTGCTGTGACGGTTACAGCTCCCACGGAGTCCGAGCGGCTTCTGATGTTAACATCCACATCAAACATCCACGCGGCGTGGGACAGCTTGGAACGGTGTGCAAGTGCATCAACACGCTGCGTGGACATAGAACCCAGCAGGCTGGGCCCACGGACGGCTTCCCTGCAAGTCGGGGAGCTCCGGGCTCCGTTCCCGGCGCCTCACTTCCGCCACCCTCGTGCACTGTGGTGGGAGTGCAGACTGGTGCAGCCACTGTGGGAAGCAGTATGGAGTTTCCTCAAAAAACTACAAATGGAACTGCCTTATGACCCAGTGATTCCTCTTCTGGGAATTTATCCAAAGAAATCTGAAACACTAATTCGAAAGGATATCTGCATGCCTATGTTCATTGCAGTGTTATTTACAGTAGCCAAGATTTGGAAGCAGCCCAAGTGTCTATCAGTAGGTGGGTGGATAAAAACGCTGTGGTACATCTACACAATGGAATACTATGCAGCAGTGGAAAAGGAGGATCTCTCACCCTTTGCAACAGCATGGATGGGCCTGGAGAACATTACACTAAGTGAAATAAGCCAGTCAGAGGAAGACAAGTACCATCCGACTTCACTCATGTGTGGAATCTAATGAACAAAATGAACTAACAAAATAGAGATGGATTCGTTGATGGCGAGCAGGCAGACAGTTCTCGGGGAGGGTGGGCTAGATCCATGGGGAGGAGCAGGTGGGGGGATTGAGCAAAAAAGAAAAAAAAGGAGAAAACTCATGGACATGGGCAACAGTGTGGTGATTGTGGAGGGAGCGGGGTTGGAGGTGGAAGAGGGAATAGGGGGAATAAATGGTGACGGGAAAAATAAAATAAGCTTTAAAAAATAAAAATAGATGATGCCTTTATAAAATTACCATTTCTTTGTGACTACTTACGCTCTTAGAGCCACCTCTAAGTTGGAGTGCACTCTTTCCGACGGAGGTCCTCTGGTTGCTATGACAATGTATCTCTTATCTCCGCTACCCTGTGATTTCACCGCGTTAGCATCTGGCAGCATCTTACTTGCACTGTGTGTGTAGTGATGCAGACACGCTTTGAACATTCTTGCTTTTACAGAACATTCCTTAGTAAGGAACTAGGCCTTTGCCACGTGCCATTTGAAGGAAGTTCAGAGGAGGGAAGATACATAATTCATAGGAATCAACAAGAGAACCGCCTCGGTACAGGGAGAGCTGAGCATCCGCACATAGGCCATAGCTGGGTGGTAAATAGGGTTCGAGGAACATGATCGGTGTGCGTTCTAGTTAAGAAGCAAGCCTAGGCCCTGACCGGTTTGACTCAGTGGGTAGAGCGTCGGCCTGCGGACTGAAGGGTCCCAGGTTCGATTCCAGCCAACGGCATGTACCTTGGTTGCGGGCACATCCCCAGTAGGGAGTGTGCAGGAGGCAGCTGATCAATGTTTCTCTCTCATCGATGTTTCTAACTCTCTATCCCTCTCCCTTCCTCTCTGTAAAAAATCAATAAAATATATTTTTTTTAAAAAGAAGAAGAAGCAAGCCTAGGTTTATCCTTTGAAATATGCAGGACACTATTGCTACCACCCCATCATTTGTGTATTCATTCATTCATTCACTCGTGAAATATTCACAGGGCCCCTCTGCTGCACGGATCCCGTGCTCTTTGTACAATGCGGGGTACAGAGCGGAAGAGCAGTCCCTGCCTGAAGAAGGGAACATTTGGGGGCAGGGCAGGGGGCTCAGAGGATCGTCACTGGGAAGTGGCTGCCCAGCCAAAGACGGCATTTCTCAGACATGCCTGGGATCCATGTGCTACTCGCCACTGAATGAGCGGGGCTGTGACAGTGTCCCTCTCAGAGAAGCGTGTTTAAGACATTAGTGTGCCTCCTACATGCGTTCGTCTTCCACGTGCTGGACGCTAAGGAACCGCGGCCCTGGGTGATGGTCCCACTAGCATCATGTTCTAACGTACCGAGCTGTGTGGTCTCTGAGAGCGACCACACCTACACCTGGGGCCGATGTCACCAAGGGAAAGCCGAGTGTGGCTCAGCCAATGCTGCTCATCGCCCAGCCCCGAAGCACCCGCCGTTCTCCTGAGGCGACCGATGGACCCAGCGAGTAGGAACTTGATAGACAGAACACATCGCACTGTCCGGGGAACGTCCAGCTTACGTCTGACCCCGCGCACAGAGGTCATCTGTTCTCCTCAACTAGGCCAGCTGCTGAGTCCTGGGGGAAAGTGGGGAGCAGCAGGCAAGACAGGAACATTCATACCCGAGCTCAAGGAACCCTCACCCTTCCTCCAACAAAGCCTCCCTCTTCCACATTCTCTCGTCAGCCTCTGGCTTCCCCTTCCAGATCTTTCTCCCTACTACGCTGTCCTCGCTCGCTCTTCCCGACCATTTCCTGGGCAGAAACTCTTCCTCCACCTTCGGTCGTCCTGGAAGCTGGACTAATGTCACCCAGCGAAGCTTCCTTCCCCGTTTCTGTCGTAGAGAATTGCTTGCCACGCCTCTCCCCTTCCTCTCTCGGGGGCAGAAGCCACCCAGGCCCCACTCCGGCTCTTGTGCAGGGAGACGAGGGGGAGGGGGCTGGCATCCTCCAGCCTGCTTTGCTGAACACACTCTAGGCCCCCCCACAGAGTTCACTAACATGCATCTGTGGGGTCTGCCATGCAGAGCTGCCCGTGAGGGGCGTTCCCAGCAGGACACCCTCCCCCAGGTGAGGCTGAGGCGGGCACCACAGGGAATCGTGTGGGAGGGCAGCCTGGGGCGAGGTAAGGATGCGCTTCCTTTGTGTCTCGCTGCCCTCTCCCCCTCGCCCCTCCACCCACTTTATTAATGGTCTCTGCAACTGCTGGTCACATTGCCTCGCCAGGGAAGAAAGATCAGGCCTGTCAGACAGGCTGTTGGGGGGCGGGGGGGAGGAGGAAGGGGGGTGTGAGGATAACTGAGGGGATTGCACTGCAAACTGGAGTTGGCGGAGCCAGGGGGACTCTGGGAGATGGGGGCACACATGGCGCTGTGCGCAGGCTCTCTGACTCCTTACAAATGGAGAGGGGGCGCTCCGAACAGGGCGGTCACCGGGAGCACAGCCGACATCATGGAAGACGAAGCTTCTGCACAGAGGCCGCGTGGAGACCCTGCGAGACCGCAGCCCACTCTGATGCGTCCGTTCTAGGCTCAGGGGAGATTTCCCTGTGCTAAGTCTAGGCCTCTCTTGTTAGTTCCCCAGTAGGGGGCGGGCAGGAGGCAGCAGATCTATGATTCTCATCATTGATGTTTCTCTCTCTCTCCCTCTCCCTTCCTCTCTCTGAAATATACATATGCATTGTCTAACTTAAATTTGATCTCATCTCAAGTCCCACTACATTTAAACGTATGTAGGAGAGGAAGCAGGAAGAATCGCCTGAGAAATCTATGTACAGGACACAATCATTTGCAGCTCATTTGCATTTTTCTTAGTTACTGTGGACAAAAATAACAATGTGAACTGTCTCATGAGTGGACGTGACTGAAAACAGTCACCCAGATTCCTGAAACTCTGAAAAACACAGAATAAAAACAAAAAAGGAAGGTAAGCATTTTGCATATTCGGGATATTGACCTGTGGGGGCAGAACCCTTGACCGAGTCTTGCAGAGACGCCTCTGGAATCCAAAGACAAGTGGAAATTACCCCCAGAGGCCCCTCTTGTTTTGTGGGAAAGACCTGCCCACCAGCACCCCCATCGGAAATGTAAGCTCGGGGAAACCTGCAGAAGCCGACTCCATTCCCATCAGCCCGGCAGGCGTTTACACGCACATGGCTGCTTGGACAATACTGAGCATGGCCCGTCTCCAACGTGACCGTGAGCTCAGGGAACTGTGGCTGCATGCGCGTGACCCTCGGCAAGTGGTGACCGTGGCGTTTGCTGGGAGCTGGGGCCTCAGCCCGCCCTCCGCACCCCTTGACCCCCCCACGAGGGATGCCTTTGCCTTCACACCGGGAGGCTCCTCCCGGAGGCCCAGCGCCCGGAACGGAAGGCGCTGCACAAACACATTTGTCAAGGGCGCCTAATGGCTCATTCGATTGAGGGAAAGTGCTCACAGGAGCCGACCCTCTGCTAAGATTAATGAGCAAACCACGTTAGCAACGTGGCGTTGCCGTCCAGGACTCTCTTAAAGGGATAGAGGGCCCCAAAGGGACCTGACATTACACCAAAGAACTTGCATTTGAACATAGTTGTGATTTTCTTCCGTTTTTAAATTTATTTCATAAAGCAAATGAAAATGATGGCTCCGGTAGTAGAACAGAAGGTCAATAGTTAATAAAGACTTTGAGCGGAACGATGAACTCTGAAAGAGGTAAGACCTCGGACCAGGGGCAAGCCAGGGGCTACAGAAAGGAAGGACTCAACACATGGGAAAAGGTCCGAAGGTTCTAAGGTCACTTAAGAAACAGCACGGGTGGAACTGGAGAGCATTGTGCTAAGTGAAATAAGCCAGTCAGAGAAGGATAAATACCACATGATCTCACTCATTTGTGGAATATAATGAACAACATAAACTGATGAACAAGGACAGATCCAGAGACAGAGAGGCATCGATCGGACCATCGGGCCTCGGAGGGAAGGTAGGGGCGGGTGGGAGAAAGGGGGAGAGATCAACCAAAGGACTTATATGCAAGCATATAGGCCTAACCAACAATGGGGAAAATAATAGTACCTTCCCACTAGAGTTCTTATGAAGATTAAAATAAGAGTGAGATTTATAAAGACTATAGAACAGTAAGAACTTAATGTGGGGATAAGGACACATATGTAATATCTTAATCAATAAAAAAATTAAAAATAAATAAATAAAATAAAGTCACTTAACAGAATGGGCTGCCTTAGCAGGTGGTGAGCTCCCCACCACCAGAAGCATGCAAGACAAGGCAGCCGGGTCAGGGGTGCTGGGAGGTAACGTGGACACTGGGGGGAGGTGGTTCCGGGTGCCCTCTAGGGGCTGGAAAAGGTGTGGCTCCATCACACGGCCCTCCTGTCCCTGGGGAAGGTGCTGTGTGCTTGCATCCGCACAGCCACGTCAGCCCCGGAGGTGTGCGGCCACGATTCCAGAGAGCACGCTCGTTCTGCACAGCACAGGGACCCCGGAGGCGTGAATAATAATAAAGCTTTTCTCCTTTGGTTGGCAGCGTCTGTCCTGTTCACTAACTCTCTCTCTGGGCCGCCGAGGGGTCTGCGGAGGCATGACGCCTCGAGGGATTGTCACCGCCGAGCAGAGCCACGGAACAGCCCGAAGCGTGCTGCCTGCGCCCCCAAAGGGAACAACCCAGTCCTTCCCCTTTCTCCCACCTGCACCCCCACTGATCCCCTCTCCTGAGGGGCGTGTCCAATATGATACACACGTTCTGTACACGTCCCCACCCGCTATCCAGGCTCACTTACTTCTAAATGGCTTAGGTGTAAACATGAGAGAGATAACTCATTGTGGCCTTATTTTGTAGCTACTCGTATTTTTTCTAGGTCACATTATGGAATGTCTTTTTTCCCCACTTGTCTTACTCAAAATTGTAGAATTGGAGGCTTTTTTTTCTCCCCAGAAAGCAAATTAGTCAATGCATTTTCCACTGCAACCAGTTTGTGTTCTGATCATGAGAAATGACTGTGAGAACAAGAACTCTCAGTAACTTCCTCAGTGGCCCTTCATCGATGACCGTCCACCACTCAGTCAGCACCTAACCCTCCATCAGCACCCAGCCCTCCATCAGCACCCAGCCCTCCATCAGCACCCAGCCCTCAGTCAGCACCCAGCCCTCCATCAGCACCCAGCCCTCAGTCAGCACCCAGCCCTCAGTCAGCACCCAGCCCTCCATCAGCACCCAGCCCTCAGTCAGCACCCAGCCCTCAGTCAGCACCCAGCCCTCCATCAGCACCCAGCCCTCAGTCAGCACCCAGCCCTCAGTCAGCACCCAGCCCTCCATCAGCACCCAGCCCTCAGTCAGCACCCAGCCCTCAGTCAGCACCCAGCCCTCCATCAGCACCCAGCCCTCAGTCAGCACCCAGCCCTCAGTCAGCACCCAGCCCTCCATCAGCACCCAGCCCTCAGTCAGCACCCAGCCCTCAGTCAGCACCCAGCCCTCCATCAGCACCCAGCCCTCAGTCAGCACCCAGCCCTCAGTCAGCACCCAGCCCTCCATCAGCACCCAGCCCTCAGTCAGCACCCAGCCCTCAGTCAGCACCCAGCCGTCAGCACGCCCTCCGTCAGCACCCAGCCCTCCATCAGCACCCAGCCCTCTGTCAGCACCCAGCCCTCAGTCAGCACCCCGCAGCCCTCCATCAGCACCCAGCCCTCAGCACCCAGCCCTCAGTCAGCACCCAGCCTTCCATCAGCACCCAGCTCTCCATCAGCACCCAGTCCTCCATCAGCACCTAGCCCTCCATCAGCACCCACCCCTCCATCAGCACCCACCCCTCCATCAGCACCCAGCCCTCCATCAGCACCCAGTTCTCAGCACCCAGCCCTCAGTCAGCACCCAGCCCTCAGCACCCAGCAGCCCTCCATCAGCACCCAGCCCTCAGCACCCAGCCCTCAGCCAGCACCCAGCCTGGCACACCCTGAGGGTCCCATCTGGGCGCTGGCGCTGGCTCCTCTCTGCAGCATTTCGCGTGGTGACCCTCCTCCGTGAACGTCTGTTTGCTGGCTTTGGAGCCACTGAATTCTGACCCTCCCATCTCCCTGGTGCTAAGTCTAGGCCTCTCTTGTCAGTTTCCTGTTCTCTTTCCTCTAAATGTCCCTGTCCCTTCTCTCTCCTGTTCCTCCCGGGCCCTCCAGTCCTAATTACCTCCCTGGTAATTATTCTCAGAGCCGGAGCGCCACCCCGACCTCTGCCCTCTGCTGCTGGGCATCGCCACTGGGCCCACGGGCCTCGATCACAGCAGCCCACCGAGCATCGTGTCACCTCGCAGGTCAGTGCCGTGGGGCCTCCTCCACGGCCACACAGAGGAGCTGCGCCGAGTCATCTCAGGCTCCTCCTGACTGCAATATGGCCGTTCCGTCAGAGACGGAACTCAGCCCCTTCTCCCAAAATAAACTCTGCTCTTGTCTCCCATCTGATTACTCCCGAAGGAGACTCAACCCCCAAGATCAGCACCCAGAACAGAAAGGCCAAGCTTACACCAGGCTCCCCCCGTACAGCGTCCTTCACCCCTGCCCACCCCCCCCTCAGCATCTCCCCATCTGCCTCTGGGGCGCGGCCTACTCCAGCCTGCGTGGAGCTGGTCCGCTCGCGTTTTCCCAAAACCCACCAGTTTCTCCTCCGTGGCTTTCCTCCTCCCCCCGAGCATCTATCCCCCCAGTTTCTCTGCCAGCATCACACCCACTTCTGTTCTCAGACGTGGCCCCACAGCGAGCCTTTCTCATCCCAAGGGAACCTGGGCCCCTGGGACATGGACCCTGGACGCTGCTTGCCGGTGCTTCTTAACCTTGACTGCATGGGACTCACCTGGCAAGCTCTTCTGAAACCCCAGCCCCGCGTCCCGCACCCACACCAATTCAATCAGAGCCTCCGGGGAGGCGCTGGCCGGCGTTCTTGTAGCTCCCAGGTGCCTCCCCGTGCAGCCAGGTCGATAACCACTGCGTCGCCCATTCATCACCTTCTTCCCTGCCCGGTAATTGCGCCGTATTTGTCTGATCCCACCGCTGAATGTGAGGCTCCTGGAGGGCACGGACCGTCTTCCCACATCGGCTCGCCCCTGCAGTTCCTGGGGAACCAGAGGCCATAAATATTGTTGAAGGTGGAAACTGAAATTAGCCACAAACTTCCCCTTTAGATCTTGCGTCTAATTTTAGGGGAGGAAGCGGATGAGTGGAGGGCTCATCTGAATTTTAAATAGGAGAAAACCGAGGTGCTGTTGGCCGTTGTCAACATCCTGACGTGCCGGGGACACAGAACAGCTCTCGGCAAGGGCAGCGGCCTGCCAACAGGTGTGCGGGTGCCCTCCTGGGCCCGGCCCTTCCTCTCCCAGCTCCTCGCAGGTAGATGGGCTGTCCTGTGATTCTGAGAACTAATGACAAAATGTGGTTCGTTTCTCATCAAAATCCACTCGATGGCGTGCACAGGGACCCGCCTGCACAGCCCTGACAGGAGGTGCCACAGCGAGACCCACCGTGAGCTTCACCCGGAGCAGCTGGCCTCCTTCCCGGACCCGCAGGAGGAAAAGGAAGATGAGGCCAGGACGCCAGCCTGTCTGTGGCTACAGTTGCCAGGGAAACCGCTTCCTTAGCGTCAGCCTGTCCAGGGCAGCCCCGCTCCACATAGTCTTCTGGGCGTTGACAGTGAGGGTGTCAGAGGGCAGGATGATGAAGAGTAAGAGGCAGGACTGTATTGGCGCGGACAGAGCTGGTGCCCATCTCCCGCTGCCCTTTCTCGGCCTGAGAATGCCCGTCCCTGCAGGGCTCTCGGGATTGAAAGCAGTTAGTCCATCAGGTAGAAAAGCAAGGGGCGTCCTATCTGACTATGTGACATGCAGCCGTGGCCGGAAACGGGCTTCCTCACCCAACCGGCTCCTTCCTGCTGGGGAAAGGAGGAGGCAGCTCAACACAGCGAGGGAAGCGCCTCATCTGCCCCCTCATCTGCGCTTCATCTGCCCCTGGCTGCCCCCCATCCGGGGAGAACCTGCCCCCAGCTCCTCGACCCGGCTGCAGCCGCCACTCCCCCCAGGACACAGGCTCTGTTCCCGGGCAGCTGGCGAGGCCAGTGCTCACACACAGGCCCTCCCCGCCCCACAGCCGGAGCTTTGCGGGCACTCGGGGCCCAGCGTCTCTGTGAAGCTTCCTTGTCTCCAGCCGCACGTGTCTCCTCTGCACACGCATGCGTGGTGGCAGGGTAGGGACCTCCTCCGGGGTGGCCTCCGAGGACGCATGGAAAGCGCGGTGACCGGTGCACAGAGGCATGAAATTGGAGGGAGCACCTGGGTCCGGGGCCGGGAAGGCGGTGGAGGGTGGGGCGTCCTCACCATCTCCTGCGGCCAGCCCTGCAGCCTGGCTCTGTCCGCTCCACGGCCTCCCAGCTCCGTGGGGGCCGGCTGCTCTGATTGCGCTTCGCCTGGGATGTAGCCCGGCCTTGATGGATGACAAACCCCTCCAGGGTGTCCTACTTTTTCTGGATCTGCTCCTGTGTCAGAGCCCCCGCGGCTGCCTCCCGTCCTTCAGGGGAACAGCCCGCCACTCTGTCCCAAAACATTTGCTTTGCTGGTTTATGGGGAATTTGCTAGAGACAGTTATCTCCCCACATAGACTAGCTGTGTTTGTGTAGTTGTCAAGCTCTTTTTTATGTGGAATGTTTGTTTTGAGCAACTAAACCAGAGATAACATTGTGCTGGTCAACAGGACGAGGCCTCAGAAACGTTTCTGTCCCCAAGTCTAACTAAAGCACGTCACCCAACGCAAGATCACCAGCTGCCCGCAATCAAATTGGCCCTGGTGAGGATCTCGGGAGTCAAACGTCAACAGGAGAGCAGTTCCCATGGTAATGAGGAATTTGGTGGAGCCAGCTTATCTGGTTCTGGTAGAGTCTGGAATGGGGGTGGGGGTGAGGGAGACAACACTGCAGAGGGTCCGCATTCCAGCAGGAGACTGAGACCTGCCCGCCCCCCCCACCCCGCCCCCAGGTGTGCCGGCTGCCTGGTCAGGCAGTGCCCTGAGCCCATCTGCCCCATGACTTTCTGTTGGTGCAGATACAACAACGACAAGACAGGATGTAATTGAGCCTATGCATCGGCCGATTCCATGTCAGAGGGAGCATGCTCCGGAGACAGGAACCTGGTCCCAGAAACAGAAGCAAAGACTGGAAGACAGCAGGGGGCAATCCTCTTTTCTTTCATTTATTTGTGTGGGATTAGGATTTTACAACTCCTAGGTGGATACCCCTGGATACATTAGATAAAAGGGAGCGAGATTATGCAGCATCTGGGTGCGAGAATGACTGTCATGTGACATGAAAGAAACTTTGGATTCTGAAAAGTAGGAATTGCATGTTATCATTTTTAGGGATGAACTGAGAATTAAAGCACTGAGACTCTCCCAAGTTCCTAAGTGAAGGACCCTCAATTCATCCAACCCTCCTTCTCTCCCACACGCCCTTGGCCACCCATGAAAATGTATGCACGCATGCTCGCACACACATACATTCACACGCATGCTCACACACACATACATTCACACACATGCTCACACAGACCGCTTTCAGCGGCACTCCTCAAACCAGCCCCCAACCAGCCCCCAGATCAGCGATTGCCGATTCTACCCATCCTATGGGGCTAACAATCTCAGTTGGCTAGTCTCTCCATTCTCCTGCCATAACCCCATAGGCACATGGCATCCCCCTGTCTGTGGCATGTCTACTAAAGCAGGGGCTTCCCTGTTGTAATAGCACACAGTAGGCACTCATTAAAACAAGAGATAAAGGAAGGGAGGGGAGAGGGGAGGGAGAGAGGGAAGAAGGGAGGAGGGAGAGAGGGAAGAAGGGGGGAGGGAAAGAGGGAAAGAGGGAGAGGGGAGAAGAGGGAGAAAAAGTTTTTTTATAGTTTTCATTCTTTATCCTGCTTCTTTTTCTCATTTTTTGCTCTAATTCCAAGGTCCCAAGGTGAAAGAGTGATTCAAAATTAAGATCAAATACTTTATTGTTCCAAATAAATGCATTTCTAAAAGAAAGCCTACAAATATAAAAATAGATGCTATATTACTCACCATGCATACAAACTATAGAAGTCAGAATTCTGTTAAAACTCTACCATAAGGAAATGGTTAATGGTCAAGTAGATATGGTACATCTATACAGTAGAAAACTATGCCACCTCAAAAAACTGTATTTTAGAAGGATACTCAATTGCATGGAGAAATTCTCACAATATGTCTTTAAGTGAAAAAAGGCAGATTGTACAATAAATGTATAGTAGATCCCAACTTTGAATATGTGCATACACATATATATATTTACTAGAGGCCCGGTGCACAAAATTTGTGCACTCAAGGGGTCCCTCAGCCCGGCCTGTACCCTCTCGCAGTCAGGGAGCCTTTGGGGGATGTCCAACTGCCCGCTTCTCATGGGCCTAAGCCATCAGTCAGACATCCTTAGCACTGCTACAGAGGCAGGAGAGGCTCCCGCCACTGCTACTGCGCTCCCCAGCCATGAGCCCAGCTTCTGGCTGAATGGCGCTCCCCCTGTGGGAGCACACTGACCACCAGGGGGCAGCTCCTGTGTTGAGCATCTGCCCCCTGGTGGCCAGTGCGCATCATAGTGACCGGTAGTTCTGCTGTTTGGTCAATTTGCATATTAGCCTTTTATTATATAGGATGAAAGAATAGAAGAGTATACCCCAGAATGTTGACAATAGTTACTTCTAGATAGTGAATTATTCATGGTGGTTTTTACTTTATCTTTATATCTATACATGTCTTCCCCAAATTCTTGCAAATTTTACATGTATTAAATATATAATCAAAAAGAAAAGTATTACAGGAAAACAAAAGCCATATGAATACTAAATGGGAAAGAAATGGTTTAAGAAAATATCTAATGCAAGTCAAGGTTCCCAGAACATGATGGTTACTTCCAGATGTCGTAAAGGCAGGAATGTTGTTATAATTACTGTTTTCCAGATCAAGATTCCCAGAAACTCCCCCTGCTGTGTGTGTGTGTGTGTGATTTCTGATGACTAAACAGCAAAACAAATCCCTAGTTCCACTGCTTATTTCTAAGCCAGGCTGACCTTGACCTCCAGGGAGATGCACCTGACTCCATACTTGAGGTCTTCTCAAAATAGCCATGTCTCCAGCGCCAGTCACATGGTTGCTGCTCCTGTCTGCTTGTTTGTGCGGGTTTACAAACACAGACCCACACAGACAGGGAGCCATAAACCAGCAGCCTCACGGTGGGAAACCTCACAGTGTGCAACCTCGGGAGGCCGTGTCTCGGGGAGGCCATGATAGCGCCTGCTTCTAATGGAGCTGATTTATCAAAGTGGCCATGCGGAGAGATGGGTCAGCAAGTGCATAAATCCAGCAGAGGCGCTTTCGGCTCTGAGCCTGGACATTCAAAGTCTGGTCCTGTTCCTGACGCTAACTACCAGCTGGCTGGCCCACGTGAATCGATTCATCTCTCAACAACGCAGTCTTTCCATCTGTAAAGGGAAATCAATAGTATGTATCGATTGTTAATGTGTATGTCTGGTCACAGAGATGCTCCTACCTCACTCATTTATTCTTCCGATCACTACAAGTCGAGGGTTTCCACGGTGCCAGGCATTCATCCACCAGGGCCCCACATCCAACACGACCCTGTCCCCACAGACAGGTTGTCTGAGGACTCAGGCCCCCACGGGTCCTGTGCACACACTGCCTGTCCCTGAGGTGACCAGGGTGGGAATGGGGGTGGGAGGGACAGGAGCTGCCTGACGCTGGCTAGGTGTGTTGTAACGGGACAGGGGACTGGGTAGGTTATGGAGAACACAGCTGGTTTCTCGCATAGCATCACCATGTCAGCTGAGAAAGGCATACCATCCAGCTGGCCGTACCTACATGATGAAAGCCTTTCTTTTGTTTTGTTTGGCATCCACTTGTTTGTTTTACTTCCTTGTCTTTGTTTTGGCTGTGGCACTAGGGCCCACTGAAGGTGGGAAGCAAATATACGTAATCAAAAAAGATGACCCCCCCCTCCCCAGCTGGGTCAGTGGTTGAGCATCGACCTATGAACCAGGAGGTCATGGTTCGATTCCAGCCAAGGGCACATGCCCGGGTTGCCGGCTCGGTCCCCAGTGTGACCTGGCAGGGTTGGGGTGGGGGGTGGGGAGGGCAGTTGTCTAAAACGAGTAGCTTGTGCCTTATTTGAAGTCTGTCTCATTTTTCACATTTTTCTTTTTTGGGTGAATCTAACCCAAACAGGCGATTCCCAAGCTTTCATTTTTAAGCTGTAAGGACTCTTTTCAAATATTTCCCTGAATACAGGGGACTTACACAGAGGTGTGTGTCATGCACACAGGTCCCCATGGGCATAAAATTTAAATTGAATTTCCTTTAAAGAGGAAATACTTCATATAGTGATGCAGGTAGAACAACAGGAAACCAAGATCTATCACCCAGGAATGGTGGCAGCCTTCATCCTCCCATGAAAAGAACTAACCTGAGCCCAGCCGGCATGCCTCAGGGGTTGAGCATTGATCTATGAGCCAGGAGGTCAGGTTCAATTCCCAGTCAGGGCACAGGCCCAGGTTGCTGGCTCCATCCCCATACTGGGGTGTGCAGGAGGCAGCTGATCCATGATTCTCTCTCATCATTGATGTTTCTATCTCTCTCCCTCTCCCTTCCTGTCTGAAATCAATAAAGATATTTTTTTAAAAAGAGCTAACCAACCTGAGAGTTACAGTAGCAAGTGCATAATCATAGTCTATACTAGTGTGAGAGCGAAGCGTACACCCATGTTTATAACAGCATCCCTCACAATGGCCAAGATGCGGACACCACCTAGAGGGCCACCACCAGGTGACTGGACACACAATGCGGTGCATCCAGACCAGGGCCGCCACTCCGTCCCAAAGAGGAAGGAGTTCGGACAACGCCACAGCAGGGGTGAGCCTTGCGGACAGCGTGCGAGGAAAACGTCAATCGCAAGAAGACAAATGCTGCATCGTCCCCGTTATGTGAGGCACTGAGAGCACCAGCTTACGGAGGGAGAGTCGACTGGTGGCTGCCGGGGGAGGGGAGGCGGAGTGGGGAGCTGGCATTTAATGGGGACAGAGTTTCATTGAAATCAGGTTCCGATGGAAACGTTCTGAGGTGACGGTGGGGGTGGCTGCACACAGTAGGCGTGCTCAGTGCCCCAGACCCGCACACTCACCGATGGCTGCACACAGTAGGCGTGCTCAGTGCCCCAGACCCGCACACTCACCGATGGCTGTGCACAGTAGGCGTGCTCAGTGCCCCAGACCCGCACACTCACCCATGGCTGCACACAGTAGGCGTGCTCAGTGCCCCAGACCCGCACACTCACCCATGGCTGCACACAGTAGGCGTGCTCAGTGCCCCAGACCCGCACACTCACCCATGGCTGCACACAGTAGGCGTGCTCAGTGCCCCAGACCCGCACACTCACCCATGGCTGCACACAGTAGGCGTGCTCAGTGCCCCAGACCCGCACACTCACCCATGGCTGCACACAGTAGGCGTGCTCAGTGCCCCAGACCCGCACACTCACCCATGGCTGCACACAGTAGGCGTGCTCAGTGCCCCAGACCCGCACACTCACCCATGGCTGCACACAGTAGGCGTGCTCAGTGCCCCAGACCCGCACACTCACCCATGGCTGCACACAGTAGGCGTGCTCAGTGCCCCAGACCCGCACACTCACCCATGGCTGCACACAGTAGGCGTGCTCAGTGCCCCAGACCCGCACACTCACCCATGGCTGCACACAGTAGGCGTGCTCAGTGCCCCAGACCCGCACACTCACCCATGGCTGCACACAGTAGGCGTGCTCAGTGCCCCAGACCCGCACACTCACCCATGGCTGCACACAGTAGGCGTGCTCAGTGCCCCAGACCCGCACACTCACCCATGGCTGCACACAGTAGGCGTGCTCAGTGCCCCAGACCCGCACACTCACCCATGGCTGCACACAGTAGGCGTGCTCAGTGCCCCAGACCCGCACACTCACCCATGGCTGCACACAGTAGGCGTGCTCAGTGCCCCAGACCCGCACACTCACCCATGGCTGCACACAGTAGGCGTGCTCAGTGCCCCAGACCCGCACACTCACCCATGGCTGCACACAGTAGGCGTGCTCAGTGCCCCAGACCCGCACACTCACCCATGGCTGCACACAGTAGGCGTGCTCAGTGCCCCAGACCCGCACACTCACCCATGGCTGCACACAGTAGGCGTGCTCAGTGCCCCAGACCCGCACACTCACCCATGGCTGCACACAGTAGGCGTGCTCAGTGCCCCAGACCCGCACACTCACCCATGGCTGCACACAGTAGGCGTGCTCAGTGCCCCAGACCCGCACACTCACCCATGGCTGCACACAGTAGGCGTGCTCAGTGCCCCAGACCCGCACACTCACCCATGGCTGCACACAGTAGGCGTGCTCAGTGCCCCAGACCCGCACACTCACCCATGGCTGCACACAGTAGGCGTGCTCAGTGCCCCAGACCCGCACACTCACCCATGGCTGCACACAGTAGGCGTGCTCAGTGCCCCAGACCCGCACACTCACCCATGGCTGCACACAGTAGGCGTGCTCAGTGCCCCAGACCCGCACACTCACCCATGGCTGCACACAGTAGGCGTGCTCAGTGCCCCAGACCCGCACACTCACCCATGGCTGCACACAGTAGGCGTGCTCAGTGCCCCAGACCCGCACACTCACCCATGGCTGCACACAGTAGGCGTGCTCAGTGCCCCAGACCCGCACACTCACCCATGGCTGCACACAGTAGGCGTGCTCAGTGCCCCAGACCCGCACACTCACCCATGGCTGCACACAGTAGGCGTGCTCAGTGCCCCAGACCCGCACACTCACCCATGGCTGCACACAGTAGGCGTGCTCAGTGCCCCAGACCCGCACACTCACCCATGGCTGCACACAGTAGGCGTGCTCAGTGCCCCAGACCCGCACACTCACCCATGGCTGCACACAGTAGGCGTGCTCAGTGCCCCAGACCCGCACACTCACCCATGGCTGCACACAGTAGGCGTGCTCAGTGCCCCAGACCCGCACACTCACCCATGGCTGCACACAGTAGGCGTGCTCAGTGCCCCAGACCCGCACACTCACCCATGGCTGCACACAGTAGGCGTGCTCAGTGCCCCAGACCCGCACACTCACCCATGGCTGCACACAGTAGGCGTGCTCAGTGCCCCAGACCCGCACACTCACCCATGGCTGCACACAGTAGGCGTGCTCAGTGCCCCAGACCCGCACACTCACCCATGGCTGCACACAGTAGGCGTGCTCAGTGCCCCAGACCCGCACACTCACCCATGGCTGCACACAGTAGGCGTGCTCAGTGCCCCAGACCCGCACACTCACCCATGGCTGCACACAGTAGGCGTGCTCAGTGCCCCAGACCCGCACACTCACCCATGGCTGCACACAGTAGGCGTGCTCAGTGCCCCAGACCCGCACACTCACCCATGGCTGCACACAGTAGGCGTGCTCAGTGCCCCAGACCCGCACACTCACCCATGGCTGCACACAGTAGGCGTGCTCAGTGCCCCAGACCCGCACACTCACCCATGGCTGCACACAGTAGGCGTGCTCAGTGCCCCAGACCCGCACACTCACCCATGGCTGCACACAGTAGGCGTGCTCAGTGCCCCAGACCCGCACACTCACCCATGGCTGCACACAGTAGGCGTGCTCAGTGCCCCAGACCCGCACACTCACCCATGGCTGCACACAGTAGGCGTGCTCAGTGCCCCAGACCCGCACACTCACCCATGGCTGCACACAGTAGGCGTGCTCAGTGCCCCAGACCCGCACACTCACCCATGGCTGCACACAGTAGGCGTGCTCAGTGCCCCAGACCCGCACACTCACCCATGGCTGCACACAGTAGGCGTGCTCAGTGCCCCAGACCCGCACACTCACCCATGGCTGCACACAGTAGGCGTGCTCAGTGCCCCAGACCCGCACACTCACCCATGGCTGCACACAGTAGGCGTGCTCAGTGCCCCAGACCCGCACACTCACCCATGGCTGCACACAGTAGGCGGGCCTGAGCCCCCACTTTCCGTGGGACCCGAAGGGTCGTGCTCTGTATCTGACCTCTTCCTCTGCACCTTTAAATGGGACTTTGAATTGTGGCTACACAGAAAAATGTTTATACTATCTGGCAGTTTTCATTGACAGGCATATAAACTATGTTGATCACGTGATTATCATAGAGCAAATGATATTTGGATTTGGATATCCAGAGTCACATACTGACAAAAAAAAGGAAGGAAGGAAGGAAGGGAGGAA
>NW_005353629.1:3780291-3787500 GCF_000412655.1 Myotis brandtii
AAGAAAAGACAAGAAAAGACAAGAAAAGACAAGAAAAGAAAAGACAAGAAAAGAAAAGAAAAGACAGGTTGTGTCTTTGTACCATAGAAGGACACAGCATCCGGGAACCGCTCCTGCACTAGTTAATCACGGGGCCACCGACTGTGTTAGGACACGTGGATAAGAACCTGAGCTTCTGCCCCGGGTACGAAGGAGAGACGCTCCTGCTGGCTCCGTTCCTCTCCCAGATGCCCTAAAGCATGAGGTCTGTGTCTGCACGGAGTAGCCAGTCTCGGCTACCCCTTCACATCCGGCAGTTGTTATCAAATGTAGGGATCAGCACCCGGAACCAGGAAGTGAAAGCCATTTCCTGAGGCTTATTTGGTGTCACTGAATGGGACCTAAATCGCTATCGGTAACGTTCCTATGTGTCATGTGTAATTCTTTTCTCCTCCCCAATTTTATCCCTTTCTGTTCTCCCAATTTCTCTCCTTCTTTCTCTCCTGAGATCCCTCTCACCAGAGTGAGGGTGCGCGTGGAGACTGCATCCAGGGTGTGTAGGAAGTCAGTGTGTTCTCTAAGCTCATGGGTGGAGGCCCAGGCATCAATGTTTGTAAGTTTCCTGAGTAATGATTCTACTGTGAGGCCAGGGTTGAGAGCTTCTCCCATAACTAGCCTGAATCTCTAACTGTATTTGGTCTCCATATTTGAAGCAGTAGAAAGTTATGAATGAGAAAGACACCACAGCAGGGGAGACACCAAGAACACCGGTTTCTCCCTCCTATGTGGGCTCAGTTAGAGCTAAGATCTCAAACTTAGACACATGAACCTCACCTCAGGCCCTGTTCTAAGTCCTGAGGTCCTGCCACACCCCCAAGCCGATTCGGACAGAAAACGGGACCTCGGGAAAGGGGATCAGGGTGTTCCCCCAAAAGGTCCCCAGGCAGACTGGCTCCTCTTCCATCAGCTTCCCCTCAGTGCTGCTTAAAGACCTCCGCGTGACTGCAAAGTAAGCAAGGCTGAGAATGACTGAGTTGGAATCACTTCACTTTACCATCCAACCACGCATGGCATTTGGAATCAAGTTTATCTACTTGAACATATATGCTAACAACCGCCCGCCTCCAGTTCCGTGCCCTTCGACTGACTTCTACTGCGCTCAGTAGCAGTGCGTTAAGAGACGGGGCTACCAAAATGAACATGACAGGCCCGGCCTTCTGGAATCTTGTCGTCTGGGAAAGGAGACAGACATAAACAAGGGCTGCTTATACAGGTGGCAAGTGCTTTGTAGACAACAGACTGGGGCCTGGGCGATGTAAGGAGGGTAACAGTTCAGAGGGTGGAGGTAGGGGAGAGGCCCGAGAGAATGGCAACAAGAGAACAGCTTCCTCGGGGCAACTAGATGGAGTTTTCAAGTTGGCCATGCACAGAGGGTATCCTAGGTAGAGGGGCAGCTGGAAGGAGCCAAAAGGTATGACTCCTTCATCATGTGGAGTCTCCAGTGTGTGGTGTGAGGCTAGAGAGAATGGAAATGAGGCCGGCGTGGAAGGCAGAGCCTTACTTAGGAAGCAAATGACAGACCACACCTCTAGGGCTGGCCTTTACCCACTGGAGAGGGGTGCACAGAACTTACAGGGGAGCACTGGGGTCAAGACTTCATTGAAAGGGGTGACTCCAACAGCGTCCTGTCTAAATGTGAGGGTCATAAGGACTAGCTAGGATTACAAGGGCTGAACCAAGCCAATGGCCGTGGGAAGAGAGGAGGATTTGGTAGCTGACTCCATGTGTCCAGACTTTGTGGATTGAGCAACAAGGTGAACGCATGGTGAGACGTTAACTAGAGAAATGCATGTCTGAGGGGCGCTGTGTCCAGGAAGATGAAGTCCAGCTGTGAGCCTTTTTAGAAGAACTTTGTCATTTTACCGATTGTCCCATGTGATTTTCAGAGACACCCGAGACCTGGGACTCAGTGCTATCATGGTGAGCTTGGCTGAGGGCCTTCTCATTCCCTTGGCTGCCGGAATTCTTGCTTATGTGTTAGGATGATCACATTTTCTCAACCAGAGTTCAGAGGAGCCCAAAGAAAATTCATCCTTTTATGCCTCCTGGAAAGTTCCTTGCCATCCCAGCTGACCCCAGAGTTTCAGGACTCGAGGCTCCTGTGATCCTCATCCAGAGAGAGGTCTTGGACTCGCTCTGATCCCCGGCCCAGGAGACAAGCAGGGGGCCTACTAGGGTCACAGCTGGGCCCTCATTATTTCCACAGCAGGACCAGGTGGCTCTGGCAGAGGAGAGGGATGGGGGTGTAGGGGACCCTACCCCTAAATCTGTATTTATTCTGCGAAGACTCTTTCTCTAGGAAAACAATGAGAACTTTAGTGCTGGAAAGCGAATAACTGCTCCCAAATCGCATGCTACTTCACATTCTGTGGTCATGTTGTGTTTTCAATTCTGACAAACACTTAAAATTGTGTCAAACAGAGAGGCCTGCGATCATGCCTTGTTGCACTGACACTCTTCACACTCGCTAATGATTAACTCCCTCTGAGCCTGCAGTGCTGTAGACAAACAGCTGGGGGGCCCAGAAATGAGTTACCCGGGACCCGGCCAACTGCCTTGGAAGCGCTCCAGCCTGCTGCCCTCGTCCAGACTTGTCCTGAGGGGCAGTTCCATGTGGGGACTTGAAGTTCTGGAATTCCTTCCTCTTCCTGGTCCAACAAAACTTTAATGCATTGACCTGCAGGGCACAGTGTCCGGCAGCTATTAGGTTTGGCATTTCCTTGACCTTGCGGAATGCTGGCGAGTGAAGCGCCGTGTCTTTTTTAATTCCAGGCCTTTCACTTGCAGAGGAGGGGCCTCTTTGCACACCCAGGAAACCAAACCGTGTGGCTGCCTCGTGTCAGAGCTGCTCTCCGGTCCTCGCTTCCGGTGTGAAGAGCTGTGGGCAAATAACCAAGAATCCCTTTCTCCTGAGCAAGGGGAAGAGAAGAAAGTTGACTGAACAGCAAAATTTTGTGCTTTGCTTGGAGAAAATCAGGCCTGCCAGCATGTGAGAGTTCCCGCAGCCGAGCCAAGCGGCCGTGCTCTGAGCACCCCAATAGCTCGTGTTCCCTTGGATGAAAAAGATAATGAAACATAAACAAGCTTTGGAACCAAGAAGAGGGAACGGAAGTGCTTACAAAGCTCCCACGTTGCACGTTCTCCAGCCAGCAACTGGCAGCCAGGCAGCCTTGGCAGGTCTCAGAGACGGAGGAAGGAGGCTGAAGGGGCACACGCCCCCCTCCAAACGAGGGGTCCCCTGGGTCACCCTCAGCATTGCTGTTCCCTGATTTCCTGTTTCCTGCTCTGGCATAACGGAGATGTCCGTGGGATTCCCGCGGGAAGAGGCCTGGGGTCGATTCTGTCGCCCCTCTGTCAGCTGAAGAGGAAGGAGGACGCTTCACAGGGCTGGTGGGCTCCCACTCCTTTCATCTGGGCAGAAACCAGCTCCCCTACCTTTGAAACATTCCTCAAATGAGAGGCTTCTCTGGAGTGTCTCCAGATTCCCCTACGTTTGAAACATAATCAATCGTTCATCCTCAAATGAGAGGCTTCTCTGGAGTGTCTCCAGATTAAAAGGGGAAATAGTTCCGATCTGTTTCTGGAACATGTAGACCTGCCCAGGAGTTAGGATCCATGGGGATCTAGGTTTCCTGTGGGACGGAGCTGCACAGCTCACCGTGGTGTCGACTGTTGCAATGTCTGTACTGCAGACAGCGCGCTCAGCCCCTTCACAGCCTGGGCAAGGGGGGGTCCCAGGCAGGAGATCAGCTGTTTGATCCAGGATAAAAGGGAAGCATTTTCATTGAAGTGTAAGAGGAGCCGAGAAGCTGGAAAAGATGGTGAAAAGGAGATTTACAGCTACAGTTGACCCTTGAGCTACACGGGGGTTAGGGCTGCTGACTTTCTGTGCAGCCAAAAATCTGTGTATAACTTTTTACTCCCCCAAAACGCAATAGCCTGGTGTTGACTGGAAGCCTTACCAATAACATGAACAGTCAATTAACACATATTTTGTATGTTATCTGTATTACATACTGTGTTCTTATAATAAAGTCAGCTAGAGGGGGAAATGCTATTAAGAAAATCATAAGAAAGAGAGAGGGGGAGGGAGACAGGGAAGGAGGAAGGGAAAGAAGGATTTTAAAGAAAATAGTAAAGATATTGATTATTTATAGATTTCGTCTGGTCAAATGGTCATTTTTAAAATTTTAAGGACAGCCACTAAAAAATTCAAACCAAATGTTTAACGGGGGATAAAGGGAGAAAAGAAAAGGAGGAAAGGTGGCAAAAAGAAGTAAAGAAAAAGCAGAAAGCACAGAAGGAGACAGTAGAGATCGGTTTTGGACACGAGCAATCCCAACCAACGCAAACAAAACACACTCGCCAGTTAAAAGACAGAAACTCTCAGACGGAGTGATTTCTGTTCTGAGGAAATACAGGGGGTTGTGGAACAAGGTAAATGAAACCGCAAAGGAAACACGGACTTAAAAACCGCCAAGTCTGGGGCGTTCTGCAGGAAACTCACCTGTCCTTGTACCAAGTCAACAGCAGAAAAGAAAGGGGGCGGTGCCGTCCTAAAGAACCGTCAGACACAACCACCACCTTCATGACACAGACCTTGCTCAGGTCCAAGCGCAAATGGCCAAGCGCAAGGAAGCGCGGGAAATTGGAGGCACTGAGTTACATCCTGGGTGTTATATTAACGTGTTGGATGTGATGATGGTATTTTGCTCTATAAAAAAAGAATATGTTCACAGTATTTAGAAATGCATGCCAAGTACAGAGGTAAAAGGACATGATACCTGGAAAGGGCTTTAAAATTCTTCTGCAGAGAAAGCAAAGAGAGAAGAAACGTTTTTAAAGAGTTTGGGGAAGCAAATGCAATAAAATATTAATAAATGATAAAGCTGGTTATGGGTGGATGAAGGCGGATTGGACTATATCCCCTACTTCTGAATGAGCTTTTTACAGATTTTAGTCCAACTATAAGAGTTGTTTTCAAAAAGACATTTCTAGAAGACAGTACAACACAAAATGTTTAGATAAAATGATAGAATATTATATACCCACCCAAGAGAGTTAGAAAAACTATATTCCTATCAGGCAACTAGATCTTTAAAAAAAAAATGGGGGAAGCATCAGGAGGCAATTCCATAATGATGAGAGAAATCATCAGTGGGGGAATCCTGAACCGCCAGTACCTACTAACATCACCCAAAACACTACTTGAAATAAAAAGCGGCCGTGCGAGGAGCTGCAGGTGGACAGGCGTGGCGGAAGTATTAGCCCAATGCAGTCGGTTGAATGGGGACCCCCAAAGGTCCGCCCTCATCCTGCCCAGGATGTAAGCGTGGCCTTATTTGGAAGAAGGATCTTTGCAGACGTTTGTCATTAAAGATCTCGAGACAAGAGCACCCGGGGTCCTGGTGGGCCCTGTGTCCAAGGACAGCGTTCTCACAGGAGACGAAAGAGGAGCCAGAGGCAGAGAAGGCCGCGTGAGACCGAGGCCGCGATCAGCGCAGGCGCCCCGCAGGCCAAGCCCAGTCTGCAGCCCGGGAAGCGGAAGAGGTGAGGAAGGGCCCCCCAGAGCCTCTGGGGACGTGTGGCCCCGCCCTCACCTTCATTTCAGACTCTGGCCTCCAGACGGTGAGAGAATAACTTTCTGTTGCGTTAAGGCACCACATTTGTGCGGATTTACTATGGCTGCTCTATAAAACCAATACATGGACCCCTCTCGCTAGCTAACAAAGCAAGCGGACAAAACATAATAAAAATGCATTCAAGATGTGAACAATGTAATTAGTAATTTTTATCTAAGTGGCATATGTGTCATTCTGCACACAATTGTTTTTTAAAATACACATTCTTTGTTCACTGCACGTGAGCTGCCCGTGTAAATTTGGACAGAGAATAACTTGAGTGAACATTGCAGAGCTGGACTCATTTCTGCCCTCCTCAAGGGCAGGTGCTTTGCCAAGTGTGAGAGAAGTTGGCTTAGGACTTTCTGAGCCTGTAAGGAGCGGGAGAGAGCGCGTCTTCTCTGTGCTTAGGAGGGAACGGCTCCCTCATTAGCCACAAATAAGCAACGTGGCCCAGCTCTTCGTCCCAGCGCCTTTGGGTGACCCTCACAGGACTTACGTTCTCAAGGGCACGCAGATTCCATCGTCCTTTCAGTAAGCACGCCCACTCGAGTCCTGGTGGTCATTACTAGCAAGATAATGACTCTTAAAACAGCCCCCAAAGCAAGAAGGATGCCCTCCCTGGTGTTGCGGATCAGCCCTGCGGCTCATGAGTAATGCACAGAGTGAGCATGCTTCCTACATTCTGCAGGAACCGATCATGCATTTGATATGCCTCTCACAAAAGCAAGGAGGTCAACAAGTGTGACTCAGGGACATCCAGGAGGGAAAAAAGTCAAGATCATTTTCAGCAAATTCCATACCTATCCTTTTTAACTAGCATCCCACCATGAACAAGAAGCAAGATAGAGCCAGAGCTGAGAGACTCCTGGCAATGTGACCTGCCTGCTCTGCTCCTCGGGGCAAGGACTAGGCGATGACTTTTGGCAGAATTCTATTTAACCATGCAATGCCTGTACATTTAACCATGCAATGCCTGTACATTTAACCATGTGATCCCTGTACATTTAGCCACGTGATCCCTGTACATTTAACCACGCGATGCCTGTACATTTAGACTCTCGATGCCTGTACATTTAACCACGGGTGAAGGGAGATGCTTCGCTTCGCGCTTGTTCTGGGAGGAGCGAGGGCTTTCAGTAAGACGCCCCCCCCCCCCGAGGTTGTACAGACCCGCAGAGGCGGAGGCCGTCCCTCTACGCCTTATCGGGCCCTCCATCCATCCATCCTCTCCAACAGGTTCTCAGTGTCCCTGCGAGAGGCCGTCTCCCCCATTGGTTTCATCTCCCCGTACCTTTCTGAGGCCCCCAGTGCATTTCCCCTTGTCCCGGGCATCCACACGTGGTCTCTCTTTCACGAAATTGGGCCTCACATTCTACAGAGATCCAACAGCCACCACGCCCTACATGTCAAAGCCCTCGAGGCTCCCAGCGGGTTTCCTTCCTTCGGCTCTTCCCTTTCTTTGCTTATTCTCTGCTCCCCTCCCACCCACTGTCCCCCAAAAAGGAGAAAAAGGAAAGGTGTGCCGCACACCCCCCCCCCCCCCCCC
>NW_005353629.1:3787530-3852968 GCF_000412655.1 Myotis brandtii
GCGAGCCCTGCCCTCGCCAAGGTCCCGAGTCCTTCCCGGTCTCCACCGCCTCCGCCAAGTCCAGCAGAGCTGCTGCCGCCCGGCCCAGCTTCCTGTCCCCTGCGACTCCCCCCTCACCCCACCCGCGGGGCTCCCCACCCCTCGGCTCTGTGCTGGGTGCCCCGCAGGATGCCCGGCTGTGTGCACACGCAGATCAACACAGCACATCTGCCAGGGGGGACGCCTTCCTCCCACTGAGAGGCTGGGATGCAGGGGGAGAAAGCAAGGAGCTTAGCCCAGGAATTTGAAATATTATTTTTGTTTTAATACATTAAATACATTTAATACCCGAAAGCATTGTTGTCATGCAAACAACCACGGATGTGTTGTGGAGCTGACTGCAAAAGGCACATTAATTTTTTAAATGAAACTGAGACTTCAAAGGCCTTCCTCACCTGGGGAGGGCGGCTCTGGCAGCACCGCCCTTCTCTCTGCTCACACCTTCTCTCTCCTCCGCCTGCTGAGGAGCAGAGACTGGGCGACGCCTGCCGCACTCCCCGGCTGCTCTGAACGCAGCATGGATTTCTCCTTCACCAAACTGAGCACCTACTATGTGCCAGGCCCTGTGACTACAAATATGATTTCAACCCAGCCCCTGCCTCCCAGCAGCTCACAGTGTGCAAAGACTAACATACATAACTACCTATAATACAAGGTAATAACTTACCATAAAAATAAAGGTGTGGACACATGTTGTGGTATCACATGTAAGGAAAATAACAACCATTTCAGACAGAACCAGAGTCCCAAGTGTAGGAGCCTGACTATATTCCTTAAATTGTTATACTTTCCTACCATGTCTTCTGCTATCAACAAAGCCTGCAGTAGGCACTGTATGTCTGTGCCTAGTGAATTTATTTTGCATAGCACCGAACGCCTATAGAGCCTACGGTGTTCTTTTGCGGCTGGGCGATGGTAATGCTAAACTCTTGGTCACGGTTGAATTGTGTTCCCGGGAAAGGGCATTTTGAAGTCCTAACCCTCAGGACCTCAGAATGTTATTTATTTGGAAAGAAAGAGGGTATTTTCAGAGATAAGTTCACATGAAGTCATAGAGCGGCCCAACCCAATAGGACTGTGTCCCTTCAAGAAGGGAAGTTTGGCCTGGCCACGTGGCTCAGTGGTTGAGCGTCGACCTATGAACCAGGAGGTCACAGTTCGATTCCCGGTCAGGGCACATGCCTGGGTTGTGGGCTCCATCCCCATTAGAGGGCGTGCAGGAGGCAGCCCATCAGTATTCTCTCTCGTCATTGATGTTTCTCTCTCACTCTCCCTTTCCTTCCTCTCTGAAATCAATAAAAATATTTTTTTAAAAAAAAAAAGAAGGGGAAGTTTGGATACAGACACACGCTGAGAGGAGAATGTGAAGAAACTGGGGCAGAAGATGGCCATGTGATGGAGTGCTGCGTCTACAAGCCGAGCAACGTCAGGATGGCCGCAGACCAGAGGCTACGAGAGGCAGGGCGGGCGGGGTCCTCCCCTGGAGCCGCCAGAGAGCTCGGCCCTGCTGGGCCCTCCGTCTCGGACCTCCAGGCTCCAGAACCGCGAGGCAATGCAGTTTTGTTCTTTAAAGCCACCAGCTTTTGGGACCTGTCACCGCAGCTCTAGGAAACTAATACATACGTGTAAGCATTTCAGCGTCAGTTTCGAAACTCTTTTCTCAAAGCGACCCTCAGTGTAGTCTCCACCAGCAATATTCTCTGCTTGCAGCTGGCCTGCCGTGGTTCCCCAAGTGCCATTGCTGCCCAGCCACGTGGCTCAGTGGTTGAGCATCGACCTATGAACCAGGAGGTCACGGTTTGATTCCGGTCAGGGCACATGCCAGGTTGTGGGCTTGATCCCCAGTAGGAGGCGTGCAGGAGTCAGTTGATCAATGATTCTCTCTCGTCATTGATGTTTCTCTCTCCCTCTCCCTTCCTCTCTGAAATCAATAAAAAATATATTTTAAAAAAAAGGAAGTGCCATTGCTGGACCAGCAGACCGGCATCCGTGGGAGCTGGTTAGAAGTGCAAACCCTCCAGTCCCCCCAGATCTACTAACTCAAAAACCCCTCGAGCAAGTCTCCCAGGGGATTCGGGTTTGAGAGCCACTGCTCTACTGCAAAGCCAGCCAATCTCCCTTTGCCCCTGAATCCTATTCTATTCCAATTTCAGGATCGCTAGACATGCACTCTCATCTTCTGAAATACCATCGCAATAAAAACATGCGGTAGCTTCATATTAGGGTCTCCCAACTAGATCTGCAAAGACCCAAGAGAATTTCTTTGGAAGGGCCTTCAATTCTGCTTTGGTCAGAACTGACAAATAAATGAAGTGGAGAGACTTTTTAAATGTTCTCCTACTCTTGGCACTGGCCCCCTGACTCCCAGGCGCATCTTCACGGACAGCAGTTCTACCCAAATTCACCAGACCCCTCACCCAAGCCCACCTATCTTTCCCCATGATACTCCGGAATCCGAAATCCCTTCCTCTCTCTCCCACCAATAATATGTCCATTCACTCAGAAGATTGATCTCAACTAAGCCATTGGAAGAAACGATCGATTGATTTATATTAAAATATTAATGACTAACCACCCTCCCTTTTTAATTAGCCCAGGTTGTATGGTTTTATATTCAAGGTGATTTTTCGCCCAAAAGTACCCTATTTGGGCTGCTCTGAAGCATAGTGCGGAAATAAAGATCTGTTTGTTTTCCTTTTTGAGGGTGGGTTTGAGGAATGGATGGCCAGTGCCCTTTAAATGACAAGTTCGCGGAACACTCAGCTCACGAGGCCAGTTCTGCTTGGCAGCTCCCTCCCCTTCCTGGCCCGGCCTGCCAGCTCACTGACCTTGAAGAGATGGCAGCGGGCCTGGCCTTCTGCTTTTGCTGCATTCCATATTGGGTGGGTTTGGGGGGATTTCGTTTTTGTAACAGGAAATGTAACTGCTGGTTTGAATCTAATTGAAGTATTTTGTATGCACACCCCGAGACCCCCAGGCTAGGGTGTATTTTTAATAAATCAAACAAACAAATCCCAAGCTTTGTACCAACTAAAATGTCCTTGCGCCTTTAATGGTGGCCTCCTACATGCATATACTAAGAAATGCAGGAATAATGCGTCCTTAGTGGCAAATAAGGTTAATGGAGGTGGGGCGGGAGCCCAAGTTTAAACAGAGAATGAACTTCATGGCATAAATTGTCCTGGAAATTGGCCCCCAGTTCTCAGCTTTCAGAGATTACTCTGCACCTAAGGCTATGGATGGGGGGAGGGGGGAGGGAAATTAATGTTTAATGAACATTGCGCCAGGTGTTTTATTTCTATTATGAAACCACTGGGTTCAGAAACTACAACCAATCAGATATCACCCCCTGAAGAGCAGCCCCAGTTCTCGGTCAAGCTTTAGGACTAATTCACTAGTACATTTGCCTACGGAAGGGATCAGCCACGGTGACACCAGGATTAGATTCATTCCCAAACTAACCCCTTACCCTCGATCTGAAAGGAAACCAACGCAGCCACCAGAGAAGCGGCAACTGAGCCGCTCTATGGGTTCGGATGTTGTTTTAAATCATCGAGGAAGCTGGTTATCACGGGGATGCCCGGGGAGAGATAGGGTTCAGGGTCTATTTGATTGAGCAACTCCAAAACGTCATGAAGCAAGAACCCAAGTTCTCTCCATCCCTCCAGCCTGCCTTCTACGGAACAGGCCACTTCAACCCAAGTCTTTTATCTGGTGGCAAAATGGCACCCATAGTTCCAGGCTTCCCACTGTTGGGCCACAGTAGCCAGAAGAGAGACAAGGTCTTTTCTGACGCCTCTCTCAGTACGGGGAGAGATAGGGTGCAGGGTCTATTTGATTGAGCAACTCAAAAACGTCATGAAGCAAGAACCCAAGTTCTCTCCATCCCTCCACCCTGCCTTCTACGGAACAGGCCACTGCAACCCAAGTCTTTTATCTGGTGGCAAAATGGCACCAATAGTTCCAGGCTTCCCATTGTTGGGCCACAGTAGCCGGAAGAGAGACAAGGTCTTTTCTGACGCCTCTCTCAGTAGAAGGAGGAAACATTCCCCCCGGAATTCCCTAACAAAACACTCCTTTATTTCATTGATTCATTCACTTGATATGAATGGAGGACCTCGTATGTCGTAGGCACGTGGGATTCATCAGAAACCAGTACTTTCTGCCCTCATGGAACTTGGGTCCTAGCAGAAGCTTACTTGTTAGTGTCTCTTGAGTCTCAGTTGACTGTCCTATGAGCTCTTCGGTCCTGGGGACCTCACTTCTTCCCTTTGCCCCCAGCCTTAGGCGTGGTGGCTGCTTTCAGCCGCTCCTGAGCTCTGGTTACCTGAGTGTCCCCTTTTGCTCTGTCAAGCTTCGAACAGCTGTGCAGCCAATCCCCCAAATTAAACTCCTCTCTGCTTGAAACACAAGTATGTACCTCCTTTCTTTAAAAAAAAATATGTTTTTACTGATTTTGGAGAGAGGAAGGGAGAGGGAGAGAGAGAGATAGAAACGTCAATGATGAGAGAGAATCATGGATCGGCTGCCTCCTGCACACCCCCCACTGGGGATCAAGCCCCTAACCCGGGCATGTGACCTCCTGGTTTATGGGTCAATGCTCAACCACTGGGCCACACCGGCTGAGCAGGTACCTCCTTTCTTGACAGGAACCTAACTGATACAGGATAAAAACCTAGACAAAGATCTAGCTGTTACTGGGAAAAGTTGTGAAGGCGAGAGTGAATCCTACGCGGCACCCGAGCATTGTCTATAACCACTGGTTATTTTTCACCAACTGGGAGACTTCTGAGCAAAAAAGCCAGAAGGTAACAACACTAATAGGAATTTTTTTATTTCAGTACAGGTGGTACATGTCTGGGCATAAATGGTGAATTGATTTCCAGGCACCTATCTGCATAGCTTGATCTGAGTTGAATGGAAGGAGACCTTCTACTGGGAGATGTTTTCTGAATGGGCATCTAGAAGCAGAGCAGGTACCAGAAGAGGAGAGGAAACTGCACACCCCCCACTGGGGATCAAGCCCCTAACCCGGGCATGTGCCCTGACCAGGAATTGAACCGTGACCTCCTGGTTTATGGGTCAATGCTCAACCACTGGGCCACACCGGCTGGGCAAGTACCTCCTTTCTTGACAGGAACCTAACAGATACAGGATAAAAACCTAGACAAAGATCTAGCTGCTACTGGGAAAAGTTGTGAAGGCCAGAGTGAATCCTACACAAGCATTGTCTATAACCACTGGTTATTTTTCACCAACTGGGAGACTTCTGAGCAAAAAAGCCAGAAGGTAACAACACTAATAGGAATTTTTTTATTTCAGTACAGGTGGTACATGTCTGGGCATAAATGGTGAATTGATTTCCAGGCACCTATCTGCATAGGTTGATTTGAGTTGAATGGAAGGAGACCTTCTACTGGGAGATGTTTTCTGAATGGGCATCTAGAAGCAGAGCAGGTACCAGAAGAGGAGAGGAAAAGGGGAGAAAGTATAGGAAGGTAGCACGGTGATGCTACCTTGGTTCAGTCACAGGGCCTAGGTCTGTGCTCCATGGAGAGGCAGGGTTCAAGCGCCCACAGGGACACTCGGTGCTACTTAAAACCCAGGTGACAACTGGCTGGAGAACTCTCTGACTCTGCATGGAACTCAGCAAGCTCTGGCTCAGCAAATTCTTCCTCGGGTCTTGCTCTAATTGGACTTGCATTCTGTCAGTCCACCAGAACTGCTCTGTGAAGGTCACAAATGACCTCCATGTTGCCAAATCCATTGCTCAAATGTCTGTTCTCATCTTACTCCACTTTCAACATTGCTAATATTTTGCATTATTTTCCAAGAGCTTGCATTTAAGAGACACTCAGCTGCTCTGAATGAATGCCAAATGGCTAAAGGAAAAGGAATCCATCTAATTATTTGACTAATGAGAATAATGAGAACAAGAATAGCTAGCATTGTTGAGCATTTACCATGTGCCAGACACTATTCTAAGCACCTTATGTGGGTTAATCCTCACTGCAGCCCTGTGAGACTAATACCATCAGCATCTTTTATTTCACAGGTGAGGTCTCTCGGGTGTAGAGAGGTTGAGTCATTTCCTAATGTGCAGAGCCAGGCGGTCTCCATAGTTCTATTATTCAACCTCAAGCACATCCAATTCTCTACCAGAATTTTTAAGATTGCCATCCAGGTGTGTTTTGGTAAATGTATATCCGCAGGCTAGAGAATGGAGCTCAAGGAGGTGTGGCTTGGGAAAGGTCTCCACACTACGCTTCCTTCTCCACGTTACTGGCCTACACAGGCCACGACTGGCCACGGTGCAGCACCTGCAGCAGGAAGGGTCAGGGCCCCGCCAGCAAGGGCATGCGGTCCAGCAGGCAGGAGGCCTATGGATGTCATCAATGTTCAGGAAGCCCAGAGTTCCCAGAGCAGCAGAGGGACACCTCGGGAGAGGATGATGCTCTCATCAGAGGCCGATGGAGAAATCTCTGCAGGGCCCTAGGGACCCAGATATTAGTTGGGGTTCAGGGGTAGAACTCTTATGCCTGAAAAAGAACCCGGGAAAACAAAGCAAGACCGGAGCACCAAAGGAAAAGACTTTTCAGCAGATGGTAAATACTGAGAGTCAGGAGCAGCAGACAACACACAAAACCATCGCCTCCAGAGGGGCAGGAAAGCTCTCTGTCCCTACACAACCTTGACACAGTCCATACTGGTCACTGAGTCCAGTTGTCCAGTCTCAAGCCAAAGACCTGGCACTTACAGAGTGTTCAAGGTCATATCTAGAGGACATTGGGCACCTACATGGCAAGAGGTGCTGTGCCAGCGTCCCTCACACTGACTCTATCAGTGCTCGGCTACAAGTCATTGACCTTCACCAGCCTGAGGATAGATGAGTAGTGATGAGCACAAGCTCATCTAGTACGAATACGAGTACCAACAGGGACACAGTCCATCCTGGTCACTGAGTCCAGTTATCCGGTCTCAAGCCAAAGACCTGGCACTTACAGAATGTTCAAGGTCATATCTAGAGGACATTGGGCACCTACATGGCAAGAGGTGCTGTGCCAGCGTCCCTCACACTGACTCTATCAGTGCTCGGCTACAAGTCATTGACCTTCACCAGCCTGAGGATAGATGAGTAGTGATGAGCACAAGCTCATCTAGTACGAATACGAGTACCAACAGGAGTGCTGAAGACGAGGGTGAGGCTGGGTCAGCAGTTTGGGTTTTCAGCAGCCAAGAGTGAAGGAATAGGAGCCATTTTCTTTTCTCTTTCCCACCATGAGTGCTGCTCATATTTCTAAATTTCCATGTCATTGTTCATTCAAGTCAGACTGCTATTAGAAGGCGAAATGTACGACCAAGCGCTCCTGAAGTCTGATAAAACTGATGGGATAGTCTGATAGTTTTCAAATAACCTTAGCAATGGAATCAATTAAGATCAGAAGCAGATTATTTCCAAAATCCATTTTTTTTCCTTTGTAAATACCCTTTATTTATTGATTTCAACCTGGCTAAAATGTTATTTGCACTTTTTTTTTTACCCCTATTGGAATTCTTCATGCAAATGACTAAATATTAAAACTAAATGGAATCAATGCTCAAAACCAAATCTACCGGTTGAAAAGGGATTCATTCACATGAGTACAGAGGCACCTTTATTTTTATTAATTCATTTATTTTCTCCTATCCAAAAATGCAGAATTGTGCCAAGTTATGAATTCATTACAACACCACTTTCCGGGGCTCTTAAAATATATTTTGTCTCTTTGCTATGATGGAGTACTCCCCTTTCTTGGAGTTTTATCTCTGTCTCAATTATCAAAACTGTAATTTCATGAGGCCCCTACATCAGCACCAAGTTCATGTTATCCAAACGATGGCATTTAGAGTAAACAGTCCTTGCTCATATTCCATTGTAACACTTCTCTCTCACCAAAAAAATTCTATCATAAAGAGCGACAAGAGGGAAACAGATCAAAGAGGTTCAGTAAAAACCCTGCAGTCTTAAATTTGAATTGGAAGCAACAGTATAAACAGTATAAACAAAAAGACTGAGAAAAAACTATGAGACAATTAGAAATATGAGCACTGACTGGATATTTGATAACATTAAGAAATCAATGCCAAATGTCGCAGGTTTAATGATGACATTGTGGCTATATTTTTTAAATAGTCTTTATCTCTTAGAAAACCATACAAAACTATTTTTAAATAAGATGCCATGATATCTGAGATTCCCAGACATCTGCATAAGTGAAGGACATAGTTGTTGAATTTGGATGATGGGCACATGGGATGGGGATGGTACTAATCGGTCTAGCCGTGCATGTGTTTGAAGTAGGGCAGGACAAATCACCAGATTGCCAGGCTAACTTGCCTTGTAGCTGAACTGTGTTTTTCTCAAAAAAAAAACTCTCTTCTTTTTTTTACACAATTCTATTGCTTTTAAATGGACTATCGTGGGATTTTCTTCCATAGATTTATATCCTCCTCTTCCATCCATGGGGAGAAGAATCCAATTGAATATGCATAAAGAAGGCCAAATGAGATAGCAATTCAAGGAAGTCACTTAGACGTGTTATTTCAGGAGCAGAACTAGTAGTAAAACATTGGATTGTTTTTTATTTTCTAAGGAACATACTTTTATTACTGCTCCTCAGTCCTGGGAAACCCTTGGCCACCATCTCACCTGGGAGAGCCCCAAGTCTTCTGTGCCCCTGGGCAGCGTGGGTGCTGCCATGTCCAGGGTGCACAGTCTGGGCCCATCACTGTGCCCTTCAGTGCACTTCCAGGGCTCCCCCCAATACCTTTGAGGTGCCAACAAGTTGGCATTCACTAAGAGGTAAATTGAAGAGTTAATTTCTGAGGACTAATTCTGGGTGGAAATAATAATCATAGAAATCATTTCCAGTTTCCATTATCTCCATCTACATAAAGAAACTAATATTGAGAAAGGTTACATCATTTTTTCCAAAATATCTAATAGCTTGTGAGAAACAGAGCAGGATTCGAACCCAGGTCACACCCAGGCTGTTGTAGGCCTGCTTCCAACTGTCGATGTCGCCAGGAAGAACACACGTTCCTGTTTCCTCTTTAAAGTCATGACCACAAATGCTTCATGGGACTCAGCTCTTCTAGGAAATCCTGCTGCACTCCACTACTTAGGGCACTTTCCATAAAGACCATTTCACTGTTCTTTCTGCTCAAATGTACAGCATCCCTTCCCATCCCCTCTCTCATAATTGCTGACTTTGCCTCCCACTTCTTCAAGGAAATAAAAACCATCAGAAAGGAATTCCATTGTCTCCCTCAACCCGTGCTGGCAGCCTGCCCACACCTCTATCCGTGCTCCCAGCCTCCACCCTGTGACTAAGGGAACAGGTATAACCTACTGCACGTGGTACATTGTGCACAAACTCCCCTTCCTCCTCTCCTTCTGGAGGTGTTGTGATCATAACCACTTCTCCCCTGCATCTCAGAGACTCTCCTCTAAAGCAGCCCATCACAGCAAAACATGCTTGGTTAGTCATCCTCTATCTCTCTATATAAAAGCCTAAGCGACCGACCAGTAGCTATGATGCACAATGACCACCAGGGGGCAGGCACTCAACACACAGGCATGAGAACATGGAACAGACTGATGAATCTCAGAGGGAAGGGGGGAGGGGGAGAGCAGGAAGAGATTAACAAAGACCTTATATGCATACTAGAGGCCCGGTGCATGGATTCATGCTCCGGTGGGGGGGTCCCTCGTAGCTGGTGGGGATCGGGCTGAAACCGGCTCTCTGACATCCCCCGAGGGGTCCCGGATTGCGAGAGGGCACAGGCCGAGCCTCTAGAAATAAATAAAGGAACAACACTGCCCCTTACTACACATTCTCCTCCAGTTCCTTCTCCCTTCTCTGCTCTCCTTCATAGCAAATGTCTCGAAAGAGTTGACTCCAATGATGTCCTCCTGTGTCTCACCTCCTTTTCTCTCCTCCACCCACTACAATGGAGCGTCCACTCCCATCAGAGAAATCGCTGTTGTCAGTCTCTAATGATCTCCTCTCCATCTTTCCAAAGTTAATGCATGATTCTTAACCAACGTACTCAAACTCTCAATAACCCTCCACAGGTTGACCACGCCCTCCTCCTCGAAGCACTCTTCTCTTAACCTCCTAGATTCCAAACTCTCCCGCACCGAGGCAGGGATGAGGCGGGTGTATTCAAGGAGCAGCAAGAAAATGGGTGTGGCTGGAGCGCACTGAGTGACCGGGGAGTCAGGTGACATGGGTTGGCATGTGAAGGGGACTCAGCATCATGGAGAACCTTCAGGTGAGGGGAGGACGTTTGGGAGATTTTTAGGGGATTTTAAGCAGGTGACAGACATACTCTTCACTCAGGCTTTTACAGGTCACCCCGGCTGTTTGTGGAGAGTGGACTGTGCAGGCCTGAGAGTAGGCTCGTGGACAACAATTAGGACCTTCTTAATAAATTCCAAGTAAGTGTCTGTTGGTTTGAATTAAATTGCGAAGAAGAAAGGAAGGCACCAGTAAGCCGGAATGTCTGGAGGACAGAAATAGAACCGAAGAGTAAAGCTCCAGGGAGCAAAGAGCCGAGGAATCAGTGAGGGGACAATTTCACCCATGGGATTTGGCCCAGTTCTCCACAAACCCAAGAAATTGTCAAACACAGCTCCCCTGCCCGGCTGGTGTGGCTCAGTGGTTGAGTGTCGACCTATGAACCAGGAGGTCAGGGTTTGATTCCCAGTCAAGGGCACATTCCCGGGTTTCGGGCTCGATCCCCAGTAGGGGTCATGCAGGAGGCGGCCAATAGATGATTCTCTCTCATCACTGATGTTTCTATCCCTCTCTCCCTCTCTCTTCCTCTCTGAAGTAAATAGAAATACATTTTTTAATTAAAAGAAAAAATACAGCTCCCTGTGCGATGAGCCCGTGGAGCACACTTGCTTCCACGGATGGTGAACATGCAGCCTTCTTCACGCCTGCGATTCCTACCAGGCGATCAGCAGTAGAGAGAATTTGACTCATTATCTTCCACGGTGTCTGCCATGTTACGTTACTCCCCGGGTCCTAACAGAACACTCTAGACACACGATGCGTTAGGACCTGACACGGGTTACCCAGAGCTGCGCCTCATTAGAGGGGGCAGGACAGGCACGCGCAAGGGCCCCCCCTTTATACTACCCCACCTCTCTCCACGCCTTCACGCCTTCATTGGTCTCTTGATCTTTTTGTGGTTGTCATTAGGGGCTCCGAGTTTTATGTCCTGGTCCGGTTCCAGATGACAGCTCTCAGTGTAGAAGTGATCGAGGAGGGCTGCCTCCCTCCCCGCAGTGACGGCGCAGCCAATCCCCGGAATTGATCATGTCGGCTCAGCTCACCTGATCCTAAAGCTGATAGTGCCTCCCCGCTCCCGGGCAGGGCAGAAACAACTGAGAAATAATTGCCAGTCCCCCCCGGAGGGAAATTCTTTCCCTTCCCCAAGTTTGATGATCAATCTAAGCCAGGGCACGGTGCTAAGACCACTGCTATAAAGAACACAGTTCCACTCACACACCCAACACCGCGGCCGTGCGGTTTGCATTGGGGGTCGCCCTGTCTGGGTATTTCTGTCTCCCTATGGAAGGCTATTCACAAGAGCAGCAAGGACTCCACAACACAAACACAAGGACCCCAGCAGAACACGCCGTGCTACACGCTCATAGAATCCTGTCTGATTCCTCTGTGGCCGAGGTCTGATTACCCGTCTCCTCTTAAACATGAAGAAAGCGCACGTGGCCCACTGCGCGGTTCTCGGCCCGGCTCGGAGGCCGCGCTTTGGCTTCCTCTTGGTCCGCGGGTAGAAAGTCTCCAGAAAGAGGGTCCGTCTCTGGAAGTGGGGGTGCAGCTGACGGTGTGGTTCACAGGGGCTGCCTGTGACGAGGGGCAGGAGTTTGCCTTCCTCATGCTCTCATCCCCCTGTTGTCCGTGTCCATTGGTTTGGCTTATATGCATGCATACAAGTCCTTTGGTTGATCTCTTCATGCGGACACATTTGTAATACCTTAACCAATAAAGAAATTTAAAAAATGAAAAAAAACAAAAAAAGAGTTTGCCTTCCTGTGCATTTAATTTCCACGCACAGCCAGGGCCTCCATCCCAGCGCCCTGTGGATTTTAGGGAAGGCACTGGGGGCAGTTGCCCTGGGAGTTAGTAAAGCCGCCGGCAGGGCCCGGTGCTGCCCTTTGAAGATCCTGAACTAATGAGGGCGTGTCTGCTCGGCGGTACATGCTGACCTTCCACAGCGATGACCTGGCGCTCATGTGTGTGTCGTTTGGCATGTGTTCCATTTGCTGTCTTCCCTCTAGAACAGTGGTTCTCAACCTTCTTAATGCCGCGACCCTTTAGTACAGTTCCTCATGTTGTGGTGACCCCCAATTTCATTGTTACAAATTGAACATAATTAAAGCATAGTGATTAATCACAAAAACAATATATAATTATATATTGTGTTTTCCGATGGTCTTAGGCAACCCCTGTGAAAGGGTCGTTCGACCCCCAAAGGGGTCGCGACCCACAGGTTGAGAACCGCTGCTCTAAAGGCTCTGCTCTCTCCCCACGCCCTTCAAAGGCCGGAGGTCCTCAGTCCCCACGCCAGGTGCCTTGAGGCATCCCACCTGGGTATCTCCAACAAGCAAAATGGCCTGACTGCGGTGCAAGAGAGCAAGCCCTTCGGGAAGGAGAGGCAGGCTCAGAGTCCTGCAAACGAACGGGTCAGATCCCGGAGCTGTGTTTCCTGGACTCCACGTTGTCTTCAGAGTTGGAAGGAAATTCCCTAACCGATAAACATACCAGGGACTCGGAGAGGGTTCAATGAGAAGATTGACAGAGGACATGGGAGACAAATGCCCAATCTCATCCAAGGACAGCATCTGGCTATAAGCCGTTGTGTCAACAGTACTTCCCACCCACAAAAATATAGTCTATCTATTGATCTACATATCTATCTGTTCATTATTTACAAGATGGCTCTCTGTTTTTCTTCACATCTTTTTCTGGATGTGTAACAAAGGTCATAAGACTTAGACAATAGAAGCTACACTTGGAAATTGTGTGGTGTGCATGGTTTCTTGACTTGCACTAGAAGGCTTCCTGGTCAAGTCTTTTTGATAAATCTGAGGTTAAATCTCCTTCGGTACAGGATGAGCTAAGATCTAGGGACGAATGAAGCCGTGTCGGCGAGTCAGCAGTGTGGGCTCAGGTAGAATCCCAGCTCAGTGATGGATTCGTCACTGTGTTTCTCTGGGCAGACTTCCTAATCCGGTGTCTCAGTTTCATTAACGTTCAACGGGCCAATAAGAACACTCCTCGGGTTATTGTGAGGATTTAATGAAACTTATGTAACTCAACCAGCCCAATTCCTGGTACTGCCTTTTCGGTGATCAATGACACTCATTCTTTTCCCTTTTACCTCCAGTTAGGCTTCTAGAGATATACATCAATTCAGGTTTATAAAGTTCCTAGGAATCTATGCTTACATTTTACTATGATCTCTCATAAACTTGAGCATAACTAGGACATGGTTTATCTTTATTACGAACCCCAGTTTAGATCACCCCTTTGCCTATTTGAGGACTGAAGTCAAAATCTCCATTCCAACCTGGACAGCAGCCACCTGTGGCCACTAAGAGTGGCTCATACAATTTGAGGTGCATTGGACGTATAAAATACATGCCAGATTTTAAACCATGAAACATGTAAAATATCCCTTTACATTGATTACATTCTAAAGGGTATTTTTATATGTTGCGTTAAATAAAATTTATCAATAAAATCAACGAGTCCTGTTTCTTTTTCCCTTTTCAATGTGGCCACGGGAAATTTTTAAGTTATATATGTGGTTCACATTACATTTCTATTGAACCGCGTTTGTCCAAAGCAGCGGTTCTCAACCTGTGGGTCGCAACCCCTTCGGGGGTTGAATGACTCTTTCACAGGGGTCGCCTAAATACATCCTGCATATCAGATATTTACATTACAATTCATAACAGTAGCAAAATTACAGTTATGAAGTAGCAACGAAAATAATTTTATGGTTGGGGGTCACCACAACATGAGGCACTGTATTAAAGGGTTGCGGCATTAGGAAGGTTGAGAACCACTGACCCAAAGGATCACAGGAGATGAGCTGCCTGCCAAGTTCACCAACACCCTGAAGGCCAACCTCAAAGAATTCATGGTCCATAAACTTACTTAGCTCTGCAAACACACATCTCAAAAAGTGCTTTGCACCTGGCACAGCGGACCTCTCCCCTCCCACTCCTGCTTCTTCTGGTGATGACAAATGAGCAACCACTAAAAGATCTAAAGGAAAAGGTCTAAAGCAGCGCTGTCTTATCATCCACATGAGCCAAGCTGAAAGCGCTCAATAGCCCAGTGTGGTTAATGATACAGTAGGTCCTCGGGTGACCTGGGAGATCCATTCCTACGGCGACGTAATGCGATTTTCGCCGTAAGTCGGAACCCACCTACATAAGCACTACGTCACTCACATGGAGCACATACACAGCAGTAATGAAGTGAAACAGTAAAAAAAAAAAAAAAACTTAAAAGAAAGATAAAAATTCCTGACCTTTACTTGTGGTAAATAGATAATAAAAAACATAAAGCACATATGTACATACGTTGAAATGACGAAACTTTTTTTTATATAAATAAATGGGAGATGGCGATGTAACCATGAAACAACGTAGGTCAAGTCCGATGTAACCCAAGGACTGTCTGTCTTGTATTGGGCACCTCAGCTGCAAAGTATACACTCCCTATATTTTCCTGAGTATAAAAATTGGGGTGAGCCCGGCCGGTATGGCTCAGTGGTTCCTGGTTCAATTCCTGGTCAGGGCACATGCCCAGGTGTAGGGGGTGTGCAGAAGGCAGCTGGTCGATGTTTCTCTTTTATCGATGTTTCTATCTATCCCTCTCCCTCTAAAAAATCAATAAAAACATTTTCTTTTTTAATTGGGGCAAATTGTCAAAATAGCAGAAAGACAGCCTCCAAGGAAAACTAAGCTCGCACACTTCCCCTAATCCTAATCAAATTCTAGATGTTTACAGGTCACAGTAACAACCATTCTTTAAATAACGGCCTCTATTACAAAGTTTTGGGTTGGCCTGGCAATCGCTGTGCTTGTCCCTTAGTAGGCTCACAGCGTAGCACGGACGCGCCGTGGAAGGGGCGCGACCTAAAATCCCACTTGCTGCCACCCCGTCGCCAGGTGTTCCACTTCGGCCGGAGAGCTGAGAGGCACACGCCTTGACTAATTGCCAAGTGGGACCAGGCCACATGGAAAGGATCAGCCCGGTACAGAGTCCCGACCAAGGGGCCTCCTTTTAGGATGTAGCTGCTACGCCTGCCTTTCAGTAAACAACAAAGGATTTTTAAAAACAGCACCGTGCAGCCTGCTCCTCGGGTTTCTGGGGCTTCGCTGGGGGAGTTCCGTACAAGCAGCCACACAGTTTGTTGTGCACTGACGGTTGTATGTGTAATTTTCAGTGACACCTTGAACACGCTGGGGAAATAAGAGCTGACTTCCTCCATACAGAATTCCGGTAACCAATGCGTGCGAAGGCACTAATGGTGCATCGCCCTGGGATAAACGCACTTGGAGGTTTTTCCCCAGAGAGAGACCGTTCAAGTAGAAGTAGTGGCCCGGAGAACAAGGGACTATTGTGCTGTGCTCTGAGGACTAACGTTATGGCTCCCCATTCTTTGATTGGACCAAATACCTTACGTTGATTTCTTCGCGTCACCAAATGCATTCGCTCTGGAAAGGCAAGTGCGCAGTTTTGGAGAGCAGATGTCACTGAGCTGAGCCGCACACCACATGGGAAGCACAAGGCCAGGAACAGTGGGATTAGAGAGGCCGTGCTGTCCTCAAGTCTCCTCTCTCCTTCAATAACATAAACGAATCACTCAGCCCCTCCGAGCCTGTCTCCCATGAGCAGATGGAAAGCAAGAACTCCAGCTCTTCTCTGCGTCACAAAGACCTTCACAAGCGTTGGCCTCCTTCCTCTGTCTTAGTCACACAGGGAACATGGACTTGCCCACTCACCTCATCTCCTGTCTCCCTCTGCCTCCAGCCAAGGAGGAAGCAGAGAGGTAGGACAGAATCTGTAGAGCAAGACTCAACAAGGAGAAGCAACGGCCCAGCCGGCAGGGCTCAGGGGTTGAGCATCGAACTATGAAGCAGGAGGTCACAGTTCGATTATGGGTGCGGGCTCCATCCTCGCGTGGGCCGTGCAGGAGGCAACTGACCCGTGATTCTCTCTCATCATTGATGTGTCTCTCCCTTCCTCTCTGAAATCAATAAAAACATATTTTAAAAAGAGAAAAGCAATGAACTGAAATCTATGAACCCTGAATGGTTCCAAGAAAACTCAGAGCTCCCAGCTAACCGGATCTAACTTCATACATCACTGAATGTTGGCGCCCTTTTGCCCTCCAGCACCATCCCAGCCCCTGGAGACAACACGAGGCCCTCCGGACGGGACACCACACACTGTTTATTCGCGCGCACGGGGAGGATACTCATTCGGGAAGCCGCGGAGCAGGCGTGGGCAGCTTAGGGAAACGGGGTAGCACGTGGGCAGCTCCTGCCCCTCTGTGATGCCAAGCATGGGAGGCGAGGGAGAGCCGGGACGGTGCCTGATCGCAGGCGGCTGGCGGACTTGGGAAAGTGCGGTGCGGTTAGCAGAGGCCCACTGGTGAAATCCACTGTGTGTGGTCGACAAGCAGGGGATGGTGGTCCATCCAGACACTGATATGAGGAACACACGATTTCAAAATAGGAAGCATGCAGATGAAACGCACGGATTTTTAACACACGCATCAGACCTGAACAGCGTGCTGGTCGCTTGCTGCTCTCCCTTGTCCTGCTCCCGGGACAGGCTCACTTGCCTTTGTCCTCGGGCTCTTCAGTCTGTGTATTTCAGAACTTACTTTCCTGAATTGGTCTGACCCCACCTGTAGCACTTGTCACTCAAGTGTTTCAGCAGACAGGCCCTCAGAGAGGACCCTCAGGAGACACAGGGAGGCCTTGCTCACTTCGTTCTTTGAAGAAACAAAGCCACAAACGTCAAGAGGAAGAATGGGACCCACCGCGGTGAGGGCTTCGGCGGCTTCGGGCTGGGCTGGGGGTGCGTAAGGGACAGATACACACCCACGAAGAACTCGTGCGCAAGAACACACCAACCTATCGCTCCTGTTCCCCACTTGTCAGCAGTCCTGAGGTCATCGTTTCTCCCTTCCGGGGAGGGGGGCCAGCACCCCAGCAGGAGGCACAGCTGGTCAGTAACGCCCCCGCTGGCCCCGGGCGGCGAGGTGAGCCCTCAGCCGAAGGGCGGGGGCAGCTGCGGCCAAGCTTCGTGCTCCTGGGCTGCCAGGGCGACCGAGACGCATGTGACACCGAGTAACAGAGCGGAGTTCCTGATGTCACGTCGGCTTTAAAACGCAGAGATGGAGATATAGATGTCAGCTCCCAGGACAGGCGGCGCCACTGCCCGTGGCCATCGCGCGGCAGCACCAGCAGGACCCAAGCCTCCGAGGGAGGGACACGCACGAGTCCTGCCCGCCTCCCCTCCCCTCCCCGGGCAGCAGTGGCGTCGGGGCGCCGCCCCTCAGCCTGCGCCAGCACATGGAGAGCAGTCAGGGGAGACGGCTGATAATTGTCTGGCGCAGATGGTCGCTCCATTCCATCTACACCCAGCAGCCGGCAGGGTGTGAGCTCGCCTCGCAATCCCTCCTGTGCCGCTCGGGCTGCCGGCAACTAGTTGAAGCAAAGGTGGGCCTGCTCATTCCACGGGGAGGCCCGTTTGGTGAGAGTGACAAGGTCCTGGGTTCCGGCCACTTGGGAGCGGATGCGGACGCTCACCTGCTCCCGAGCGAGTCCCCAGAGCGCGTGGACTTGTCCGCAGCCTGGCAGGCTCCTCAGCCCTGTCCATGGGTTTAGACCCAGAGTCCGTAGCAGGTTCTGAACTGGAGAAATGGGCCCTCACCCTGCACTGAGCTAACGCTCATCACGACACCTCACCTCCCCCAGCACAGAGAGAGAAGAAACCAGGTGGCCGGGTGCCTGGAGACCCCGGTGTCCACAGTTTAACGTGAGAACGGAACTGAAGACACACACGGGTCCAGTGGTTTGTCAGTCGTCTTTGAGAGCGCCTCTCAGTTGCAAATGACATCTTTCAGTGAGGACAGTGGACAGACGTAGGCCCCAGGCCCCGCCCAGCCACTCACTGGCTTCCGGACCTCAGGCAAGTCTTAGTGTCTTTCAAACAGGCTAGGATTCCTCAGACACTTGCCATAACTCAATGCAGGGGAGGAGGCGGACCGCCTTTACTCCGTTTTCTCTCAGCCGGCGGCAGCTGCCCCCCTTAACCTGGGGTAAGACTGACAATCGAGCAAACGGCCGCCGGATGCGAAGGTAAAGCCGTCAGCACTGAGCCCCCCAGCTCTAAGGTGGACAGAACTGAAGTCTCCTTCCAGGGTCCCCTCCATCCGGGCACCCGGGAAACGGGGACATTCACTGTCCCAGGCGGACCGGCTGGCGCTCGACACCGTGAGCCATCGATCTCCGGCTGGAGGGGTTTCCGGATCATTTCGATTCGGCCCCTTGTCTCAGTAATGAGAAAGCGGAGCCCTGGGCACTCACGTTCCTGGCCCCCAAGCCACCAGCTAATAGAGGCACAACCCCAATCTCTCCTGCCGCCTGCCCGGGGCTCCTTTTAACCCGGCGCCCCGCTCTCCCCGAGCCCTTCCTTGTTTGCAGACTCCTCTGCCCGCGATGGCCAAACACATTTGTCCTGGCACCTGCGACAAGCCTGGCCTCCCCGCACCCGCTGGGCCCGGGAATGAAATTCCATCACACAGGGCTGGCTGTTCGCAGGCTCACACAGAGCTGGACCGGAACCATGTGGAAGGCCAGGGAAAGCCCGCAGAATCATTTAGGGGGAGCAAACGCTGCCCCGAGATTCCCATCTGCACTGTGAGGGTCTTAACCAGGAAGCTGGGCCTCCCCTCGGAGCTGCTGTTTCGTGAGTGAAGGCTTTTTCGTGTGCTTGGTTTCTTAATACGGTGACTACCAGAACTCTTGAATGAAAGTGAGGGAAAACTCAACTCAAACTAGCTTATAAAAAAGGAGATTTAGCCCGGCTGGGGTGGCTCAGTGGTTGAGTGTCAATCTATGAACCAAGAGGTTACAGTTCAATTCCCAGTCAGGGGACATGCCCTGCTTGTGGGCTCAATCCCCAGTAGGGGACATGCAGGAGGCAGCCCATCAATGTTTCGCTCTCTCATTAATGTTTCTCTCTCTCTCTCCCTCTCCCTTCCTCTCTGAAATCCATCTTCTATATATATAAAAGCCAAGCGACCGAACAGCGGAACGACCAGAACGACCGGTGGCTATGACATGTGCTGTGGCAGCCAACAGGCCCGATCAGGGGCAGGGCCAGCCAGCCAACCACCCACGGCCCCTCCCCGCTGCCGGCCCCACCCCAATAGGCCCCCACACCCCGATCACTGAAGTGTGACCTTCAGTGATTCTAAGTAAGTAAATGCTCTCCAGCCCTCATAGATCAGGAACCTGAATGATGAGTGACCAGGGGGAAAACTCCTCAGGGTCTAGACCAGTGGTCGGCAAACTGCGGCTCGGCAAACTGCGGCTCGAGAGCCACATGCAGCTCTTTGGCCCCTTGAGTGTGGCTCTTCCACAAAATACCGACTTCTGCGCATGGGCCACAAAGTTTCAATCGCACTGTATGTGCACGCCCACACGAGGTATTTTGTGGAAGAGGCACACTCAAGGGGCCAAAGAGCCGCATGTGTCTCGCGAGCCGCAGTTTGCCGACCACAGGTCTAGACCATCAGTCAGGTGTACAGGAGAGGTGCCCAGCACAACCCCCATCTTCCCCGCCCCCTGATCGCCCCCCTCTCACCCCGATGCAGTCAGGTGTCCGGGAGAGGTGCCCAGCACAACCACCATCTTCCTGCGTTCTCTCTCCACTGCTTCCTGCCACAGGGGGCAGCCGCATCACACCACGGCCTCTCTCTCGAGGGTTTGTCAGCCGGGAACTAACCCGCATGACCTGTCTAGGGAGAGGCTTAGAAACAGAAGCGGTAAGTGTCCCTGACACTAAAGCGCCTTTGAAGCTTCAACTCATCCGAAAGCCAACAGCAAACGCGTATACACCCTGCTGAGATCTTTGACACTAATAACTCCCCCTGGCTGGCCCCACCCCCAATTGGACCCCCCCACCCCGATCAGGGATGGGCAGCCGGACCCAACCTGTGCACAAATTTGTGCACCGGGCCTCTAGTAAAATAAATTTTTGTTTAAAAAGAAGATGTATTAGTGCAGAGAAGTAGCTTTAGAGAAGGCTTGATCACAGCTTCAAAAATGTCACCAAAGCGTCGGTGTCGTTCTCTCTGTCTCTTGACTGTTCTCTCCTCCCTGGAGGCTCCGTGCTCACGGAGACCCGCCCCTTCCAGAACTTACACATTCCTACCCTCCAGCCCGGGGAGACGAGTGCAATCGGCGTCCCTGAGAGGCCCCACAGGAGTCTGAGAATTGAGTCTCGCTGCCTGGGGTTGGCCTAACAGAGGGGTTTTCCTCCTTCCAAAGAAATGGTGTTTTGTTCCTTCCCCGTGACATGCAGACCAATTACCGCAGGGCCATGAGGCACGGGAGAGAATGCTGCCACCATTTGGCTTCTATGTGTTAGTAAAGGGCACCTCCACATCAGACCCCGCCTTCGGGCCAGTGCCCGCCTCGCTCAGCGTGGACCCCAAAGCCCCTGAGAGAGAGAAAGAAGATGACAGGAGCCCTCCGCCAGCTCCGCCCACTGCTTCCTGTGGACGAGGCGATTACTCTCGGGAGGTTTGCGTTGCTAATTATAACGCGCAGTGTGAGACCTTGGAGTCGATCTAGCATGAAAGCAGGCTGAAGCCTCCTGCTATGGGGAATGATTCATCAAAGCCAGGAAGTGTGCCTGGCCCGCTCCCCCACCCCCACAAGAGGAAATTGCTGGGGAACATGCACTTTTTTAGAGCCATTTGGTTGTGCCAAGGCGTGGGTGCTAGCCAGGGTCAGCCCCAGGCCAAATGCAAAGCAGGAAAAGTTGGGTCTTCGCTATTAGCAAAACCCCTCACCCCAATTTTTGAGCAAAACTTTTCTCACCTTGCAGTAGCCTTGACCATTCCCACACCCCACTAGTGCCCTCGCGTGGCCCCCAGGATGCCTGGAATTCCCCTCTTTGGAGCCGGGGTCTCCCCTCTCCTGAAAACACTCCATCATCAAACAAACCAATAATGGGAAAGTATTATGGGGCGAGCTGGACATCTGGTACTGTTCTGGCCACCTTATGTCACCGTCCTTGGGCAACTGCCTCTTCCCTACTCCATGCAATTCCCCTGCAACTGTCCATCAAGGGGAACCTCTTCCCCCCTGGTCCTTCGGCACCCCCACCACTTGCCTGCTCCTCCTTTAGCTTCACTCGTTGTTTCCTCTAAAAACGTTGTCCCAGGACATGTGAAAGGTCCCTGGCTTTCCCAGCAGGTAGCGGTTGTCAGCTTCCACTCTCCCCCTTCTGCCTTCCTCCACACCGGTGCTGGTGCCCTGAAACCCCTACCTCCTTGAGATTTTCCCCACCCTGCGTCACCACCAACTCCGCCCATCCTCTCATCTCCTAGGATCCCTGGTCCCAGCCCTGGCAGCACAGCTGCCTGAGGTGTAGAGAAGCTCATGTACAGGACTTCTCTATACAACTATCGTCATCAACATCACCATCCACATCATCACAGCTGCCATTTATTCTTGAGCATTGATTATGTACCCCTGTGCTCAACAACGTACATGCATGTCCCAACGTGCTCCAAGCAGCATGCCTATAGTCTTTCCAACACTGAAAAGAATGCCAAGCTGAAGGCCCATATCTACTGAAACAACTAATTCCTAAAGCTAGGACCCGGCTGTACTCCTCACTCCCCAACCTCTGTCTGTCCTTATCATTCCACGCCCTCTGTTTATTTTATTGACATTCCAGGCTAAATTTCAAGGGACCAAGGAGATGTTATCCAGACTTTGGGTCTGAATTCATTACATGGTCTCTCCGCTGTGGATTTCCCCACATATCTTACTGTTAATGAGAATAGGGTTAGTACCACATTGAGCCAGTTATAAAGACCCCAAGCATGAACTTAAACTAGGGGTGAAGGACCAACAAAGGAAAGTCAGAGAGGAATTTCCAACAACCCTTTATGAATAGCAATAGCTACTATTTACTAAGTGCTTACTATGCACAAGGCCCTCACTCTTCCTTACTCTGTCCAGGTATTATCTCATTTAATCTTCACACTACCAGTGAGGTGGGTGCTATTCTTCCCAAGTTTTACAGAGGAACCCAAGGCACAGAGATGTGAAGTAACCTGCCCAGAGTCACAGCGCTAGTCCGGCGGCAGTGTGTTTGTTATTAACAATGATGAGAGAGAATCATTGATCGGCAGCCTCCTGCACGCCCGCCCCACACTGGGGATCGAGCCCACAACCCAGGCCTGTGCCCTGACCAGGAATTGAAACATGACCTCCGGTTCATGGGTGACGCTCAACCACCGAACCACCCTGGCTGGGCCACCTGCATTCTTTTTCTGAGAATAAATTACCAGGAAAATTAGAGCTTGAGACGCCATGCATTTATGATCTCACGGTTTCCACGGGTGAGGAGTTCGGACACATCACAGCTGGCTCCCTTCCTGCAGCCAAGGTGCTGTCCAGGACTGAAGTCTCTTCTGAAGCTTCGGGTCCTTTTCCAAGCTCACGCAGCTGTTGAAAGAATGAATGCATTTCCTTACGTCTGTAGACTCATGGCGGCTTAGAGAATCTCTCGGACCTCAGGGAGGGCCCCAGTCTTTTTTTTTTTTAATATATTTTATTGATTTTTTACAGAGAGGAAGGGAGAGAGATAGAGAGTCAGAAACATCGATGAAAGAGAAACATGGATCAGCTGCCTCCTGCACACCCCCCACTGGGGATGTGCCAGCAACCAAGGTACATGCCCTTGACCAGAATCAAACCTGGGACCTTTCAGTCCGCAGGCCCACGCTCTATCCACTGAGCCACACCGGTTACGGCCCCAGTCTTTTTTTTTTTTTTTAAGAGTTCACCAAGGTCAAGCCCACCCAAGATAACCTCCCTTGGACTAACTCAAAGTCAACTAAGTGGGAACCTTCTCCTTTGCCATATAATGTAACATAATCCCGGGAGGGATCCCCAACCCCTTTGTCCTTGTCTACTGGTCAGAAATGTGTGACAGGTCCTGCCTCCCACTCGAGAAGAGGGAATTGTACAAAGGCCCAGATCTCCGGAGATGAGCTGAGAATTCTGCTACCCACACCCTCCACACCAGGCACCGTGTCAGCTGAGTAGGAAGATTTGCTGTCCACCAATTGGACCGTTCTCCAAAGACCTGATCTGTCAGAGCCTCAACCTAGAGGCCAAAGCCTGATACCTAATGCCCTGCCCGCAACAGGTACATGTTTTTATGACTGAGGAGCCAGAGCCATAGTGACTCCCAGAGCAGCACGGACACCATCATCCATTGCAGCAGACAGACGCACGAACGCCCTCCCTGGCAGAGTGGCCTGCAGTGACTCGGTGCCTGATGAGTAACACCTTGTGTGGCCTTTGGATGGAGAGACCGAGGACTGTCTAGACAATAAAGCCAAAACCAAAGCCAGGAAGACACCAGTTAGAAGGGAAGTGGCAGAGGTCACAATCCAGGTAAACACATCCTGACAGAACCCAGGACGCTGCATGGACAGGCAACATCACTGCTTCTGGCGCCCACCCAAGTTCTCCTCTCTCTTCCTCGGTCCCTAACCTGCTTCCTGAGCACCCCTGGAGCTGACCCCGGAGCTGGCAAATAAGATGCACACAACGGAAAGGAAACTACAACAGAGACAAGATCTGATAAATGAGTAACGGGAGTGAGGAATGTTAGGGACTCAGATGGGGAGAGCTCACTTCTTCCACGTCAATCAGGAAATGCGATGGGGAAAAGCCAAGCTGAGGTAGAGCTGAATGTCAATGTCAACAAAGGTGCATTTAAAGCAAACGCTGTGCGCTCACAAACGCACACAATCAAGACAAGAGAGGGCCCATTGAAAGCAGGATTTCCAGCCCCTTTTCCAATCAAACTATACCTCCTGCCTCCCATTCCTTGGGGCTCTAATCCCTTCCCTCCTCCCCTCTGATACACAAACCCTTGCAAAGGTGCAGATGCGTTCTGAGTAGCATATTCGCATTTTAATCAGGACCTTCTGGACAAAGAGCTTTAAACCAAAGTAATGGCTACAAATACTGGCCATTTAGGTACTATGACAAATGGGGGGGGGGGGCGCTATAGGACGGGTAAGTTTTCATTTTCCATCAGATCACTTTTTTGTATGCAGAGCAGGTGCGCATCTCATGGCTTAGAGTTACGAACGCTCAGTCTGTCTGGTAAGTCACACTTCTTGTGGGGATACTACTAGTCACATCCCAGACACCCAGGGCATAGCTCCGTAAGTGATGTTAACTCACAAAGCTCTGGCATTTTTCTAAAACTCCCCCAGGCCCAATGAGAACCTCATAACGCCGAAAGTAAAGGTGCCATGGGCTTGTCATCCCTGATGGACAGTTCGGGACAGTTCCCTAAATACTTTAAAACAATTGCATGTTAACTGTGGGTGAAAATTTAAAAAGACTTGAGAACACTACAAATCTAACATGTTGCTTTGGGATTTCTTTGCTCTCAAAGATTGGGAAAGCCTATGGAGCAATGATTAGTTCTTAAACATAAATCCACAAAGGCAATCTCAATTATAAAAAAGTTATTAATAGCAACAAGCCTGTTTGCTCTATGGCTTTCTTCTTTTTACGGAGTAGGAGTCGCAGCATTGCTCTGGGAAGGGTGTCAGTCCAGAAGCAAACAGTAGGAAGTAGCTATGACTTTTTACAATCTTCTCTCTCCCTCACATTCATTTCTTCCAAACACAGGCGTTTGTCATCAAACCAAAGTTAAACATTGTGATATCACTGACACCCAACTAAATACATCCATGTGCTACAAAAAAACACAGGACTATCAGAGTCCATGGAAGAAGAGCCCATGAATTACTTTTTGATATGTTTTTATTGATTTCAGAGAGAGGAAGGGAGAGAGAGAGAAACATCAATGATGAGAGAGAATCACTGATCGGCTGCCTCCTGCACGCCCCCAACTGGGTATCGAGCCCGCAATCCGGACGTGTGCCCTGACCAGGAATCCAACCATGACTTCCTCCCTGGTTCGTAGGTCAATGCTCAAGCACTGAACCACACCAGCCGGGCCCTGAATTAATTTTTGAGACAAGAGGAAAAGGTTGGTTTGGATGGTACCTCCACCTCTTCTGTGGCATAAGTGAGTGCTGTAACATTTGTGGACTTGACTGTTCTCAGCAAAATGTAGGCGAAGCCGCTCAACCGCAGAGCAGTGTCATGAGGGCTTGCCAAAAGTCCTGTTTGAAGACCCAACTACACACAAAGTTTAAGGTATCAATTATGCTGCATTATTTCACTCATTACAATTCAGCTTGAAAACAGAAGGGAACGTATCAAGGTTACTTGGGTAGGCATCCCATAAAGACGTCAGGATCACAGGGCATAATTAAGAATATAATTAACTTTTACCACATCCATAGGATAGGAAAATTGGCCTCCTCCAGTTGCCTTTACGGGACGCTGATTAAAGGCAAGCCCCAAGGGCTGTGCTTGGCTTCGGAGCAGTGTCCCGGTTCTCCACCGGCCGAACCTTTCAAGGTTTTTCCTTTCATTTCCCGGAAGAGCTGTGGCAGCCTCCTTACTCCTCTGGAGCTTAGCACATGCACAATTTCAGACCAAGCCCGTTTCTCTTTTAAACTCACAAATCAACATTGTGCGCGGCATCCTAACGCCGTCCGCGCCCAGCGTGCCATGTGTTTGGGGTTCTCTGCGGCTTTGTTGTTGTCGTTGCCTGACTTTGAATAAGGAAATTAACCAAGGACGCCTGAGGACACACGCACATGTGCGGGGCCTGTGACACAGGAGGGCCTGCGAGCGAGGACGGCAGTATCTGCGAATAGAACTGCCCCTCCCGCCAGGGGCTTCATTTCTTTTGTTTGCACAACGGAAACAGGCAAAGCTACCCCTTTAAATGGCAGGAGCCTTTTGTCCCGGTGAGAGTTCGGTTATCAGCCACAGTCTGTCGGTTTGAAACCATTTCCTCCCCAATTAGCTTGCGGTTGGGTGGTGCCTCGTGCTGTGCTGCGATTTCCCCACCTTCCTTTGACCTTCAGCGTCCTCCGCCGCTGGGCTCAGCACCAAAACCCCCATCCACGCGGGGAGGCACTTGGTGTGTTTGCTCAGGAATCCTGTGCTGGCAGCCACCGCGGGAGAGAAGCTGAGGACGGTGGCTTGTCTGGGGTGGAAGGTCCCCTCTGTGGCCGGGACACTGTCTCTTCCTGGGGCTGCACCAATAAACCCCAGAAAAAGCTCCACACTTTAGGGCGTTGGCAGCGGCTCAAAAACAACAACAACAACATCACCCTATCGGCAGATGCCATCCCTCCCGCCCTATCTGGTTTAACGAGGTTCGGGGTGTCTATTTCCCCGGAAGCCAATCCTCTCTAGCTACTCCTCTCCCTTCCTTCCCGCTCCAAAATGATAGCCTGCGGGCATGCCTTCTCCACTCCTCTCTCTCTCTCCCACCCCTCCCGCCTGCAAGCTACACCTGGGCAGCAGAGAACAGCGGTGTAAATGGGGGAGAAAATGAACGAGCCTGAGCCTCGTGCAAGCAAACAGACCCCAGAGCAAATGCAAAATAAACACCAGCTCCCCCACCCGTTTCAGGTGGAAGCCCTCCCCGTGAGTGAGCGGCAGCATCTGATAACAGGCCGGGGCATCATTAAGAAAACCTTTACATTAAAATATAAAAGAGACACCTGTTCCATGAGCAGATCGGGGAGTCATGAAGGTGCTGGAGGGGATGTGAGAAATGTTATAGGATCCCTTAAAAGTCTTTTAAATTAGAATCCCTATCTTAAAGCTGTAAAATTCTTCTTGACTTTTAAACAAAACAACAATTTATTTAGAAGATTTTTTTTGAAATTTCAGGGAAAAACACACACATAAAACCTTAACATCATGTGATTCAGACTTGTTCTAAAAGTGAGGAAACTGAGGCCCCCAAAAAGTCCAGGCACCCCATCCAGGTGAATGAAATGCCCCCTCCACACGCTAAGTGGGAAGACCAGCTCTCTGACTCCCAGCTCACACACACCCCCACACCCCCCACTGTTCTGTGGGAACCAGAGAGGCTTGAGAAGTAACAGCGACAGAAAGAAAGGTCTCCGTCTTCAACAACTGTTTCTCCTGCGTTTTATTGGGAGGCTGCTCCTTTCGACATTTAACTCATCAACCTTTGAGGGGGCGGGGGGGGGGGAATCTGAAAAGGAAAGGAAATTGCAATCTGGACTGAGAAGTGTGTCTGACAAAGAAGGAAAGCCAGGAAATGTCACAAGGGTTAAAGCTAAACATCCAGGCTGCACAAAGGAACTCTGAGAGAGCTCATTGTACCGGGAGCATCCGCCTGAACATCAGCACTGCCCGCAGCACTTCCATCTGTCAATCAGAAAACATCAGGGCGGGGCCTTAGGAAGCCGAAGGCGTGCGTTTCCAGGGGAAGTCTGAGGAATATGGGCTGTAATTTGTGGGAGAGGGATATCATTCACTCCTCGATCATTATCAGCATCGCCATCAACATCCATTTCCTACCCAGACACCCCGCTGAATGGCTAAATGTCAGGAGGCAGGCAACACCCAGCACCAGCAAGGGTATGGAGCCATCAGGACCACCAGACGTTATGGGTGGGCTGGAGGTTTCTTTAAAACTAAAGATACGTCTGTGACCAAGCAACAGAAGCCTAGGGCAGTGATGGCGAACCTTTTGAGCTCGGCGTGTCAGCATTTTGAAAAACCCTAACTTAACTCTGGTGCCGTGTCACATAGAGAAATTTTTTGATATTTGCAACCATAGTAAAACAAAGATTTATATTTTTGATATTTATTTTACATATTTAAATGCCATTTAACAAAGAAAAATCAACCAAAAGAATGAGTTCGCGTGTCACCTCTGACACACGTGTCGTAGGTTCGCCATCACTGGGCTAGGGTGTACTTACCAAAAGACTTGTACGAGAATAGTCATCACAGCTTTCTTCATGAAACCCCAAAACCGAGAAAAGTCTATCCGTGGGAAAAGTGATAAACAAGCTACAGCATATTCCTACAACGGAACGCACGCCACTCAGCATGAAAAGGAACAAACTACCACACACATGACATGGGTGGCTCTCAAAAAAGTTACGCTGAGTGGGAGAAGCCTGGAATAAGATGACATCGGAACAAGGGTTGTCTGTCGGTGGGGCAGGGAGGCAGGGGCAACGGGACGAGGGAACGTCCTGGCGTGATGGTGATGGTTTATGTCTTGAGATACGATTTTATCAAAACTCAGCAAACGTGCACTGAAATCAACATCACAATAAAAGGACTGTACACACATACTGAACTTCATTTAAGTATGTGCATCATGAAGTATTTAGGGGGAAGACTACTGATGTCTGCCATTTACTTAGAAATGCATCAGGAAAGATAGACTTGTCGGTCCGGCGTGGCTCAGTGGTTGAGCATCGACCTATGAACCAGGAGGTCATGGGTTCGATTCCCAGTCAGGGCACATGCCTGGGTTGCAGGCTTGATCCCCAGTAGGGGGCGTGCAGGAAGCAGCCGATCAATGATTCTCATTGTTGATGTTTCTATCTCCCTCTCCCTCTCCCTTCCTCTCTGAAAAATCAATAGAAACATTTTTTTTAAAAGATAGACTCACAGATGATAGAGGCATAGAAAGATAGATAGATAGATAGATAGATAGATAGATAGATAGATAGATAACAGTTGGTAAAATATTAATGGCAGAATCTAGGTGGTACACAAATGTTCACTATAAAATTCTTTCAACTCTGCTGTATGTATGAAAAGTGTTATAATAAAATGTAGGGGACAAATTCTTTGAGATTTAAGACTGTGCTCAATGTGTATTAGCAAATCTTTCTCTGAATGTCTGTCTGTCTGTCTCTGTCTGTCTCTCTCACACACACACACACACACACACCCCTGGTCTCTAGGAGTTTCCAATCTCCCATGTAAAGCTCATTGATCTGACTGTGAACATATCAGTAAGGATTTTCTCGAAGGGTCCTTTCAGCATGCACAGGAGGCTACAGGGTAGGCTCGGGGCAAGTTGGCACAGTGTGAACAGCTTGGACTTGGATCCTGGATCTACTACTTAGAAGTGAGCCTCACTCTTCCCATCCGCAAAATGGCTCTTCATCATCTGCCTCTGCAAGTTGGTATGAGGATGAGAGATGTTTGTGGTGACTGCGTCCCCAGCCACTCCCCGCCCCTACAAAGAGCTCATCAGGCCGGGCACTCAGCAAGCAGGGCTCCATGTAGGTGGGGAGCAGGTGAACCTCAGCAGGCTGGCCAGTGCCTCACTGAGGGAAACCTGTGCTGGGGCAGTGCCCTCCTTAGAAACGCTGTTCGCACATCCTCACTTCTTCCTGCAGAGATTTTTAACTAGAACGATCTGGAGGTGGGACTCGGACGAGAAGGAATGTCCCTGTGCCCTGCACCCCCAACAGCACCAGACAGACCAAAGCAGACGAGACAATCGCATGGAGCTGGGGCGGCCGGGCTGGAGCTCCTCGCTGGTTTTGTCATCGTTCTCCCGTGAAGCGCACACGCAGGCACATGCACACTTGCCTTTCACTGTTGGAGGGCGCCTGGAAGGGCATCCATTTGCTCTCGGATTTTCTCCTGCGGGCTCACCCCTCACCCTCCGCAGAGCAACTACTGCATCAGCATTTCCGTGGCCGGCACAGGGCCTGACTTGCTGAACAATAAGCGCTCTGTTCTCGCAGCCCTGCTCTTTGCCAAAAAAAAGCTCTTTGTGCCACACCACGATGACAACCTCCCCTTGTTTCATGCAAATGCTTGTGCTTCGACCTCTGAATTCTTAGAGGAAACCATCACCAAGACAGTCCCAAACAGTCCTCATATATATCATACTTTGGGGGGAAGTATATTGAAAAAATATTGTCCTTGGAGACTCTGCCCCCACCTTCTTCTCTGCAAAGCCAGAGCACCCCAAAACCAGAGGCCTGGGATATGGGCAACTGCAGGGAAAGCCACCGGCAGGCTCTGATTGGCCCTCCTTGCCTGTTGAGAACATTCCTTGGCAGCTTCATAAAGAGTGCACATTGGTGCTAGCCAGTTTGGCTCAGTGGATAGAGTGTCAGCCTGTGGACTGAAAGGTCCTAGGTTCGATTCCCGGTCAGCTCACAGGCCCGGGTTGCAGGCTTGGTCTCCAGTAGAGGGCATGCAGGAGGCAGCCAATCAATGATTCTCTCTCATCATTGATGTTTCTATCTCTCTCTCCCTCTCCCTTCCTTTCTGAAATCAATTTAAAAAAACATATATTTTTTTTTTTGCACATTACTTTGGGACCACTGCCTCTGACTGAGGATTTTGTTTATGGGTTCAAAGGACAGCCCATCCTAAGGAAGTCTGAGAACTGAAAACCAAGGTAGCGTGGCAGCAGCCGTCCAGGTGTCCTGTGAAGGTCTGGCTGGCCCTCTCTCCGGGAGACCCTATGCATTCTTTCCCTCTACCAGGGCCGGCCTGGTCTATCCTCTCTGCTAGGGAACTGACCCAATGAATGTGTCCATTCACCTTGGCATCACCATCCCCAGAACACCTTCAGGTGCATCGAAGGCCCCAATAGACGTGGTTAGACTAAACGTCCAGGCCCTGAGGCCTCCGGGGTTCAAACCCTGGCTCTGCTACTTCCAGCTACTTACGCAAACTTGAAGAAGGCACTTAACCTCTGCGTTCCTGATTTCTTTGTTGTTTTTCACTTGTAAAAGGGAATAAAAATAGAACACCAGTCTCTGGGGGAATATGAGGATCGAATAAGTTAACACGTGTAAAAACACATACGAAGTGCTTAGCGTATGGTAAGAGCTATATAGGTGTTATCTCCTATTGTCATTTTATCAAAGCAAGTCAACAGGAGTGCCATTTGCATGAGAACTCCCTTCTTGGGGAAAAATGAGAAGGGAACTGTCAGACTAATAAATAGCTGGGCGCCTGGCTACTAACCTGGAAAACATCAGGCGCATTGGAGGGTAGACCAGAAAGATGAGCCTTGTAAACCCCTGTTGTTCTATGTGATGAGTCCTAGCATATCCGTTTACTAGTACTTTCAAAACTGTCTCCGTTTGGATCACAGATCATGTGATCCCCTTACACAGGATTCACGTTCAGATCCTGGTTCAGATGCGTGTAGAATGCAGCCGGTGTGTCCCCATATGTGTGCCCTTGAAGGACCCGTCCACTCTGAATCTGTGGGACACATTCCAAGTGTCTCCATGGAGGCCACGTTAAAATGCAGGATCCTTTGATCACCAAAGAGTTGTAGTCAGTTGGGTTGAGGAGGGATACCCTGTACTCTGGGAGCCCTGGGACTCGGAGAGTGGTGCTTAGAAGAGGACAAGCCAAGAGGAGGGGCAGCCATGAGAAATGGAAGTGCAGCGGGGGCAGAGCCAAGAACGCACGTTGGCAGCCATGCTGGAGGAAGCGTAGGGTTGGCCACAGCTGGGATGACAGGCAATGGCAGCACCCACGCTACCGTGGGTGTCAGGGTCGACCAGATGCCCCTCAATCTACCCTCCAGAAAGGGAGAGGCCTTGGGAACTTGGAGGCTCAAGAACCATACAGGGATGAGTGCCTGCATGGAGCATGGAGCAGTAGGTCACACATTCTCTTTCTGAAACCCAACCCTGATGGCTCTTTCCTGGGCACTGAAAGCAAAGCGTATTCATCTGCCAACAAAATACCTGCCGGTTCCTGGAGGCCACGTGCCAGTTTGCGGCCAGGAGCAAGGCAGCAGCCCAGTGTATTCAGTTTTTGCAATAGGTTGTGTTAACTGATGTATTAAGGAAATTCAGCCTCATACACATAGATCGCAGGAAAAGGGAGAGTCCCGCAGGCTCCCAAGAGGCTCCTGGGGGCCTCCGGCTACACTTGGGGACCACAACACCAGCGGACATTTCTTAATTAAACTTTTCAACCACAGTTTACATTCAACATGACCTTGATTAGCTTTAGGTGGACAGTACAGTGGCTAGACCATCATATACTTCACAAAGTGGTCCCCCCGATATTTCCAGAACCCACCTGGCACCATGCATAGTTATGACAATATTGTTGACTTTATTCCCTAGGCTGCATTTGACACTAGCGGACTTGAACCCATACAGGAGAGAGACTGAGGCAGGGTTCTCTCTCCCACCAGCTCCCCTCTTTGCTGCACTCTTTGATTTCCATTCCTTTCTACTCTGCCCTCTTCCTTCTCGATTTGGGGATGAGGAGAATCACAGCTGACAGTGTCTTCCCCTCGGGAGACCTCCCCCACTCACCACGGCCAGGCTGCCCGGCAGAGCTTCGGTGAAATCAAACCAGCAATTTGCCTGGGATAGCCCCTGCTGTGAACACCAACCATCCGACCCCTCGTTATGCCTTTGCCATTAAAAATGTCCTTTCTTCTCCTGACCCGCTTTTCCCATGTCAGTATCACCACTAGTTCCCCCAGGTATGCCCACGGGACACCGATGGTTTACAACACTTAAGAACGGTGGTGAGACTCACCTGAAGAGATCAAGAAAAGTCCCCAGAAAGATCCAGAAACCATCCTGAGAGATGTTAAGCAGAAACAAAAGTCAAAGTCAAGAGGAGAAATGAAAGAAGGATGTGTGTGTCCATTTTTCATGTGCTGCATTCTAATTTCAAAGGAATTGTTTTAAAAACAATAATTTTATAAAAGGGAATGTTTTAAGCCCAGAGTGGGAATAAAAATTTCACTTAAGAATGATAGACTCTTGGTAAGGAACCATCCATTTTATGAGTAAATGATCTGCATTGGCTTCCCAGGTAACTCTTGCCAAAAGTTGGCCAACCAAGTCGTGAGAATTTTCACCAGCATCTCCTAACCGGGGGTTGGTGCTGTGTCTGTTGGAGGCACCTCAGGGTTCCATAGACCCGAGTCCTTGGCTTTCCCTCCTCTTTGAATATTTAGCTGAAGGACTAAATGGCACTTGTTCCAATATCTCAAACAAGGCAATTGTCCCGCCTCCAGCTCTCAATGCTCCGCATGTGCAGTGTGACTGCTGAGCGACCAGACGTGCGTGTGCGTGTGCAGTGGCTTCAGTGTTCCTCAGCCCCTCCCTGTCGTCGAAGGACCAAGCGGGTGTGCTCCCACCCACCTCACCCACCGTCCTCTCTCTCTCCAGGGAAGAGGAAGTGCAGCTCTCCTCCTCCTGCCTCCACTCATCCCAGTCCTGCTGGGTTAGAGCCCTGAAGCCTTATCTTAGAAAGAACTGCTGTGGACACCCTCCCCTTCTCTGCCCTGGAAAGAAGCTGTGAACTCGCAGTGGATTGTGAGGAGGCTGAGCACCGGGGGCGGGGCTCATGCTCAGTCACCTCTCACCTCTCACCTCTCACCTCTCACCTCTCACCTTTCCAAGCTCAGACAAGCCCTTTTCATCAGCTCTCCCCACTCCAACCGCAGAAAACATTACCAGCCCCAAGGAGAGGCGTGGGTGCGGGTGCCGACAGAGACATACAGGCATTGCAAGTTCATTGTCTATTCACACCCCACTCCCAGGCTGGGCGCCCCAGAGTCCCTGCACCCCTGGGGAGTCCCTGGCAGCCCACCCCGCACCCTCCAGGTCAGGAGGACAGCCACGCCTGCCCTGCCGCCTGCTCTACCCTCTCATGACACCTCATTAAAAGGACATTCACAGAAGAGCTTTAGCTGACAGGGCTCTTTGAAGACTTTTTTCCATTCCCGTCAGAGTATCTTCCCACAGGGAGATTCAGATCACTGCCCTGGTTTGTTTGTGCTTTAACTTTAGTTTGCAGCTACCTCTTTGCAGGAAATCAATCAACAAATATTTAATCAGCACCCACTCTGTATCTATCACTTGGAGAGGCTCAGAGTGAGAAACCAGGGAAACTAAAGCAAACTCTTTGCCCTCAAGGAGAACGTGACCTATTTAGGAAGAAAACGCTAACACACAACAATTAAATGCTACACTGTGTGCATCTGAATACGGGCTCGTAGGAAACTATACCTTAGAAGAGGGGGAATGTGTCTTAGGCCTTGGGAGATGTGTAGGACTTAAACAAGGAGAGGAGAGGGGTCCCTGGGAGCAGGAAGAGGCTGTATAATGAGGGGCAGTAAGAAGCCGGCCCCATCAGAAAGCAGATAACAGCCGGGAGTCCTGGGAAGCAGGGTGATTAGAGACCAGAGTGAGGACTGAAGGACTTCAGTAGATTCGAACCCAATCTTGGTGTTTTCTGTCCGTCACAATTTTAGATGCTCTCTTTGATTCTTTCTCTGAAAAACAGGGCATCTCATTGCCAGGGCCTGGTGGCTGACTTGTCTGCGAGTATGTGATATATGCTTTGCCTGAAATTCCCTTTGTTAGCTGTGAACATTGCCATTTTTAAGCATCATAACACAGTCAAACAGCACACAGTAGAGACCTTCATTTTCATGACCCTTCAGGGCAATGACTTCCACCCTCGCTCCTCCGAGCCCTGCAATTCCACGGGGAGGCCTGGGGCAGCCTCAGGCGATGAGACAGATAAACCAGCGAGGGCCTGAGGTCCAGTGACTGCTCTTGTCCACCTGTGACTGGGTTTCCATTTAGAATTTCCAAACAGACACATAAGTAAATCCCTGATGCACTGAAATCCTTGGTGACCAGTCATTTGTGTCATCAAAAGCACTTACCAACCTATTGGGGCTGAATCCTTTAAAGGGACACACTGCCCAGCCGGCGTGGCTCAGTGATGGAGCATCGACCTATGACCCAGGAGGTCACGGCTCAAATCCCGGTCAGGGCACATGCCCGGGTTGTGGGCTCCATCCCAGTGTGGGGGGCATGCAGGAGGCAGCCAATCAATGATTCTCATCATTAATGTTTCTATCTTTCTCTCCCTCTCCCCTCCTCTCTGAAATCAATAAAAATATATTTTTAAATAAGACAAAAAAATAAAGACACACATACACACGCACAACCACATACACACACACCACTGTAAGTATAATATTACTGGTGGGTTCATTCTTTTATTCCTCAAGAACTTGTTGAAGGCCTACTAGGCACCTAGCACTACTAGTCAGCATCCTATTAGGGATGAAGCCGGTTTGGTGGACTACAGCCTTGAACGCCAGGACAATGAAATGGATATGAAGAGTCCAATTAATGGCGACGACGATGATGGCAACACCTACAGTGAGCGCCTACTGTGTGACAAGCACTGTGCACCGAATGCATGACGTGGTTTTATTTTTACCACAATCTTATGAGATATTATTAAACTTGAGGCTGACTGAGGTTTTAGATGTTCTGACCACCGCCACGCAAGAGGTAAAAACTAACTTCGAAGGTCGCGCACTTGGCCACAAGGATAAATTGACATGATTTTATAGCAAAGACACACGACCAGAAACACTCATTTGCTCTTTAAATATTGGTTGGCCCATGAGGACATTTTCTGAATATTCTCCCTACTAACTCTCAGACTTACACACTTACAAACCATCCTCCGGCCCCTAAGCAGGGAAGGACCCTCCCACCATATTCCTCCTTGCCTCGCCGGTCAGTCTCACCCTCCTGCCTGGAGTCCAGGAGCAGTCAAGCCTCTAACAACAAATCAGAATAAAAAATGGGGACAAACTTTAAGACCACCTGGAGAGAAAAGAGGAACGACCACACTCAACCACGGTATATTTTTCAAAACATGTGCCGACATCTCATCGCTGGTGACAGGGACGCACACCCGGTGACACCGTCAGCACAGAACCCAAGCTTGGAAACCACATTATTCACTAACAGGATCAGGTCCTTGCTGTTGTCACACTGCGGGAAAGAAGGAGGAGGAGGAGGAGGAGAGGGAGGACAGGAAGAAAGGGAGGGAAGAGGGAAGAAACAGCAGCACATCTAAATGCTCCCAGCTGCTCCCTAAGTCTCCATTCCTCTTACCGTCTCTGGGAACAAAACCGGGCCTGCCTTGCAGAAGTTAGCCAGGTAGCCCCGCCCCAAGCAGCTCTCACTTGCTGGAGGAGGAAAGCGAGAGGATAGGATGCGGAGATGTTCCCTGGCTGGAGCTATTTCAGCTCACTCTCCGATCCACTGAGCGCTCCGCAAACACTGCCTTTCGGGTAAGAACTCCATTGCATACCGTGACACAACAGCACTCACCTATGTGTGCAAAAATATCATAACTTTCACGAAACTAAAATAAAACATGTGTCTTTCTCCTATGGATCAGGTTGTATTGCATGGAAACAAAACGAAAGTACGTTATTAGCATAAAACAAGATTAGCATTCATAGAAAGGGAATCAGGAGGTTTGGGGGCAGAGGGGGGCAGAAAATAGCTCACGTAAGTGGCCTCCTCATTTCAGTGGACTTCCCTGTAGCTGAAAAACTGTGAAATTTCCATAATAACATACAGCACAGAAAACAAACAGCAATTTTATTTGATAGGAAAATTGCATCCTGTTACTGGACATAAAATTCTACAGCATGTTCAATGGTATTTTCAAAGCGTTGACTGTGAAGACAGATGTTTTCATTTTTAAATGCAGCTGTAACGTAAATAATAAATCCACCACAATTTGGCCGGTCCAGAGACTGCTGGCTTCATTAGCTCGGAAACCCAGAGATCCGAACGCCCTGCTTCCTTGCTGGGCCCTCCACCGGAGCCCCTGGAACTCTGTGGGTGTCAGTCCATCCCTCTGCTCCATCTACATCCCGTCTTGCTTAAGGGTCTGTTGGGGTTCCCCGTTGCTACATGGATCGCATTTTAACCACTCATTGCTCTTCGATGCCCTTATTTCTCCCTTGACTGGGTCCTCTTTTATTTCTTCCCACTTCTCCCTTCACTCATTCAACAACAAATCAAGTCTCTCCTTCCTCGCCCCCCTCCGGTCCATCTGTGTCTGTGCTGTGAAAGGTGCCTGTGCGCCCCTCTCACCAAGAGGGCTGGCCTCGTGTCCTTTGCTTGGGCCAATAGCCTGCAGCGGAAGTCACAGACGATGAGGCCATGACTAGTCCTCAGGCGTCCTCCTGGGTTTCGGCTTTTCCCTCAAACCCTGCCGCTGCTCTGGGAAGGAGCTCAGGACAGCCTTCTAGAGGAGGGGCGTCAACAGCTGCCAGCCGCCAGTGCCCCAAAGACCCAGCCAGCCAAGCCAGAGGCGGCGACAGACACAAGAGGAAGCCCAAGACGGAGCCCAGCCTCAACTGCCAACCCCCAGCATCACATGCTACACCGATGGAGGAGGTCTGAAGCCACTGAGTTTGAATGTGGCTTGTTACACAGCAACAGCAGACGGATACATGGATGCTGCCTTGCTTTTCTCTCGTTTCTCTGCATTCTTCACACTGAAAAGAGCACTTGTTCCTTCTACACCTTAGAAAATGACACTCACCACACCATAGTTACCACTAACCCCCATATGAACGTGTGGGGAGATGGATGGTCATCAGCTTAAAGGTTCACAAATGCTATTCCCAATTTCTACCACCAACAACCCTCATGGTCTTTTTTAGTTTTTATTTTCTTCCTCAATATCCTTTAACATAGGAATGAACATTTTATTCACCTACTATGGAGAAACTATTTTTTGAAGAAAATATTTTAAAAATCTTAGATTACATAACATTCATTAAGCTTCCCATTTTTAAAGCTGAAAAAAATCTTGCTCTCTTTCAAATTCGCCCAGCAACATAAAGCAGCTCTGTGAGGCAAATAAAATCGATCCCATCGATTCCTAGGTAATTTATTAATTTCAGCCCTGCCAAATACCTGCGGACGCTGAATGATCGCTATCGCAAGACGGGCTCTTGGGCAGTGTTCATACCATTAACCAACACTTACCCGAACTAGAATTTGCATGGCCACTTGCTTTTCATTTCTCTCCTAAAATATCCAAAAATTTCATCTTCAACCGTGACTTCATTGCTTTGTGACTCTACATTAAACGTGTGTTTTGCGTTCACAATGTCATCATTCACAGAGCCCGTTGACCCAGCAGAGCACTGGGCAGGCAGGAAGAATGGCATCATTTTGTCTTGCATCGAATTTAACTTGGGCATTGCTCTAATTATTTATGTAATAGATATTGAGAGAATATATCAAAATCGTATGGACTTTGCATACATTAACTGTACCCATGTTCAGTTTCAGGACAGTCAAAGAGAGATTGAGAAAATAACTTTATTTCTTATAAAACATATTCTTGGAACTGCCGTCTTTAGGAACTAATAGTTAGGATTAGGCTTAACGCTAACAACAACTCAAAAATAACGATTTACACACCACAAGTAAAAATTCAAGCCAGGACTGCAGAATGGTTGCTCCCTGAAGTCCGAGGAGCCAGGCTTCTTTCAGCTCCTAGCTCTGCGGCTCCCGTGGAGCCCAGGCTTGTGGTACACGGTGGTGGTTAGAATGCCACCTGGGGAACGAGGGAAGAGAATAGGCTCATTTTGACCTAAGCTGGATGGTTTCATGCCCTTTATCTGGCAGCCTATGAAAAGGTAGACCTGGAAGATGATTTCATTGGTGACTTCTGTGGGCTCCTGGAGAGTTCTGTTCTTCTGATGACCCAACAAGATAGATATTCTAAGTCAGGGGTCCTGAAACTTTTTAAACAGGGGGCCAGTTCACTGTCCCTCAGACCGTTGGAGGGCCGGACTATAGTTTTAAAAAAAACTATGAACAAATTCCTATGCACACTGCACATATCTTATTTTGAAGTAAAAAAACAAAACGGGAACAAATACAATATTTGTATTTGCATGTGGCCCGCGGGCCGTAGTTTGAGGACCCCTGAGCTAATACCAGCGGACCAGCGGCTCCTGCCTTCAGTGGCCCTCCGTTCCCCTGTCACGTGCAAAGTCGTCATCTCAGGAATTTCCGGGTAAAGTTGCTGTCTTCCAACACAGAGTCTTGTCTCGGCGAACATCCCGGCTGCAGCAGTTGCCCGGAATGGTTTCCCTCCGTAATTCCCACGCACGCTCCCTCGCTGTCTCCTCCTGCCAGGAGCTCTGGGAGAGGGTTCCAGGCCCCAGGGCTGGGCAGGAAGGGAGCAGTTTTCAGGCTCGGACCAACCTAACTGCTCCCCCAGGAACTTCCGAATGTTCCCTCAGCAGCAGTCCCTGGCCGAGGTGTAACCTTCAGGTCGGGTCTGCGGCTCCCACAGCCTCTTGTAAATGGTGAGTAACAGTGAGCGCCCAGCGAGCAGCTCCCAGTCCCGACCGCTCCTCGCGCAGCGTGTCTTCCTCTCACCCCCGGTTTGTTCACAGTGTCTAATGCCCAGATCGCAGCACAGGAAACTGAGGACCTTCACGCTTTTGCTCAGCATCCCATGAGGGTGAACAGGAAACCGATTTGAAACCGGTGTCGTCTGGTTCCGAAGCCTCTGCCTTCTCCCCTCGGATGTGTTGCGATTAGAAAGCTGTTTCTGAAACACTCCGACGGGGTCACGAGCGATTCGCTTGTACATTTGATAAATGATCACAGTCGACGTGTTGGTCAGTGTTTCCTGGGGGCGGCGCCTCAGAACTAATCAGACTTCCCACCCCCGGAGTCAATGAGCATGTGCCCAAGACCCCCCTTGGCCATGAAGGGGAGATACCGGCCGGCCGGCCTCTGGGTGGGGAGCCCCAGGGCTCCGGGACACTGTGAATGGAGATGAAGTCAACAGTCAACGAAGGAGAGAGTAGATAGAGTGACAGCATTTGCTTCCATGTTAGACCCTGCACAACTCACCCCGAAATACTAGTCCCCGAGCCTCCCAGTCCCTGGGCACTGGGTACAGCCAGAGGCCCGGCTCCCCGCGGGTGAGTCTGCGAGCTTTGCATTCAGTTGTCCCATTTGGCGGCCGCCTCAATCTACTGACCTGATGACCGACAAGGTCCCGGTGCCCGCTGCGCAGACAGCACCGGGCCCGGGAGCGATTTCCTGGGCCCCAGCGCCCCTTTCTTCTCTAAGCGCGAAGGCCGCCTCCCATCTCCCCTCTAGCAGGGCCCCCTGCCCACAGCCTGGGGTGCATAATGCTGGGCACCTCTGCGCCTGCTTTCTCTAAAATATAAACAAATAATAACAATAAAAATAAATCAATAAGTCAGGAATGTCCCATTTTATTGCCTATTTGGGGAAGAGACGATTTGGGGGAGAGTGGGTGAGGTGACCGAACAAAACCAGTTGAACAGTTAATGCTTTAACCTTGCGTATAATTTATACAATAAACCAAGTCACATGCCCCCCTAGTAATTTAGATGTAAGCAAATGTTGATTTATTCAGGAAGGCGCCCGCCCGAGGCGCGGCCGGCAGCGCTGAAATTTGAATTAAACCGGGACAGAAGCAGGCGAGTCTATAATAACATTTGTATAATTTTACTTTTGCCCTCGGCTCAGTTCATTTCCGCGTACAGTGGATGCATGAAATTGGCTCTTCAGCCACCTTGAGCTGATGCTCGCGATCCCCGGGCGGCGGCAGGCGCGCGTCCTGAGCCCGGGCTCCTGGTCGTCTCTGACCACGATCATCTCTGAATGTGTTTCTGACAAACACCTCAGAACGGCTTCATTTAACCGCCAGAGCGCCTGCCCCTCTCCGGTGAGGGGCGCTTGGAACCCAGGCCGAGGCCCGAGGCCGCTAAGTAGATGCAAATGTTGTGCTGTTTTCATCCCCCACTCGCCCGAGGGCATGAAATCTGAGTTCCCTGGCTCGGCTCTCAGCAGGGAAAGAAGGGCCGGAGGAAATTCTTCCAATGACGGCGAAAATAAACATTAACTCGAACCAGGGAGGGACCGAACCCCCCTTCACCATTAACCTTTGGCTGAAATAGAAATTAGAAACTGCATCGCACCACCGGCCCCTTTTGTGAGGGACCCCAGCTCCTTGGGGGGGTCAGGTTTAAGCCAGTAGGCAATTTGCAGGAGCTTCTGAAAAGGCAGCCAAGTGTTCCATCCACACGGGGCGAAACGGGGGTTTTCGCCGAGTTTCCCCACACCCGACCCCCAGCAGCACGCACAGCGCACAAGCAGCGCATTGTCAGGAGCCACGGCCATGTTCAGGGCCTTCGCATCTTTATTCCATCTCCGCCGCATGCATTTCAGGCCCAGTGGCCGCGCTGAGGGGGTCAGAGGTCTGGCAGAAAGAATCTCTTCCCTCGGGGCAGGAAATCAAATATGCTAAAACTCTCCCTCCGCCTTTCCTTCAGAGGGAGGAGGGAGGAGAAGCAATCCTGAAATGAGAAGGGGCCGGACTGGTGCTCGCACTCCTCCCAGCATTGCCCTCCTCCCAGCTGTGGGGCCCGGCAGCCCCCGTGTTTGGGAGGCAAATGTTGTTCTGTCCCCGTCCCGGTAATAACCCGGCTCTCGGCTCAGCTTCTCCCGCCCCGGCTGCGGGTGCCCGGGGCGCTGCAGGCAGCCACAGAGAGCCTTTCAGCGAATCCAGGCCATGTTTTGCCTTCATTACCAATTCCAACTAGAAGCAGCCTTCGCCCGGCTGAGGCTTGGTTATGAAAGTTCCCCAGCCCTCGGAAATACAGAATAATAAGTGGCCGGCAGAGTAACAGGAGGCAGCAGCACTGCCATCAAAGGCTTCTAGTCACAGCAGAACCCGTACCGCAGGGCCCGGGCGCTGATGTCACCGCGACCAGGAGATGAAACGCGTGGCCTGGGCCCGAGGTCACACGCCGGCCGGAGCTGCGGCCTGTCCTTTGTTCCCGGGCCAGCGGGGAGAAGGCACTGGGTCCCCGAGAAGAGAAAGGACGCCTCTCTCTGGCCTTCCTGGCGCCCAGGGGCTCAATTGTGACACCAGATCACCCCAAGGGCGGCTGGGGAGCTTCAGCTGTTTGCGGGCATTTCCAGCAGAAAAGCAAAAATTGATGAGTTTCAGGGGGATCCCTACGAGGCGCAAAGGAAAAAGCCCCGCGGCTGTGGGAGCGAGGAGGAAACTTTTTATTGTCTTGCTGTGGATTTCTTCTTTCATTTTTCTTTTCTTTCTCTTTTGCGAGTCTCTTAATTAAGTCAAGATGTGGCACGAACGCACCAGTTAAATGTCCCACGCCAACTTCTTAAGGGGACCCGTCCTCCCGGCTTATAGATGAGATTCCAGCTGAGCCAGATTTCTGTTCCCCATCCTCCTCCCCCCTCCCATCTCCCTCCTTCCGGGTTCTCCCTTCATTCAGCCTTTTTTTGGGGGGGGGGGGATGGGGAGCCTATGCAATGCTTTAATGACAAATTCCAGAAGGCCCGATCTAAGAGAACTCTAGCTATTGATCCTCGCAGCTCCCACAGCCTGCCCTCTTATCCCACACACTTTTACTTTAGAAAACTCACCTCAAATACTTAAAATAGTTCCAACGATGGGCATTTACATTCACTTTCTCCCCCCTCCCAAAAAAAAAGCCTATCAACATATCTGTCCCTCCCAGAGGCCCATTTCATTGACTCCTTCTTTTTTAAAAGCCAATCGCTTCTAGCCTGACAATTCCTAACCCATCACACTGACACCAGATTGGTGCTGGGCCGTGGCTTGTGACACCAACGCCATCGGTTATGGCTTTTTCCTATGCGGTTTCAAAGCCGTGGAGCCCGTCATCCGTACACTATGCTCTGGCCTCTTGGGATCACCGAAGTGATGAGAGAGACGTGCTGTGGTGAGTGATTAAAGGCTGGAAAATGAATGAATGAATGAATGAATGAATGGGGGTCAGGGGGAGAGACAAAGAAAAATAAAAGATTGGACCAGAAATGTCAAACCCCATTTTTGAAAAGTTCTGGGATGTGATCGAACGCGTATGACAAGCTGTGGCTGGCAGGACCCTACTGCATCTCTGCCTGTTTCCCACACGAGGTTCAACTCGCACACCTCATCCTCGGGGCAGCTTCCCCGGTACCCACAGTCCACAGCAGCACTAGCTAGAAGCTAGAAGGAAGTGTTCATTCCTCCCCCATTTATACGTCACCTGGCAGGGAAGATCCGCCCTCCATGTAAATAGAGGTTTCAGAAATGTTTCTAATGAGGAGAAGCTGTTTTCTGGGGGCATCTCCTGTGTGCAGGGAGCGGTGTGCAGGCCGAGGAGCTCGGGTGTGTGTGTGCAGATCAGGCAACGGAGGAAAGGCAGGCAGGAGCCAGGGGAGAAGAAGTTCATTTACTGTCTCCAGGAAACAAGGACTCCCGGCTTCTGCCATGAAAACACACCACTGGCGTCAGACACCAATCACAGGCAACTGCGCTTAAAGGGCTTCCTGGGTGAGGCACACGCCCCATAACATCCTCTGGCTGATATACGCACCTCGAGACTCATGGTGCCCTCGGCTGCGTGTGAGTTGGGTGCCCTTGGAGTGAATAAAAGCTGTTTTGCATGTTCCTCTACTCTCCTGTTTTTGTTTTTTTTTTTTTAAAAAAAAGGTGCCACTTCAGAAGAGATGGATAAAAATGCATCAGATTAAATCACTCCTCGAGGGCAATCTGAATGAAACGTTAAGCTGGGCAGCATCAAACTCAGCCCCTTCCTGTAAGACACAGCGCATTCAAAGGCGTCATTTCTTCAAGTTGCTAATCTTCCCGATGAATCTCAGACTCCATCAGCCAATCTACTTTTTTTTTTTGGCAAGAACGGATTTTATCTATGTAAGCGACGGCAAGGACTGGTTTAACAGAAAGCACCCAAAATATTAGCTACGGAACAAAATATTTTTCTAGTCTTGGTCCAAATAAAAAGTCTTTGTTCAAGGAATTGTTGGTGGTTGTTGTTAATATATTTTTATTGATTTCAGAGAGGGAGAGAGAGAGAGATACATCAATGATGAGAGAGAATCATCGATCAGCTGCCTCCTGCACGACCCCCATGACCTCCTGGTTCATAGGTCAACGCTCAACCACTGAGCCACACCAGCCGGGCTGTTCCAGGAATTCTGAGCTAACCCCATTCCCACGCTGGAGGGGATGGTCCCTGTCAACCCAGGCAACTTGTTACGGGGGCCCCACCCTGGGACGCCCAGTCAGTGGGCACTCTGAGAGGTCCTGCCCTCAGCACCGCCCCCCCCTGCATCTCAATGGAATGAATTGCAACACCAGGTGGCCTCCCCAAGACCTCGCCATGACTGAGCCTTCAACACTGCACAACAGCAGATGCTGCGCCAGATGTTGTGGGGGTGTTTTCAAGCAGAAAGATAATTCCTGGCCTCATTAGGCTCCATTTTAGACTCCATAGATGTCCATACCTACTACCAAGCCTAGGAGTTATGTTCTGCAGCTCTCTTAGGGCTCTATTGTAGTCAGCATTCTACATTCATCCATTCAACCACTACTTACTGAAGACCTCCCACGTGCCAGGCACTGCTTCTAGGAGTTGGGGCATCCATGGCAAGGGAGACAGATAACATCTCGTTCTCAAAGAGTTTATTTCCAAACGAGCAAAGGCATCCACACACCAGGGAATGAATGAGGGCAGCAGTTTCAGACGATGGCCAGTGACATGGCAATAAAGGAACGAGGGGATGCAGAGGGGGTTATTGAAAAGTATGCACTGGGACAAAATGTTAGTTAATCTGGAAGAGGAGAGTTGGAAAATTAGAGAGAACTGCCCTTGTTTCTTTCAACATCACCAGGAGTGAAAGATATCAAAAAAGAAAAAGAACAGAAAACATCCCAAGCATTTTAGGGAGAACCTAGAGCAGTGATGGCGAACCTTTTGAGCTCGGCGTGTCAGCATTTTGAAAAACCCTAACTTAACTCTGGTGCCGTGTCACATATAGAAATTTTTTGATCTTTGCAACCATAGTAAAACAAAGACTTATATTTTTGATATTTATTTTATATATTTTAACGCCATTTAACAAAGAAAAATCAACCAAAAAAAATGAGTTCGTGTGTCACCTCTGACACGCGTGTCATAGGTTCGCCATCACTGGTATAGAGGGTACACCCTCACAACAGCGTCTCCGGAAGCTCGTTGTGAGTCCAAGCAGAGACCTGAAATCCCAGGCGTAGCAAGAACACTGACCTGTCACCAGCCAGCAGGACAACCCCGGGCGTTGTTCCTCAGCTGAGGGCACATGTAATCACCAAATGTTCTGCAAACGCCTTCCAACTGCGGAGATAAAGCATCTACAGGGTGGCTCCAAGAGCATGTTCTTCTTCCTTCATCACAGACACGCATCCTCCCCGGGGAACTTGTCTCTTCAAGGCTTCATCATTTGTCTTTATTTTATTTTCATACACACACACAGACACACACACATATATATATATGTTTATTTCATAGCGGAAGGGAAAGGGAAAGAGAGATAGAAACATCAATGATGAGAGAGAATCATGGATCGGCTGCCTCCTGCACGCCCCACACCGGGGATCGAGCCCACAACCCAGGCATGTGCCCTGATTGGGACTCGCACTGTGACCTCCTGGTCCATAGGTTGATGCTCAACCCCTGAGCCACGCCGGCCGGACCACCATTTGTTTTAATTTACAATGACTTCCCTCAGCTCCTCTGAACCACCAGGTGCCCACACGGTGGGCTGCTTTATGTCCTCAGGTAGCCAGCCTCGCTGCCACATGAGCAATGTTGCGCCGGAGAAGAAGCCGGCGGCCCTGCTGTCTCTCTCCCTCCTCAGGCCGAGTACTTGCCGCACCGGCCAGATTTAGAAACGACCCCTTTAGCCTGTGGCTCAGAAGAAAAGACTCATCTCACATTTTAATTTTTTAAATGTTTTCTTAAGCCCCTTTCGCCTCCAGGCTAACCCGAAAGCGGGTGAAATGAATTACCAGCTTAGGGTTCGGTAGCAAGTTTGCGTTGCTTTCTGCCCGGGTCACATCTGACACCGCCTTCCGGTGGCTTAGGTGTCCGTGGTTTGTGGGAGAGCCGGCCACACTGAGAGGAAAAGAGGACCCACTGAGAAGCAGTCAAGCCGCGAGGGCGCGTCCCCGGCATGGCTCCCAGGCAGGGAAGCCCAGGCCGCCGCTCAGACACAGAGAGTGACGCCTCGTAGAGACAGGGCCACAGGCCGGGCCGCCAGGTCTCTGTCAGTTCCCAAGACCTCGCTCTAAGGCAGTGGTTCTCAACCTTCTGGCCCTTTAAATACAGTTCCTCATGTTGTGACCCAACCACAAAATTATTTTCGTTGCTACTTCATAGCTGTAATGTTGCTACTGTGATGAATCGTCATGTAAATATCTGATATGCAGGATCGTCTTAGGCGCCCCTGTGAAAGAGTCGTTCGACCGCCAAAGGGGTCGCGACCCACAGGTTGAGAACCGCTGCAAGGGATTCCGACTTTCAAATGTGTCTGTGGCTGCACAGGGGGCTACACAGGAGGAGGTGGCAGTGAGGAAGGGAAGATCAGGATGGTCTCCATGTCACTGCAGGGTTTCCAGGTAGAACCTTGATGGGAGGGGGGAGGTGGGTTGGCTGAGCCCCTCTGACATGGAGCCATCTTCTGGCTCTGGAACTGGGACACGTGCTGATCAGTGCTGATCACTGAGCGCCCGGCCATATTAAAAGCCTGGTTACCAGGGGAAATGCGCAGCCTAATTGGAAAGCGCGAAGCTTCGGGCTTCGGACGGCTTTGGCTGGGGGCTCTTCCACGGCCTTCCGGGGAGCCTTTCCAATCAATAGCCCACCATCACGAGCTTAGGGAGTCCCCTGAGCTTTGTATTTGACTTGTTAAACTGGAAAAACAGTTAGAGAAACAAACAGAAGAGAAATAAGTTGGTCCCTAGTTGCCAAAATATAAAACAATCAAGTGAGCGAACGCCAGTGCGTGAAGAAAAGGGGAAATGGGCAGCGCGTGCAGTGTGTTTTCACGCACAAAACAGGAGCGTCTTGTCTCGGGGGCCCTTCCTCGTGGGGCCTGTGCTTCTGGCTCGTCTGTCCCGGGGGTTGGATTCTGTGTTAAGACCGAGTTACTTCGATGTAGATTCCCCCCTAAAACCCATAGATGTGTGGTCTCTGTCAGCCCCAGCCGCTCCCAGTGGGGGTGCTGGGCCACAGTTACACGTCACAGGCCAGCACAGTTCCTCAGAGCGCCTGCCCCAGCGCCGGGCACCAACTCCAGCAGCAGACGCCCATTCTGAGGCGCTGGTATTCAGGGGGCTGTGAGCTCCAGAGGACGTTCGCTGAGACCCCGGGAGTGTTCACACCGGAGCAAGGCCTGGAAGGTCTTCGCTGGGATTGAATTTCCTTTTCCCCCCAAAGGCTCGCCAAGCTGGCTTCATCGGAAGTTTGAAAAGGAGCCGAAGAGGCAGTAGCTGTTGAGTGAGAAATAAGGAGCTGAAGAGGTGAAGTCAGATCAAATCTTAGATGCATGGAACTTACTACCGAATTATAATCCCATACTTTTAGGTCAATGTACACTTCAAACAAAGAAAACAATCTGATTCTAACACATGGGGAGGAAAAAGGTGTACCATGTACCACCAAGAGGAAGTAATGACACACGATAGAGACCCACGGAAGAATGAACTGAATGAGGAAGCCGTTGGCCATCAGTCTTTTCAGCCTCAATTCATGATCGTCCCTTTTCTGAGGGTCCTGATGCCCCTACCCTGAGGGTGAGAGCTGGTGTAGGCAACATCCCAGGACTATAATGTAGGGCTTATTTCATACACCTCCCAGCCGCTCGCAGCATTTCTCCAGGTATTTGTGGACTGGCTGGCAGCATGAATCAATGGAGGAACGAATGAGTGAGATGAAGTCCAGGACAAGGACTGGTTAAGAAGAGGCTGTTCAGGACCAGGTGTAAGGAGATCATTCCTGGTCGCAGGAGCAGGGACATCTGGTTGACCTTAGGGTACAGGAGCAAGGTCATGCTCACAACTACAATTGATTATATACTGGACAGGGGTGGTTCCAGATCTCCAGAATGTTCTTAGGCCCTAAGAACTCCTGAATATTTTGTATGTATTTGAAATAGACTGAGAGATGGAAAGATAAGGAGAAAGAAATCCTAAGGGTGATTAAAACTCTTTCACTTCCAGTTGGAAGAAAATTAGGAGCAACTATCACACGTCTAAGAAGGGAAATGGAAGGAGGGAAGAAGGGAGGGAGGGCTGGGAGAGTAGGAGGGAGAGCCCCCCAAAGAATGAGGACTGTTCAAGAAGCAATAGGATGGGAAGGTTGGGGGTGAGGGAGTCAAAGGGGGGGAGGGGACAGAGGGACATCTGTAATACTTTCAACAAAAAAGATAATTTTTTTAAAAGAAGCAGCAGGATAACTTTTGCTGCCCAAGAACCAGCACCTGAAGCCCCTTCACCCCTCCCCAAACCTCAACAGCCCAAATGATATGTGTCTCGTAGGAGGAAGTAATTTACAAAAAAAATTTTTTTTAACCTAAACACTCTAAACACTGGGTTTCAGAGCCCAATCATCCAAAAGACTCTTATTTTCAATATAGAAATATACATGCACCTAGTCACTGAGCAGTCACTGGAGTTGTTAAAACAACAATAGTAAGTAGAGCAACAGAGATTCTCGGGGGGTTTTCCTATGAAGCATTCCAGGTGTTCTCAGGGGAGGTGATGCACGGATGCCGTATAACCGACTCCTTCTCAATCCGACCGGTGTGGTTGTCAGCCTGTGTGGGTGTGAGCCTGTGCGGGTGTCAGCCTGGGTGGGTGTCAGCCTGGGTGGGTGTCAGCCTGGGTGGGTGTCAGCCTGGGTGGGTGTCAGCCTGGGTGGGTGTCAGCCTGGGTGGGTGTCAGCCTGGGTGGGTGTCAGCCTGGGTGGGTGTCAGCCTGGGTGGGTGTCAGCCTGGGTGGGTGTCAGCCTGGGTGGGTGTCAGCCTGGGTGGGTGTCAGCCTGGGTGGGTGTCAGCCTGGGTGGGTGTCAGCCTGGGTGGGTGTCAGCCTGGGTGGGTGTCAGCCTGGGTGGGTGTCAGCCTGGGTGGGTGTCAGCCTGGGTGGGTGTCAGCCTGGGTGGGTGTCAGCCTGGGTGGGTGTCAGCCTGGGTGGGTGTCAGCCTGGGTGGGTGTCAGCCTGGGTGGGTGTCAGCCTGGGTGGGTGTCAGCCTGGGTGGGTGTCAGCCTGGGTGGGTGTCAGCCTGGGTGGGTGTCAGCCTGGGTGGGTGTCAGCCTGGGTGGGTGTCAGCCTGGGTGGGTGTCAGCCTGGGTGGGTGTCAGCCTGGGTGGGTGTCAGCCTGGGTGGGTGTCAGCCTGGGTGGGTGTCAGCCTGGGTGGGTGTCAGCCTGGGTGGGTGTCAGCCTGGGTGGGTGTCAGCCTGGGTGGGTGTCAGCCTGGGTGGGTGTCAGCCTGGGTGGGTGTCAGCCTGGGTGGGTGTCAGCCTGGGTGGGTGTCAGCCTGGGTGGGTGTCAGCCTGGGTGGGTGTCAGCCTGGGTGGGTGTCAGCCTGGGTGGGTGTCAGCCTGGGTGGGTGTCAGCCTGGGTGGGTGTCAGCCTGGGTGGGTGTCAGCCTGGGTGGGTGTCAGCCTGGGTGGGTGTCAGCCTGGGTGGGTGTCAGCCTGGGTGGGTGTCAGCCTGGGTGGGTGTCAGCCTGGGTGGGTGTCAGCCTGGGTGGGTGTCAGCCTGGGTGGGTGTCAGCCTGGGTGGGTGTCAGCCTGGGTGGGTGTCAGCCTGGGTGGGTGTCAGCCTGGGTGGGTGTCAGCCTGGGTGGGTGTCAGCCTGGGTGGGTGTCAGCCTGGGTGGGTGTCAGCCTGGGTGGGTGTCAGCCTGGGTGGGTGTCAGCCTGGGTGGGTGTCAGCCTGGGTGGGTGTCAGCCTGGGTGGGTGTCAGCCTGGGTGGGTGTCAGCCTGGGTGGGTGTCAGCCTGGGTGGGTGTCAGCCTGGGTGGGTGTCAGCCTGGGTGGGTGTCAGCCTGGGTGGGTGTCAGCCTGGGTGGGTGTCAGCCTGGGTGGGTGTCAGCCTGGGTGGGTGTCAGCCTGGGTGGGTGTCAGCCTGGGTGGGTGTCAGCCTGGGTGGGTGTCAGCCTGGGTGGGTGTCAGCCTGGGTGGGTGTCAGCCTGGGTGGGTGTCAGCCTGGGTGGGTGTCAGCCTGGGTGGGTGTCAGCCTGGGTGGGTGTCAGCCTGGGTGGGTGTCAGCCTGGGTGGGTGTCAGCCTGGGTGGGTGTCAGCCTGGGTGGGTGTCAGCCTGGGTGGGTGTCAGCCTGGGTGGGTGTCAGCCTGGGTGGGTGTCAGCCTGGGTGGGTGTCAGCCTGGGTGGGTGTCAGCCTGGGTGGGTGTCAGCCTGTGTGGGTGTCAGCCTGTGCGGGTGTCAGCCTGTGTGGGTGTGAGCCTGTGCAGGTGTGAGCCTGGGTGGGTGTGAGCCTGTGTGTGTGTCAGCCTGTGCGGGTGTCAGCCTGTGCGGGTGTCAGCCTGTGTGAGTGTCAGCCTGTGCGAGTGTCAGCCTGTGCAGATGTCAGCCTGTGCGGGTGTCAGCCTGTGCGGGTGTCAGCCTGTGTGAGTGTCAGCCTGTGCGAGTGTCAGCCTGTGCAGATGTCAGCCTGTGCGGGTGTCAGCCTGTGCGGGTATGAGCCTGTGCGGGTGTCAGCCTGTGTGGGTGCTGCAGTGGCAGCTGGACCGCCACAGGAACTAGGTTTGATATTTTAATTGAGGGTGACTCCCAAGGAAAAAAGCCTGTAACAGTGAACTTGAGGGAAAAGGGCAAAATCCAGGAAGAAGAAGAAAATGGTTAATAAGGAGCCAAAGGGCAGAGAGAAGCTGCACCTCGGAATGGGCTGGAGGCGAGGCGCACGGAGCGGTGAGGGTCCAAGGTCTCTGCCTCTGAGCACGGCAGGCGGGAGGGAGGGAGGCTGGAGACCTGGACAGAAGAGCGAGCGGCTTATGGAGCCGCCTCGAAGGGCCGCGCACTTTATCAGAAACTAGTGAAACAGGGGCCCCCTTCCTTGCCCATCGCTCATCAAAAGAACCGGCAAATAAAGAGAAGATCTTAAAAACGGGAAGGGAGAGAGACAGGCAGGGAGGGCTTGGTGCGGGGGGGGGCTCCCCATCTGAAGACAGAATCCTATGGGTGAGACTGGGGCAAGAGTTTCCAATTACAGGGGAAGGTGAGAATGGCAGGGAGGATATGAAATATCATATTTGTGTTTGTTCTGCACCGAAATGAGGCTCTTCCTACCTCAAGGACAATTTTCACAGAAACGAAATGAACTGTGAGGGGGATGGGGCTCCCTCCATGCTGCGCGGCTTAGACGCCGCCCGGTGCCAGCAGCAGCCAGGAAGGCCCAGCCATCACCCCGCTGCGCCCTCCACCCCAGCTCAGAACAGTCACCATGGGGACTGAAGACCAATCCACAGCAGGATCACAAACACCCACAAAAGGGTCTCCTTCTCATTTTTCTTCCCTGCTCCCCCAGTCCACAGCCTTCTGATACACCTGAAGAAAGTGGGTCTTCGCTGCCCGTTCTGCCGCCCCCGCGGGCCTCACGCTGCCTCTAAGGTGACCTCTGAACTACAGCCTTGAAGTTAGGTGACACCCTGAGCGCTCCACCCCTCCCACAGTTCTCCTGTGCAATGTTCTCTCAGACCCACGCTCATGCGCTTGGATCACACGGTCCATTTCTCATCTGCTCCGCCCTCCTGCTCCCCTGGGCCTGTCCAAATAGCTCAGGCCTTTTAAAATTCGCCTTTGTTTTTACAGCTTTTATTGAAATGTATGTCACCTACTATATAGTTCACTCACATTGAGTGTACAGGCCAGCGGGAATTAGTACATCCATCACACCCTCTGATTCCAGCATGTTGTCATCACCCCTAAAAGAAACTTCCAGTCCGTTAGCAGTCACTCTTCTCCCCCCCACCACCCCCGTCCTCGGGGACCATGACTCTGCGTCAGTCTCCACGAAGGCCTTGCCTATGCAGACATTTCACCCGGATGAAGTCAGCTGACACAGGATCTTACGTGACCGGCTCCTTCACTTAGTGCTCCAGGCTCACCGTGTGCTCGTGGGCATCAGCACTTCCTTCTTTTCCGTCACCAGAGACTCTCCCACCGTGTGAACACGCCGCCTTGTGTCGACCCATCCAGCTGCTGATGGCCACTTGGGTTGCTGTCACCGTTTGGCTATTCCGAATAACGCTGCTGTACATGTTTGCGTACAGGTCTTGTGTGTGTGTATTTTCACTTCTCTTGAGGTGGAACAGCTGGGTCATACGGTAACTCCGTGTTTAATACTTTCAGGGACTGTCCATCTATTTCCCAAAGCGGCTGCACCATCGTACGTGCCCACGAGCGATGTGGGAGGCTCCGATTCCTCCAGCGCTTGTTACTGTCTAGGACTCACTTTTAATAAGAAACACGTCGCATGTGGCCACTTGGTTGATCTCTTACTACACGCCTGCGCCTGCGCCTGTTTCATCTTTACAGCACCCCGGAAGTAATGCCATTTTCTTCTCATCGCGAGCAAAGTAATCAGGATTAGCATGTGATGACTGGACAAACAGACCAGTGGTAGAGTGGGGACCATCCCCGTCTCTCTGCCTCCAAAGCCCACTTCCAAACACCACCCGAGGGAACCTCCCCAGGTGCCTCTCCAGGCATCGCTTCTTCTGAAATGAGAGCCAGTTGGTAGTGGTGTGTGTACCCCCTGGTGTCGTTCTCTGGTTGTTTCCTGTAAAACATGTCGTTTTCCCAAACAGACAGGGAACACTGCTGGCTGGACTTGCTCCTCCTCCATTTTGCACTGGACAAATAACGTGCTTAATAGAGACTGAATGAGCTGGCAGCCTTTTCTGTGAGTTTGACACGTTTGCTCTCCTTCTCTGGGATGTGGAGGGCCAGCTTGTTTCCATGACGCTGGTGCTGAGTGAAGCAGGCAGGCCCAGACCATGGCAGTGCTTCTACTCAAACTCACGTAACCCTACAGACTCCAGAATGTGTGTTTCAGAGAGTGTTACTTGGTGTTTTTAAAAGCAAGACTTTATAAGAGAAAGTCTATTGGACTTTGGAACCCAAGACACACACACACACACACACACACACACACATACATGCACAGACATGAGCACTTTTTGCATGTTTTATATACCAGGCACTTTATATATGTTATCTCTTATCCACCTAACACAACTTCAAAGTTGGTATTAATTACCCTCACTTTATATATAAACAGACTCATAATGCTCATTTGACCAAGGTTACACAGCTGGTGACAACTAACTTTGGCCCTTCAGCTGATATTCTTTTCACTACACTGCACAACTTCTCTCCAATGTGCAAGAAGGCGCCTATAGCCTGGCCATGGGGCTCCATCGTCTTTCCTCTTTTCTTCTTTCAGGACCCATCACGTGGCTACCACAACCGGCCCCACAGAGTCCAGCTCAATGTAATCTAGTGCCCCACTCCTATCACCACACCCTCTATACCCAAACGTCCTGATTGAACCCTGGACATTCACACAGGAGCATTCTGGGATAATAAGCGTGTGTAGTTTGGATTCATGGGCCTGGGCCTCTAGGTTTTGAAATGATGTGCTGGGACTGATGGTTTTCAAATATACTCTTAAAAATATGCTCGGCCTCAATGGATTCCAAAGTATTACCAATAAACCCTGCGTGTGGGGAGTGGGGTGGGAATAAGAGGCTCCACAAGTTAAAATGAGGTCAGCTTGATCATGTCCTCCTCAGTTACATCTCCCGGACAAACGTGAATGAGCATCATCAAAAGAACATTCAACTGAATCTAGATAATCCAGTGTGACATCAGTCACTGAATTTCCTTGGGCCTCTGTTTCTTCTACTATTAAGAAAAAAACTAAACTATTTGATTGAGCTACATGATCCCTAAAGCTCCTTTAAATGTGAAGTGATAGGGTTCTTTAATAATGAGGGAGGGCCTCTCTGCGAGGAAGAGGGTTGGAAACAGGGTAGTGTATCTGGACCTGCAGATGCGCTTCAGAGGGGCACGGACCTCCTGGAGGGAACGGGGAAAACCTCGTGAGTTCATGTAGGAACAGAGGATCCACGGCTTCCTTGGATTCTCAATAAACTCAGTCACCTCCCAAAGTCGCCAACTACTTGCTCTAGATTGGAACTGAACCGTGGTTGTGAAGAATCGTTTCCCACAGAGGACTGACCGGATGCAGATTGAGGGCACGTCAAGGCCTTCTCCTTACCTGCTACAAACACTACAACACAAAACGTTTAGATTAAAAAATGCAGATTTCGCTGAGCTCTCTACACGTTCCTCCCCTAAGGTAGTGAGTCGGGTAGACGAGTTTTCTCAGTGTGCAATGGGGCTCACCAGCATTCACATGGCCTTAAGTGACAGTTCCAGACAAAGATGTTCACCATTACACGCCAAGCTTGCTGGGTGCTTTTCCAGGGCGGGGGTCCTGGAAATCTACGGGGGGTTTCACCCACATGTGAGATGGTCACTCCTCACTGGAGGACCAACGTTAGAGTCACACACCACCTCACTCCTTTCCTGTAAATGCTATCATGGTCTCTTGGATGTGCTGATCTCTATAGATAAGTGATAGGATAAATCTGAGAGCTAATTAAACATTCAAATTCAGAGGAAGTGTGAGGGGAGAGGCCAGCCCTCTACGTAACACCCACGCTGTGGGGACAGTGGCTGACTGGCTTGTTTTCAACATGAGGAGCTGGTGGCTTGGAGCCTATTCTTTTGAGACATCTCTTGTTATTGTCCAGACAACCAGCTCCTCTAGCTGTGGACGTGGAGTTTAGAATTCCAATCAGCCAGACCTTTTGTTGACGACCAAGGACATGTGGAATTAAGCAAGCCAAGGGTAATCAATGCCGGTGCTCCGGGCTAGGAGACCACCCGGGAGGCCCGGGAGAGAGATCTCCTCCTCATATAAGACGGTGCAATTGGCTTTGTGCGTGAGGGCTCGCCGCTCCCTCACCCTGACGGGTTTATTGCTTTGTGGCCTCTGCCAGCGGCAAGGTGCCTGACTGACTACACAGCTCAGGGTCCAGTTCAGTTTGGGAAATCTTAGATTCATTAAAAAGGAACGGGATTTGTTTCCATTGGCAGGAACCGTGCCTTTTCCTCCTTCAAAAGGAAAGGCGCCTGCCTCTCTCTACCTGTGAGGTTTATGAAATGGCACAGACACGGCGCAGGCAGAGAACAGACATCTGGGAGGCTGACAACGTTCCAGTTACACTTGGCCTCTGCCGGATTTTCCTGTGATTGGATGCACGATGTACAACTGTGCAGGGGGTGCAAGGCCTTCGCTTGTAAAAAGGTCCATTTTAACTGACGCTGGAGGTGGGTGCAGTAATTACAGAGAAAGAGCCGGGCTTTCCCTTGGATGGTGGCTGCTCTGTGCACAGGGCCTGCCTCAGAGGCAGTGCCCCCCACTCCCATTAGGTTGTCCTCGTCTAATTAGGAAACATACACAGTCAAGTTTCTCCGCAATGAAGGGCCAGCTAATTGGGCTGTGAGGACGCTCCTCCAGAACTCACTTTGGCTGGGAAACACCTTTCCCTTTGTTTGTCACCAACAGAGGATGAGGGGGGTGCTGAGAAGAAGAAAGATGTGATGCCCGTTACAAATAACTGGGGATAGAGTAGGAATGGGGTGTCCAAGGAAGGGAGACCTTATGCTCTGCCCTCTCAAGTGCTGTCTGTACCCCTCAGCCCCCAGGCGTCCCCGCGTTGGACCCTGGAAGCTAAGCCACGCTACAGGAACTGGGCCCTAACGCAGCGCTGCAGGGGGATCTGTCAGCATAGCACCATGGGGAAGGCATTTTCTGCTACTTGCCTACCTGCCCGCCTCCTTTATTGTTTAAAAAAATGAGGGTGGGCATGGGCCATGGAAAGGCTCAACCACACCATTACTAGATTCTCTTCCCTCAGGGCAAAGTCTCCCCTTTCCTGCTCACCCCCGGACAGAAAGGTCTTACTGAGGGTTGTAAAGACAGCTGCGCCTTGTTTAATGACCCACATTGTGGGACTGATGCCAACCCACCAACGCATCAGAGCAGAGCAACTCTCCCCGGAACCAGGTCTGCAGAGAGATCATCATAGTATTTGCAGGGGAAGCTATCAGAACAACTCCAACAGTCAAGGTCTTCACAGAAAGAGTAAAAAGGAGGATGAGGAAGGAAAGGAGGGAGGTCACTTTCCTGTTTCACCGCTCAGACCAGGAGCTTGACATCCTGTGGACAAAGAAACTGGTTAACTTATTCCTCTGGTCTCACTTATTGAACATTGTGACACAGAACGAATTACTTGAAGAGTTCATTCACTATGTCACTATATATATGCTTCCTACAAGACTCCTTTTTTCCTCTAAGAAGCCAGCGATGAGTACAGAACAGACATAACGGAGAGCAAACGACTGGTTACGACTGATACAAATGTGAGTTTCCATCTGGTGAAAAGAGCGCTGGTCTTGGAGTGGGAAGGACACCCTTCCTCTTGCTACACCACTTGGGGGACCACTCTTTCTCTTTCCTCACCTGCAACACAGTTGGGACAACAATGCTGGTTGAGAAGACCAGACGAAGGAATGGAGGTGACATTGTTCGGTAAAGTGTAGAAGGTAACTTCTCATTGTCTCAGTCTGAAGAAGGAAAGTTAGAAAAGAAGAAAATCATAGCAGGACGAGGGGGAATTGTAGCAGGGCTACTTAAGGCTAAATCTGTCACAGATTAAAATACAGACTCAAATGTGTCAGGATGCTTTGAAATTAAACATGTTGCCTGAAAATGGAGATTAACATTATCATCCTAACTTACTCTTTCTAGTTCTTCAGAGAATGGCCATGAGAACTTGTGACTTCTAAGAGTTCAAAGAAGAAAAGGGAGAGAAGAAGGTTTATTCATTCTCCGCTACCCAACCCCAATCCTACTCCTCATAAACCGGCAGAGAAGTGGGCTGTTTGAGTTGGGTCTGTCCCTTAATTTATTCATTATCCATTTAAAATTTTTTCTTACGTTTCTACAACAGGCTTCATTTTTCTAGATCAAACACAGAAAGAAATTATTCTGTTGTAGAGTCTCCCTTTTGCTTAGATAAACGTCTAGGAAACCCAGGATACAACTCTGAGAGGACAAGAGAATGATACCAATAGCTAGAAAAAGCACATCTCTAGGGTGATCATGGTAGGCCACTCTGCCATGAGCATCAACACTCCTAACAGAGAAACCACAAGATATAAAAAAGATAAACCATAAATGAAGGCCAGTTTTTAGGTTAAACAGATTTAAAAACCAGAGAGTGACACTTCTATAGGAAATGAAGGAAATCTGGGGGGAGGGAGTCCTTACTCTTTAAAATCTAAAGATTTCTCTTGATATTGTTTCCCAAATTGTAAAAAAAAAAAAAAAAATCAAGTTCTGGGAAATAAAAGGACATCAACAAATCTATAACAAGTTACTATAAAGCCGAAAGAAGTGGGTATTTAAGCTGAATGGACAGATCTAAGCATTTCTAGATGGCCACAAGAAGTGAAGCAAAAAAATTAAAGCTGTGGTTATAGTTTGTTGATCCTATTCAACTCAAACCCCAGGAGGGATTTAAAAGTAAAAACATAAACTTCTAGTTTCATGAATTCTAAAAACGAAACAAAACAAGGCATCCAGTTCTGATTCCCTTCTTAATGTGGCAATTGATTCAGGCTAGTTAATTATTTTACTACTAGAGGCCCGATGCATGGATTCATGCATCGGTGGGGTTGCTTGGCCTGGCCTGCAGGGATCGGGCCGAAACCAGCTCTCCAACATCTCCCAAGGAGTCCCAGATTGCGAGAGGGCACAGGCTAGGCTGAGGGACTCCATCAGTGCATGCGCCAGGCCTCTAGTATGTATATAAGATCTTTGGTTAATCTCTTCCCACCCTCTCCCTCCCCCCCTTCCCTCTGAGATTCATCAGTCTGTTCTATGTTTCCATGCCTGTGGTTTCTGCTCCTGCATTGAGCATCTGCCCCCTGGTGGTCAATGCGCATCATAGCTACTAGTAGGACAGCTGAACGGTCAGCTGGTCACTTAAGCTTTTATATATATATAGAAGCTGCAAGCTTCTATATATAGGGTACATCTAAAATATTGTGAAACAGACAACCGGCTGTTTTGCCTGCATAATTCCAGGTATCCAGGTACTGATGCCTTCTCTTTGATATCTCTTTACTACATAAATTTTTAAATTATATATTTGGTGCAGACCAAAGGGTTAGCCTCTTGCACCCCCCCAAAAAATTTCTTTTTGTAGGCTTTACCATAGGATGAAAAGCTGGGAAATTTCAGCAGTTTCCAGGGATTTGACCTGACTCCGAATAGTCAAGTTTTTATAACACAATGAAGGAATTTTCAATGAATGGGGCATGCTAGTTGATCTGGATACAAAATGGTGAAATGGTCTGTCTGAGCTCACACTCAAGTTGGGTCTTCAATGCAATACTATGGCCCACACAGAGCTGGGTTTTCTGCCCACTTTTTGATAATTTGCCACAATCAGGTGCAACTCATGAACCACGTGTCATGGATATAACACTAGTTACAAAAAAGATCAGAGAATCGAATGCCTTGTTTTGTTCTGATTTTTACCATCTTATGACCACCCACCATGTTTTTTAGAAATATCTATGTAGTTTTTTTGTTTTTTGTTGTGGTGGTGGCAGTAAAATAGAGATGAGATAAAATTTACCATTTTAATCACTTTTTAGTATACAGCTCAGTGGTGTTAAGTACATTCAGGTTGTTGGTAACTATCACCACTACTGTTCTTCAGATCATGTTCATCTTCCCAAATTGAAACTCTGCACCCCTTGAACAATAACTCCCCATTTCTTCCTTGCCCCCAGCCCCAGGAACCACAGATCTGCTGTCTCTCTGTAAACCTGACAACTCCAGGTACCTCATATATGTGGAACCAGACCATTTTCCTCCTTTTGTCCCCATTATGCTTTGACACGGCGAGAGAATCTAAAAAATAGAAATAGCTAACCCTTGAGCAAAATAAATAGAACTACAATGACAAGTCTGCTGATACTGTCCATTGGCTGGGTTCTGAGTGAAATGCTCTCTCTTTGATATTGCTCATTACTATACAAAGAGGAATTTTAAATAAAATATTTGTTGCTGACCAAAGGTTTAGGCTCTCCAACTCCCCAAAAAAATCCTTTCAGAGGGTTTCATTGTAAGGAGAAACCTGGGGACAGTCTTGCTCCCCACTTGGGTAAATGAGGAGCAATCCTATACAATAAAAGGGTAATATGCAAATTGACCCTAACAGCAGAATGACCAGAATGACTGCTGGACCAGTCACTATGAGGTGCACTGACCACCTCTTGGTCCCTTTCCCCAGCCGGCAGGCTCCGATTGCCTGATGGCCACCCTCAGCGGGAACAGCTGACCTCTCGGTCCCTCCCCCCACCATCAGGCACCAATCACCCGATGGCCAACGGGAACAGGGGGTGGGGCTGGCTGTGGGCAGCTGGGGAAGATGGCCCTGATCGCAAGCCAGGCCTAGGGACCGTACCCGTGCACGAATTTCATGCGCCAGGCCTCTAGTAGTATTATAATACTTTCTAACCTATCAAAAATCTTCAGAAGCAAAACATTAAAATCAAAGGCTGACAAGTTCCTCTCTTAACTTACTAGCCCCTTCCCAGAGCCTTGGTTTTGTTTGGGGATAGCAACCGTCAGAGGAGAAATACGTAGACGCAGGCTTCCTGCTCGCAGCAGGAGCGGCCGCACGCTTGGTACAATGGACAGGCGCTTTTTCTTTTTGAACATTCAGATTTCCATTATCTGCAGAGCAACCTCACAGGGACAGATCTCGGATTGAATCTCAGAATTCCCTGTCTGCCTCTCGCGGCCAGATGGTCCTCACACAGTGGAAGTTCCCAGCCATCCTTCATGATCGCTTCTATCAAAACCATCACTAACGTTGTTATTAGGAACAAGTGGAAGCCATTTCCACACCCATGTCCACCGTCCTGAAGACTCGCTCCCCTCCTCCAGGGCCCATTGAGCTGATCGGGCTCGAGAAGCCTCTAGACTAGAACCTGGCAGTGCCCTCTGCGCCCAGCCTGCCTCCTGCGCCCAGTCATTGGACGGAGCAGACCAGGGACCCTCCCTCCAGCCCCGAACCCAACTCCAGTGCCTCATCCTGTCTCCCCCTTCAGCACCTCCTCCCCCTTCAGAACCTCCTCCACCTTCAGAACCTCCTCCGAGACCAGGGGTTCCCCTTCCCTCCTTGTCGCCAACGCCCTGAGCTCCCAGACCCGGCAGAGCGATCCCGAAGTGGAGGCTGCGTCCCCGCCACCTGCCCGCGGCCCCACACCCACCTCGCTCTGGGCGTCTGTTTCCACCGAGGACGGGCCTGGGGGGCGGGGGCCCCTCTTCCACGAGTTGATGGAGAAGAAGCCGAGGCGCTGAGCGTCTTAAAGGTGCAAACCCAGCTCGGCCCCTTCTCTCCGGGATGAGCAGGGCTCCCAGGGGAGCGGGTGACACTCAGGACCGTGGAGGCCCCGGGCCCTGGAGAGGACCGGACCCAGGCCCAGGCGGACCTGCCAGCCCTGGTGCTGCCCACGACCCTCCCCGTGACCCAGCAGAACCACTTCCGGGTGAGGAGGTGCGGCTCCTGGGGAAGATGGGCCACACCTGTCCCTCCGCAGGCCGCCCCCCGGCGGGCGGGGCCGTATCTCTCCCAGAGGCTCACCAGGAGCTTGGGGAGCCCAGAGGCCTGAGGGCCCTGCACCCCCTGGGGTCTGGCTTCTGCCTGAGCCTCTCCCCAAAGCACTAGGTGTCCTTCAGGCACCTGCAGACTCTCCATGCATCGGGCCAAATGGCACAATAAAGCTTTTTGCAGGAAAAGAAAAAAGACTCTAGAAACCGCTTTCTCGCTGGGTAACTTTAAAGAAAGGACACAGACCCCGCGTCCCTAGCAGCGTGTTTACAGTGGCTCTGAACACAGTTGGAAGAGCAACATGCTTGTTTCTTCATTCTTATTTTTTGACCAGATACTTTCCCCGCGTGGGTTTGTTTGTAACTAGAGCGTGTTCTTGATGATCCTTTTTCTTTCAAGTCGATCTTAGGTTTTAATCACAGAGTGGTTCCATCGGATAAGCTTTACGGGGTTTTCTTCAGGGGTGGGGCAGGCAGGGTTTTCTAAACATTGAAACACGGCATCAGGTCATTAGAGCTTTAAAGTTAGGGAGACGCTTAAGGCAGGTCTTACGGTTAGCACAGCGGAGAGGGCCCGGCACCCAAAGGATGCGCAAGGAGAGAACGACATCGATGCAGATGGAGCCCCGAGGGGCCTGACTGCATCCCGGTTCTCATGCACGGCCCGAGCGGCCCTGGTCAGACGGGACAGAGAAGCACAGCGAAGGGCCCTCTGCCGGGTGGGCTGGGCCCGACACGCGCTACACGGCGGACAGGGTGCCTCCGGGGCCAGCCGGGTGCTGCGCAGAACTGACATGTGAAACAGCCCAAAATATCTCATGCCGTGTTTATCTTATTAAAACTGTTCCCTTAACATAGCCATTGCCCGGCTTTCAGGTGAACAGCCTGCCAGACAAACACTCTGCAGATGACAAGGTCTAAGCTTGGGAAAGGCGAAGGAAGTCCCATTAACTGGGGAAGGTAGAAAACTGGGCAATACCATGATCGATCAATCGATTGATTGATTGGATTGTTCCTTTGAGATTTGAATCGGCCCTGATTTTCAAAACTATGTGCATCTTTGGTTTGGTTTTTAAAGCAGTTGTTGGTACTGATTCTGTGACTCCTGAAAGGCAAAAAACAAACAGATGTGGAGGGAGAGGTTCATGGCGGAATTCTACCCGAGTCCCATTTCTGGGACCAGCAATCTGTACAACGTGCTTATCTAATTATTTTGTATGTGTGAGGCGGTCTCGTCACAAGCAAGGAGCCTCAACGGAACAGTGTTCCCGGCCCGCAACGTCATACGTCTGTGACTTGTCACAGCGAGAACTCACCTGGGAGAAAATCTCACTTTCCCTCACTATTTCACAGGAAAAAGTGAGGTGTCCGTGTAATTTCCAGATAAAAGAATAAGTTGAGATTCAGTTATTATCCTTAAGAATGATCAGCCACAAAAATTCCGATAAAGTAGATATCGCCATTGCATGAATATCTTTCTTCTGTGCTGTTGACTTAAACCAGTGATGGCGAACCTATGACACGCGTGTCAGAGGTGACAGGCAAACTCATTTTTTTGGTTGATTTTTCTTCGTTAAATGGCATTTAAATATATAAAATAAATATCAAAAATATAAGTCTTGCCCTAACCGTTTTGGCTCAGTGGATAGAGCGTCGGCCTGCGGACTCAAGGGTCCCAGGTTCGATTCCAGTCAAGGGCATGTACCTTGGTTGTGGGCACATCCCCAGCAGGGAATGTGCAGGAGGCAGCTGATCGATGTCTCTCTCTCTCATCAATGTTTCTAACTGTCTATCCCTCTCCCTTCCTCTCTGTAAAAAATCAATAAAATATATTTTTAAAAAAAGAATAAAGGTCATTTTGTAAGCATTTATTAAAAAAAATGTATGTCTTTGTTTTACTATGGTTGCAAATATGGTCATTTTGTAAGCATTTTAAAAAATATATGTCTTTGTTTTACTATAGTTGCAAATATCAAAAAATTTCTATGTGTGACACAGCACCAGAGTTAAGTTAGGGTTTTTCAAAATGCTGACATGCCGAGCTCAAAAGGTTCGCCATCACTGACTTAAACAGTCACACTTTGCATGTTATTTATTCAACAGCTACTACAGCCCATAATGACAACTGCTATCATTTACTGAGGACTCACTGTATGCTGGGCATGGTTCTAAATATTATCCACGTAGCCCATTTAACCTCAAAATAAGGCTTCCTGGGAATTTTCATCCATAGTTTACGCCTAAAGAAACAAAGGGTCAGGTCGCACTGAAAGTTAAGATGAAGAGCTACAGTGGCAACTCAGAGTCATCACACCTACTCGCAATTGCTTGTTCGAAATATAGGACATGAATGTCCACACGGTAATGCCAGTGAGAAATAGAGATGCTTGCACCTCTTCCTTCGAGTATCGGCTTCCTTGCCAATGAATGTGTTTCTCTACCAAATAAGCCCATCTCAGTGGGGGCCAGGGTGTCTGACCACATCCGGTTTATTTCTGCATTCACCGTCCCCGTCGCTCTGTCACGGGAGAGCATAACCAGCATTCACATGGCACAGCCAGAGGACACTTGGGCCAGGACCCACCCGAGGTGAGGGCCTCCATCGAAGGACTCGGCGTCTGTTTGTTCAGATGAGGGTGAGCCGAATGGATTCCTGTCCGCAGCACGGCCCCTGGGGAAGACCTGCCTTCTCAGAAAGTGAGACGTTACAGACCCGACACTGACAGCGACACAGAAAAGGAATCTGCTTCCCAGAGGCTCATTACAGAAAGGTGGTGGTCAGGCCAGACCTCCAGGAATCCCAACCCCGTTCTGTGTGCGCCCCAAAATGCTTCCATTCAACGCCAGGAAAAGTGCACGTTCTCGTGTGACAGGGAGTCTCAGGTTGGCTGATGTGAATCAGGTGACTGCCTCCCAAAGACGGCCTCAGAGGGAAAGAAAACCACAGAATCTGCCTTCCCGTGTGGCGGGGCCTCCGGGGTGACTAGAGGGGGTCCCGCGGGAGCCCCGATGGGAATGCTGTGGTTTAGTGGCGCAAGGGAGGGCGTGGCAGCTGGCGGTGGCCTGTGACATCCACGCACACCCAGGCGGGACCCAACACCAGGCTTCTCTCTTCTTGCAGGGGGATTTTTTTTTAAGATTGTTTTTATTTGTTTAACAGTCACAATCCTTTTTTTAAAAAATATATTTTTATTGATTTAAAAGAAGGGAGAGGGAGAGAGAGATGAGAGAGAATCATTGATTGGCTGCCTCCTGCACCCCCCCTTCTGGGGATCGAGCTCGCAACCCGGGCCTGTGCTCTGGACTGGAATTGAACCGGGGACCCTTCAGTCTGCAGGCCGGCACTCTATCCACTGAGCCACACCAGCTAGGCCTGTGGGGGATTTTTAACTGCCATCTGGGTGTCTGGCTTCTTCAATTTCACATTCCATCTCAGCAGCTAAAGGCCACATCCTGTCAAATTGCCACCAAGGACGTACCAGGGGCTGCCCTCCCCACCCCCAACGAAGCCGATGGTCCGGAGACCTTGTGATCTGAGGGTTCAGTGGCCACAATGCTACCAACGGGGCTGTCCCCGCGCTGACATTAGAGGGGCTGCCACCCCCCTTAGGGCACCTCCATTTCCCCCTCCAGCAGCCGGATGCTGAACTTTTCCCGCCCAGATCCCAGCTCCCGGCTCCAGCTGAAAGTATCCCCGAGTTGATTTCACCCTGGAAGACGGCAACAGAGGTCTGGGTTTTCTTTCTGATTGTTTTCTCCCCGACGGTGTTACTGCCATTACCTTCCGTGTTGCTAGTGGTGTGGAGGCTGCTGGTCTCATTTCAGCTATTGAATGAAAAAGGTGGTTAGAAGGATTTTTAATATGCTCTTTCCCCCAAGTTCCTCATGATTGGCACAAAACCCAAAGCAAAACAAAAACAAAAAAGCATCGTCGACATCACAAAACGCAGTTCACTGGCAGGTATTAACGAGATAAAAGGACTTCAGGGTAGTTTTACAATTGACGGCAAGTCCCTACGTTCGTATCTTGCATTTGGCAAGACGTGGACCCTGCTTTGCACGTGCCATTTCACTAAAAATCTATTTTAAATGGTAAAAGAAGTCGTCATCATCTCTGATCTGAAGGTCGTGAAGTTTAATCATCGCTGTATTGCCCGGTGCCAAGTGAGTCTTCACTCTGCATCCCATAGTCTCAGCGTGGAGCCCCCTGCAGACTGCGAGGAAATGAAGTCCCTCACCACAAGAAAACGAGCCTTGCTCTGCAGTCTGCTTGCCAACGGGATCTCCACAGCTTCACTGACCACCCAAATAGGTTGGGTCTCTCTACAATGGCCAAGACCTGAAGTTTAAAGAGCAGCATTTGTAAGTGGTGTCATTCTAAAGCATTAGAATATCTAAAAAAGATGAACATTTCAGAACTTAATTTGTTCAAATGAATATTATTTCCTTCGGAACAATTACATTGGGAGGCAAAGCCCCAGTAATTCCATTGCTTACATTAGTGTGAGAACTGTCTTTAGTCCATTTGGGAACTAATAAGAAAACTAGCCTCAATAAGTT
>NW_005353629.1:3853160-3856082 GCF_000412655.1 Myotis brandtii
TTGGTTTTTTTTTTGGGGGGTGGGGGGGGGGGGGGGGGATGTTCCAAAGGTTAAACATCAAACACAACGATTTTTGCCGTCAGAGACATGTAAAGGAATGTGCTAACAGGTTTTTAGGGATTTCCGGAAGGTGGTTTTCAAGCCGAGTCAGCACAATTTAGAAATGTGCACAGTCCTTTGAGGTGAGTGACCTCCGGGACACTGCTCACCTTTCTCCGCGTCTCTGTGGCCTGGTCCTGGCCCCGTGTCTCTGTGAGGGGTGGAAGGAGAATGTGCAAACTGGCTGGGGACTTTGGGCAGGCTGCTAATTTCGTTTCCTTGTCTGAAAAACGATGGGAAGGACCAGGGGCCCACAGAGCATCTTCCCAGCTCTCTCATGCCAGGACAAGGACACAGCACTCCCTAGAACAGTGATGGCGAACCTTTTGAGCTCGGCGTGTCAGCATTTTGAAAAACCCTAACTTAACTCTGGTGCCGTGTCACATATAGAAATTTTTTGATATTTGCAACCATAGTAAAACAAAGACTTATATTTTTGATATTTATTTTATATATTTAAATGCCATTTAACAAAGAAAAATCAACCAAAAAAAATGAGTTCGCGTGTCACCTCTGACAAGCGTGTCATAGGTTCGCCATCACTGCCTTAGACAGTGGTTCTCAACCTTCTGGCCCTTTAAATACAGTTTCTCATGTTGTGACTCAACCATAAAATTATTTTCGTTGCTACTTCATAACTGTATTCTATCTCTCTCTCCCTCTCCCTTCCTCTCTGAAATCAATAAAAATATTTTTTTTAAAAAAAGAAAAAGAAAAGGAGTCACTATAGGCCACCATCCTGTCAATGTATTGTCATGTCCATCATTGAGGATGTTCCTTCCATAGTCTCTTTTTCTCACACTTATATGGTTACATTTAGTCCCATTTGAGGGCAAGAACAAAGTTTTTATTCATTTGAATGTGGGGCACTGCAGACCTTTACAATGTTTTATTGCAGATCAGAGGATGTATCTACTTTGGGGTGGGGGGGGAGGGGTGGAAGGAGAATGTGCAAAAAAAAAATGATTTGGTTTTGTGTTATTTTGTAAGCCTTTTTTTTCTCTCCTACAGAAGACTGATACTTTCAAGTCAGATACCCTCGTCATATGAACATGCCATGTTTTTAAAATTCTGCCAACACACCTGATTCTTAGTATGACATCAGTCTTCATCTGATTTCAGCCCTGACCTGACCGACTATATACTCTTTAAAGCGCGGCCCTTCCCTCTCTGCAGAAGTTGCTCGCCTTAGAGGTGAAATGCTGGTTAAAGCATCCTTCCTGCAAGGCTGCCAGCGGCAGGTGCTCACAGGGCAGGCCTGGCTCTATTTAGGTGGGTTTCTTCCTTCCTTCCTTTCTTTTTTTAGTATCCTGGGCTTACAGGTGGGTCTTTTTCATCAGAAATGTCAGCCAAGTCTTTGAATTAATGAACTGTGAAGTGCTCAAAAACCACACCATTTCAGAAAGTATCCTGCGAGGATGTAACACTAATGGGAGGTGACCCCTGAGTTGGAGCCAAACATCCCACTCTAACTAAAGGGAATTAAGATAACCACTGGCTCCGGCACCACCTCTCTGAACAAAGACCGAGACAGAAAGCAGAAGTGATGAGGGGTGGGGGAGGTCGGCGCTGGAGCAGCGATCTGGGGAATGTGTTTATGTTACAGTCCCTTTAGCTCCGTGGAGCACTTCCGCCAAATAATGGAATTACACAAACCCCCCTATAAAACATGCCAGGTGGAGAGAAGCACAGAGAATGGAGCAGGGGAGGTATGATCAGAAGGCTGATTAAATAAACCTAAATTGTAAGTCGTTGGCTGCACCTAATGTAGGTTTTTGTTTTCTTTAATTTAGCTATTTAAAAAAAAAAAAAAAAAACAAGGGCAGTGTAACTCCTTCAATCTTTTTGCAATTCTGCATGGTTGAACATTTGAAATGAGTTTGTGTATCACCCCCAGGCGCTGATTCAGACTTGATTGGGGCAAAGCAGATTGCCTGTGCTTATTTTTATCCACGTCATTTGGGACGTTATGTCGCCAAAGGAACCAAAAATGCGCTGCCGGATGGCCAAATTATCACCTATCCTTTGACCAGACAGGGCAGCGAGCCCCCTCAACAAGTTGCCGACCTCCGTGTAACAGCAATGTCAGGTCAACTTGAGAAAGTGGAGAGCGAGCCCTCAACACAAATAAAAAGAAACAACCAACAATCCTTATAATTATCATCATCTGCTGCTTTTCCCTCTTTTGGCAAAGAAACACTCCATCCATTTGCAGAAATCGCCCGCGGAAACGTTACATCAAAACTAATCACAACGATTAAAATCAGCTTTTCAGTGCAAGAGGAGGGGAAAACGCAAGTTGGAGGCTGGAATACGACTGTTTTTTCCACCAAAAAAATAATAATAATAATCGGGGGGAAATTTTCCTACATGTATATTTATCTATACGTTTGTGTAGACCTTTATTTTTTGAAGGAGATCAATTGTCTGCCCTGTGACCAGTTAATCTGATTTAAGTTTTATTTTGGAGATTGATGTAGACTGGAGGTAGCGGCATGAGCTAATTGTATCCTGATCCTTGCCTTGAGGGGTTTAAAAGCCCCGGAGCAACTCTTCTCTGTATTTTGTTCTGTCTACCTTCGCCAAGCTCCTGCATTTCTCTCTGGTGTGGCGAGCCGAGCACATCGCTGGGAGAGAAATCGGAAAAGGGGGGAGAGGAACAGGAACAGGGGACTTGGAGAGAGACTTTGTGCTTCAATGTTTCAGGTAAGATCTGACGGTTCGGGCTTGTTATTATTTGCTAAGGAGGGTACGGCTGGGACTTGGGGCGCAACTCGCTTTTACGCATGTGCCAGGCATGGGCGAGAGCGCGGCTCGCTCCCC
>NW_005353629.1:3857368-3861716 GCF_000412655.1 Myotis brandtii
CTGGACACGGTTCGGGTCTCGCCGCGTTCTCGCCGCGACTGTGCTTCGGGAGCCGGCGGGGCGGCAGCCAACTAACTTAGCGAAGTTGGAGACGGGCTGTCGGCTTCGTGCGTGGAGGACAGCCACGCGGGACTGTCCCGGAGCCCGTGGCCCAGGCCCGGAGGGCGCTGCAGTGGGCAGGAGCGATTTGGTACAAATGCTACATTGTCTCTTGGATCCTAGAACTGGCTGCTTGCAGACAAATCCGTGATTGTGTGTGTGTGCGGGTGTGCGTGTGCGTGTGTGGGTGTGTGTGTGTGTGTGTGGAACTGGGAGAGACACAGCAGTGGAACATACTCATTCTTTAAGGAACGTTTGCCTTCTGTTTTCAATCAGCTAAGCTGGCAGCTAGAGATACAAGTTTATTTGCGAATCCCCTCAGGGCACCGAGCATGCTTGGGTTGTTTCGGCAAATTAAAAATGAGCAACATGCTTTTACCTTCTCAGCGGTAGACTCCTTAAGAGACCTCCTGTTTGGTGGGGATGCGTGTGTGTTTTAGAGGAACATTTTCTGTGTGTATCTCAACTCTGGTTTTAATGTGGAAAAGGAGAAAATAAAGGATTTTTCAAGGCTGAGGCTGATGCCACGGAATGACTCATTCGGCCTGAGTTCCCATCAAGGACTTCAGCAGCACAGAAGGGGATCTGTGGGAACGAGCGGCTGACCTCGTTGGTGCATTTGAAATGGTAGCAGATTCATGCATCTCCTGGCCCGTGGGCAGCGTGCCGCTCTGTGCCTGGGGTGTGTGTGTGTGTGTGTGTGTGTGTGTGTGTGTGTGGCATTTGGCGGACAGGAGGCCTGGTGCTGGGAAGACTGCCCGCCCACTGCCCCGTCTCCCCCAGGGGCCCTGCTGTGGGGCATGGAAGGCGGGGTTAGCAACTGCTAGGGGGACAGTGGGTTTAAGGTCCGCCAGTGAGGCTGCAGAAGTGACCACTGGATTCCAAAACTTTGCATCATGGAGAAAACTTCATTGGTTTAGGCCTCACCTTTATCAAAAGAGAGCAACTAATGCAGCACTAATACCCGACATTTGCTGAGAAGAAATTTGCAGTGAATTGAGCGTGTATAGCGAAAGCGGCGTCTCCCAGCACGGTAGTCAAAATGACTGCAGTGGCTGCGCTGTGTTAATTATGCCCGAAGCACAGTACAGAGCTCTCCAGCACACGCTAGAGGTCTCTCTTCCAGCTGTAAGATTTTCCTGTCAGCTTGGCCAGGGCTTGTGTGTGTGTGTGTGTAGGGGCGGGGGGGGGGGGGGGCGCGGGAGTGATAACTCGGTTCACACTTATTGAAATAATAGAGATTTACTGACCGTTCCGGTTACTCTGGTGTGAGATGCTTGTTTTAGGGACTAGGCAGTAATTACAGCACAGAATATACTAAGTACAGTACTGGTAGGGTGACTGCCGTAAGATTTCTACTAAATGATGATGAAAATACATTGTTCCATTTGTTAAGTAGCATTAGGGACCTGTTGGCATGCAGTCATTTATCCAAAGCAATCTGTTTGAGATGTAAAAGTAATCCGTGGGAGAGGTATCATGTCAGAGAACTTCCTGAATGCTAAACTTGGAGTTGGCGCCAGGTTTTGCAAGAAGCTGCTCGCAGAAATACTTTCTGGCTTGACGTTTCTGACCTCAGAGCGACTGCTTTCTGGTTCTGAGAGGTGGCGCTTCCTGCTGAGACCTGTGTTGAATGCTCCTGGCTTTCGAGTCATTCGAAGGATGTTTGTTTGTGAACCATCCGTTCACCGAGGCTTTTCCTTAGTTGGATCTTAAACTGCATTTCGGAACCTCCTGGGGGACTGAAACATGTGATTTCCCAAGCAAATGGAGCTTTTATTTTCTCTGTCTTTCGAATGAACCATCTTGGGAAGAAAAATGAAATTTTCAGATGCAAGCCTGTATGCTGATTTCTAACAGCTTACTCACGCAGAGGCGAGACACAATGCAATTTTCCTAGGCCCTGTAATAGTGCTCCGGCTTTTCATTCACAAAAAAACGGCCCTAGATGGAAATCACCTATGGTTGCTGATGAGTTTGGTGTGAGGAGATCGTACACACACACAAAAAAAACAACAACAGAGATTATCCTTCAAGAATAACAAACCAATATTCATTAAGTTCACTCATTCAGTCAGCGAATACTTGTTCGTGCCTGCTGTATGCAAGACGCTGGATACCAGAGAGACGGTGGTGAGGAAAACAATCAGGCCCCAGTCTCTCGGGGGTTACGGCTCAGCTAGGGAGGCAGATGTTCATAAAGGCAGTTGAACAACGCACAGAGATGGGTGACATTAACCAAAAAGGGACGAGACGGTCAAGACTGGGGTCGGGGTTCCGGAGGACGTGTTACACAATGAGATTTAAGGTGATCGGCAGGAGAAGAAGGGAGGAAGCTGGGAGACGTCCCAGGAGAGGGAAGAGGAAACAGCATTGGCCAAGCTGGGCGGGCGAGGTGGGCGGCAGGGAAGAGAGCAGCCCGCAGGGACTGGCCTTGGCGGTGCGAGGGGGCGGGCTGGGGGTGGAGAGGTGGGCAGCGGGGACGTGACCAGATGTGCGTTTTAAAAAGATGATTCAGGCCCTGGCCGGCTTGGCTCAGTGGATAGAGCGTCAGCCTGCGGACTGAAGGGTCCCAGGTTCGATTCTGGCCAAGGGCACATGACTGGGTTGCGGGCTCGTTCCCCAGTGGGGGGCGTGCAGGAGGCAGCCAATCAATGATTCTCTCTCATCATTGCTCTCTGAAGTCAATAAAGAAATTTTTTTTTAAAAAAAAAGATGATTCAGGTGTCACTGTGGGCAGTGAGTGGAGGGACCGAGAGCGAATGGAAGCATCCTGCTGAGACCTTTGTTGGAAGGCTAGTCTAGTCATCCAGGCAAGAGAAGATGAAGCCGGGGTTAGGGTAGGGGCAGCAGGAATGGCAGAATGGAAGAATGCGAGATCTATTTAGAAGGTAAATTAACAGAGCAGAGCACAGGATTGGTTAGGAACAAACAAGAAGAGACAGACGGGCCCTAACCGGTTTGGCTCAGTGGATAGAGCGTCGGCCTGAGGACTCAAGGGTCCCAGGTTCGATTCCGATCAAGGGCATGTACCTTGGTTGCAGGCACATACCCAGTAGGGAGTGTGCAGGAGGCAGCTGATCGATGTTTCTCTCTCATTGACGTTTCTAACTCTCTATCCCTCTCCCTTCTTCTCTGTAAAAAATCAATAAAATATATTTTAAAAAAAAAGAAGAGACAGATGGCAAGTGGCTGCCCACCTAGATTTCTGACACACCAGCCTCATGGACACTAGGATTCTGAAGATGGGGCGGGAGTGGGGGGGAGATTCTGTCCCTTTCCCTTCATCTCCCGTCGCCAGAATGAATACCAATGAGGAGCCTTATTCACATCCTGTGTAACTGAATTCACAAGAGAAACCAAGGCCATTCTTTTTTTTTTTTAATCCTCACCCAAGGACATGTTTTTATTGATTGAGAGAGAGAGAGAGGGAGAGAGGGAAACACTGATGTGAGAGCAACATCCGTCGGTTGCCTCCAGTACTCACCCCAACCAAGGATAGAACCCGCAGCCTTTTGGTGAACTAGGCGACGCTCCCACCACCTGGGCCACCTGGCCAGGGCTCCCCAGTCGTGGGAGGAGCACCCACAGTGTCAGCACGCTCCCTGCTCCTCTGTGAGCTGCACGGTGAGGTCTCCCTTCCCCAGCTCCGCTCCGTTTAGCTCACCTTTTGACGAGGCCTGTGTTTAACCTTCTGAGACAAAGCCAAGCCTGTGCCTTAGAGTGCACATTGGTTGTGCTCAGAAGTATGGTAGGCATGTACTCAGTAACTGTGAGGAGGAACAGTTCACCATGCTCTTTAAAAGGCCCCGGACGTACAAATAACTGGTGCAATTACTGCAAGTCACTCACGGAAAACCTTTAAGGACCCGAACACGGACCAGTTTGCTTGGTCCGATCTGAGTGGCCTGAGCTCCGCGTCCTCACCGTCGACTCCAGGGCGTCTCCCTCGTGTGTCTCTCACCTTCTGGACTGATCCTTGGCGAGTGTGGCCTCGGTGCAACAGCCGCCTGCTTTCCTTCCGCGGACATGGCTTTGGGTGTTTCTAATATCTCGTCTCTTCTTTCCATCGCTGTTACGTCTCTAAAACCCGTCCCCTGGCATCTGGGGCCACAGACACACACAACTACCAGGAAAGAGGGTTTTGCCCAATAAATGTGCTATTCGTCAGCCAGATACCATTGGCCGACAAACCGTGGATGAGTTTTAAAATAACCTACGTCAGGCAGGCCGTGTCTCTCAGCACCAG
>NW_005353629.1:3861746-3863013 GCF_000412655.1 Myotis brandtii
CGCGCGGAGCTGCCCTGAGAGTTGGGGGGCACCACCCGCATCCTGGGTGCTCCCCTTCTAGAAGAGTCGGGGCTGGACAGCTTTCCGTTATTCCCAGGAGCCAGTGTCAGCGTCACTCTGCGGAGGCGACTGGGCCACGTCCTCAGCTCCGTGGGGTGGTTCCTCGGTGGCGGCCCTGAGCGCAGGCTCTGGGTGGAAAAGCCGAGTTACTGTGGCCACGTCCCCTGGGGACCCGCCTCTGCTGTAAACACAGGGACCACATCTCTGCCGCCTGCCCTGTGGGCTGTGGAGGGGAACCCCAGGCGTGTGTGCGGAAACCCAGTGCAAATAGGAGCCCAGGCAGCCCCGAGGGCGCGGTCCCTGCAGGACTCGGTGAGGGCCGGGCTCCTGCTGCCAGCAGCGTGGGCCCGTCTGCATGACCTCACCGAGCCCCAAACAACAGAGGCACCCCGTCTGCCAGGGGAAAGAACGGGTCACAAAGGTGTGCGACCTGCCGGGAACCGAAGGCCAGGCTGGTGGCGGAGCGGCGGTGCAGCCAGAGGCCCTGCCCGCCCCTGACTCACTGCCCGCATGCCCGGTCCGGGGGGCAGTGGTGCTGTGTGAGCACCTGCCACAGGCACCTGGCACCATGCTTTTCTCCTCCGCCACCAGCTTCCAGTCACCCCCCTCCCTCCTTCCCCTCCATCCACCCGGGGTCTCCCATCAGCACCCGCATCCCACTCCCATCCCGGGAGAGAAAGAAAGAAAAAGCCGGTTGAGCCCGGCGGGTGTGGCTCAGGGGTTGAGCATCGACCTGTGAACCAGGAGGTCTCGGTTCGATTCCCAGTCAGGGCATATGCCCGGGTTGCCAGCTCGGTCCCCAGTGTGGGGTGAGCAGGAGGCAGCCAATGGATGGTTGGGATTGTTGCAATCCGACCTCTGATTGTTCTCAAGCTCTTGCCCAGCGTGTGGCTCGCTCACAGGGACGCGTCGCTCACAGAAACTCAGATTTGTTTCCCGTCCGATGAGAACTGACAACTCGGGTCCTGCTGCCAGCGCCGGCTGCTTTCGGGAGAGTTATGAGCTGAGGAGGCCGCTGAGCAGATAGATTTCAGTGCTTGCGAGAGGAAGGGATGTGCTTCCTGATAAGTCTTCCCAGAGCACCCGCTGCCGTCAGCACTCACTGTGCCCGAGCGCTTTCTCTGCTGGAATCCGCAGCCGACGTGTGTGCACAGAAACCGTGTGTGAAACAGACCAGACTCTCTACATGGGGTGCGGGGGGATGGGA
>NW_005353629.1:3863211-3871310 GCF_000412655.1 Myotis brandtii
CAATGCCTGCCCCCCCCAATGCCTGCCCCATATGCAGATCCCACTGCAGCACTTTCTAACTGTCCTGTCTTAAGTAAATTGCTAATCTCTCCAGGCTTCTGTTTTCTGAACTGTCAATTACAGGCGCCATAAATGAGATAATAACAGGAGATCGTTATACGTGAGATAACGGCTCTGGGCTCTGAGTGAGGGTTGTTCTGAGGCGTCGATGAGGTGTAAGCGGGGAGGATGCCGGGCGATGAGGTGTAAGCGGGGAGGATGCCGGGCATCGTAGGCAGGGACTGCGTGGATTCCCTTGTGCTTCCTCAGCTCCTAGCGCAGGGCCTGGCTCCCGGGGTAAGTGCTCACTCAACGCATCGCTGTTGGATTCCTGGACACAGAACTTCAGAGGACTCCAGAGGAAAGCCGGGGGGGATGTCCCTTCCCCGTAAGGACTTCTCACCATTGACGCGAGGGTCTGAGTTCGTCCAGATGCTCTTGCCTGGTGGTTAAGGCTTTTTCCTAACCAATTAGATCAGACGTTTGGGAACCGACCAAATTTAATCGAGGGAACCACGATCGATGCTACATGGGACGTTGCTTCAGAGGTGTCATCAGTTTACCTTTTTAAAAAAATGTTTTTTTATATTGATTTTAGAGAGAGAGGAAGGGAGAGGGAGAGAGAGAGAAACATCAATGATGAGAGAGACTCATTGATCAGCTGCCTCCTACATGCCCCCTGCTGGGGATCGAGCCTGCAACCCGGGCCTGTGTCCTGACCGGGAACGAACCAGTGACCTCCTGGTGTACAGCGCAATGCTCGACCATTGAGCCACACCAGCCAGGTCCGTTTACCTTGGGCTCGCTCACGAAGGCACTGCTGTACACGGCCGTCCTGAGATTTCCAAAACCTGGACAGTGCGAGCCGTGACGTGACGAAACCTGGGCTCTGAGCCCACAGGGAGGCAGTGCGTTTGGTTCGAATGCAGCCGGGAAACATGGGACAGGCCGGTCCCCACTCCCCCAGCAGATGGCAGCGGCACACACCCACCCACAGATCCTCCTTCGCCTCCAGTCTTTCTCTTTTAGCTCCTCACCCACACCCCACCCCCGTGCAAACGGAAGTCTGAGCCAACGTGAAACCCACCCCACCCGCCTCCTCTGCAGGAACCACTGGGGGTCACGGGCGGCCAGTGGGGGCAGCTGGCCAACCTGCACCTGGGAGTCCCCCCCACACACACCCCCGCCCTGTGGGGCTGGGCAGGGCAGGGTGGGGAGAGAAAGCAGCCGCTGTGGTCTGTTAGAGCCACTTCCTGCCAGAGCCCAGACACACACACACCCCCAAGTGGAGGCCTGGCTTCCTGCGCTGGAGCAGATCGGAGCAGATCCGCAGGGGGGAGCTGGCAGCCAGCCTCGGGTGCCACCATGCGCTCTGGGAGGAGCGTGCTCCGTGCCCATTGGAAAGCGATGCTGGCAGAGCTGAGAACCAGCTAGCAGGCCTGGGGGCCAGGGCCGGAGCAGTGCCCTGGGCAGCTAACGGCCACCTGGGCCCTCTCGGGGAGTGAATGAGCTTGGTCTTCAGTTGCTTGGAACTGTGGGCCACAGTCAGCTGTGTGACCCCAAACCTTGGTTCATGGTCTGCACACACAGAGGTCGGCAGCGCCGGGCGGGGTGGGGTGAGAGTTGAGACTAACACAGCGCAGCGCTTCAGGACAGCGCCAGGCTGGCTTTACGGACTTTACAGTCTAGTATCTTCTATTGCGAGGCCCGCTTTCCAGATGAAGAAATCGAGGTGCAGGGAGATGTGCTAACGTGCCAGGACCACGTGTTGATGAGGGACAGAGCCGGGGTCCGGGCGTGTGTTCCGGCATCAGTCTGTGCTCTTAGCCGCCAGCACTGCTGCCTCTTACGAATAATATTACCAGCAGCCGGTCATCGTGACGCACTTTCCTTGTGCCGGGAGCTCCACATGGTTACTCACCCACACGGTGGGAGCGGTGACTTTCCCCGTCTCATCAAAGGAAGAGAAATTATTTATGCTGCCCCACTCTGTAAGGAACACAGGCAAACAGGTGACTGTCAAGACTCTGCCACAGAGACTTAGCGATAAGAGAGATCACCAAGGAGAATACAGGACATGGGGTTCGGGGGGCTGTTGCAATTGTATAAGGTAAATATATTTTACATCAAGGCTCTTAGATACAGGGTGGGGCAAACGCAGGTGTACAGTTGTGAGTGTGCAAAACACAGTTTATTCTTGTGTTGTTACTTATGATTGTATTATTGTCCATACACACAACTGTCAGCCTGCTTTGGTCCCACCTGGTGTTAAGAGCCTCAACCATTTTCAGAAACGGTGAACGGACCACAGGAATGGGGGTTGCTCCCCCTCCCGTTCACAGCTTTCCTCTTCTGAGAGTCATCATGTGTCACTCAGGGAGGAGGTGGGAGATCAGGTGCTTCGCTCGCTGCCCCTGGCCTTCCGCTCACACACGAGGCCGCGCCCAGCCCGCCGGGGACTCCCAGGGGCGAAGGGGATGTGCCCGCAGTGCGGACTCAGGGCCTCTCTGCCATCCTTCCAGACCTGGGGTGGAGGGCAGCTTTAGGGCCTGGAGCCTCGCAGCCTGGGAGCCTGCTTCCCACATGACGCCCAGCGAGGCTGGGAGGACAGACAGCCCTACACGGGGCACGTTTGCAGGACGGAGCCCTCCTCGGCGGCTGGCAGGACGGGATGTCACAGCCCCGGGGCCTCTGAGACGTGGGCCGCTGTGGGGACTGCAGGGCGCGCTCAGTTGGAAAGCGGGTCCTGCTCGACCTGCCTCCAGGGTAGCTGGTCCCCATGTAGTAGGAATAGTCACAGGAGTTCGTGGCCAGTGCAGTGACAGGGGCCTGGCCGCCATGTCCGGGGCTGGGCACCGAACCGGGGCTGAGGGACTCAAAGACAGGATGAAGGTCCACAGACTTCCACCTGAAGACATCGGGGACATTTCTTTTTTTTCTTCCAGTTAAACTTGTGTGTAAATCTTGGCACAATGTTATTCTTCTATTTCTGATATGTCTTGGTGTCTAAATGCATTGAACACTAAGACTATTTCCAGCGAACGCACGTTTGGACGCTCGGTCATTTAGCTACACACAGCTGTTCGAGGGTCTTCTTTGTTTCTTTTTCCTGTTAAAGAAAATTCTGAGTCGAAATGCATCCTAAGCCCTGGCCAGGGTGGCTCAGTGGGTTGAAGGTTGGGTCCCATGCACCGAAAGATTGCGGTTCGGTTCCCCGTCAGGGCACATACCTAGATTGGGGTGCGCAGGGGAGGCAGCCGATCGATGTAGCTCTCTCACATCAATGTTTCTTTCTCTCTCCCTTCCTCTCTCTAAAATCAATAAAAACATGTTTTTTGAAACGTACTTTAGATTAGACTGAGATTCAGATCTTACCTCAGAAAGCGTGCACCCGCATTCCTTCCGGAGTCTCTCTACTTTTCCTTGTTCAGCGAAGTACTCACAGATCTGACTTCCTCGTGACAGGCCTCCTGCAAACTGTACTGTGCGATAGACTCGTGTCCGAATTACTCTGCTACGTACGGAGCAGGGCAGATACGTTTTTTAACCCTTGAAAACTAACCCTTTGACAACTTTGTGCCAATGCCATGGCCATTTATTGTGGAAGTAGGTCGAGTGTTTCTGAGTGGACCGATCTATCAAGTTCTTAGCAAAGAATTGCTTTCAAAGTCAGATCCTGTTTGGCCACACGATGAGCACAGAGACTTCACACAGTGTGGGTTCCTCAGGAGCTGATGATGAGCTTCCATTCCCTCTACCGTCTCCTCTTCCCACTGCTGTCCACCTCCTGGCCTCATCGCTACTTCTCACAACGCTGCCAAAGGATGGAGAAGGGAAAAGAACGGGAAATGAATGTCAAGCCCATTTCTCTCTCTCCCCCTCTCCCCCAACCCCAACAGCTTGACAAAGGATGTTGGGAAAGCATCCGCTCTTGACTCAGGCCAGCGGAGGGACCTAACGGTGTGAATAGCCCAAGGGACCAGGCCTGCCCACGCCACCCCGTCGGAACTGTGATGTGACTGTAACGAGGCTAGTGGTAAACTTCGCATCTTCCTTTGTGCAGTACTGTCGGACACCTTTTTCCTCTCCGTCTCAGCTCCTGCAGCCATACTGTGTGCCCTCAGCATTAACGCGAATGCCTTACCCACTCTTCACAGATGGCCTTTCCCAAGCCTGAGCATGACCCGTCTTCTCCAGCGCGTAGCTCCGTGGTTAGGGACATCCCCGTGAGAATCTCCTGGAGGGCTTAGCACAGAGTCCTGGCTCCACCCTGAGTTTCTGATGAGACAGGTCTGGGCGGGGCCCCAGGATTGGCATTGCTCACGGGTTCCCAGCGGCTGCTGATGCTGGGGGTCCAGGGACCCCTCTTTGGGAAGCTCTGTTCACGGGAACAGTGGGCTTAGAGGTGCTTCTGGAAGGACATGAGGAGAAGGCAGTGGTCAAATAAACGTGGGGAACACGGTGCCCTCTCTGAAGGCCTGTAAGCATCTTAAAGATTTGTAGAAGCCTTGCAGTTCGTGAATGTTTCTAACTCGTGTTTGACCACGGAGCCCTTTGTTCTGTTAGTGCCAATCAACTCTCAGAAGTGCTATTCCTGGGACACGGGAGAGTCTGTCCCACCTCACGGCGCCTTGATGGAGCTGAACTTCAGCGCCTCCACCTCCCACCCCTGTGGCAGCCTCCTGCCGTGGACGCAGCGTGGCTGTCTCCCTCACTGAGCACCTCCCGCACCAGCGTTCTCCTTCCGACCGAGCATCTCATTCTCAAACTCATTCCCACCAAACCGGCCTTTGACCTCTCCTGGCTCCCTTTCCCCAGCTTGCTGTTCCTCCCTCTCTGCCTCCCTCCCTCCCTCCTCATTTCTGTCCTGGGGGCTCAAGGACCACCGCTTCCTTCCACAGCGCACTCACCGGCACCCTCAGCTCCTCCTCAGTGGCCCTCTCTCATTCCCGCCGCCGGCAGCGCTCAGTCCTGGGTCAGCTCAACCCCTGGATAAGCTCAGCTCAGTCCTGGATAACCGCCTTTTCTTCACCTTTGAACCTGGGAGCCTGAGCGACACTAGTAGGACGCCCCATGATTCTCGCTGGGGCCATTGCGGCCCCTCATCCATCTGCCCAGCGGAGAGCTCTTTGTCTTTCACGGTGCCAGCCACTGCCCTAAGCCTGAGGAATACAGCAATGAGCAAGGCGAGAAGATCCAGGTCACATGGAGCGGACATCCTAGTGGAGGAAGAAGAACTGAATCAAGACACGATTAAGTGCAATGAAGAAAATTAAAAGGGACAGGTGAGGCCTCCATAGAAGCTAACATGAGCGCTGAAGTCTGGATGGCAGGCGTGGGAGCTTTCCTTGGCCGGCCCCTCGATGTTGCGTGGCAGTCCCCAGTTAACTTCTTACCTCATTCCCCGGGTGTGTTCTGGATCTCCTTACTCTTCCTAACTTTCAAGCCCTTTCCCAGGTGTCAGGAAAACTGGCCCCAGGATTTACTGAGAAGTTGCCCACTGTCTCCGCTCCCTGACACCAGAAATCCCACCCAGGGCGCCCCCAGTCCTCTCTCGTGTTCCTGTCCCTCCTCAGGCATCATCTTTCCTCTCTCCACCAGCCTTGTCCCTCTAGCCCTCAACCATTTGCAAAACAATCCCCAAAATGCATATGTTTAAAGCAACTTTTTTTAAAAGTATATTTTATTGATTTTTTTTTTACAGAGAGGAAGGGAGAAGGAGAGGGATAGAGAGTTAGAAACATCAATGAGAGAGAAACATCGATTCAGCTGCTTCTTGCACACTCCCTACTGGGGATGTGCCCGCAACCAAGGTACATGCCCTTGACCGGAATCAAACCCGGGACCCTTCAGTCTGCAGGCCGACGCTCTATCCACTGAGCCAAACCGATCAGGGCCCAAAAATGCATATGTTTAAGCCCTAATCCCCAGCGTGCCTGTGTTAGGAGATAGGGCCTTTGTGAACACAACTAAGGGTCCATGGAATAATAAGGGTTAGGCCCTGATCTGATGAGATTAATTTTCTTAAAAGAAAAGGCACCTGAGAGCTTGGTCTCCTCTTAAAAGAAGTGATGTGAGCCACAGCGAGAAGGCAGCCGCCTACAAGCCAGGAAGAGAGCCCTCCCCAGAAACCAAATCACCAGAAACCAAATCACCAAAGACCTTGACCTTGGACTCCCCAGCCTCCAGAACTGTAAGAAATAGATCGCTGCTGTTTAAGCCACCCTGCCTGCCTATGGCATTCTGTTACGGCAGCCTGAGCTGACGAAGTTGCTACCCTTCAACACAAAACAGAGAACCCCTCTGCCTTCTGCTCCCCTCGCCCCCTCACCACCAGCACACAGCCAGTGCCGCATGCCTCCTGCCCACCGCAATCTGGCTCCTCACACCTCCCTCTCTCCTCCCCGCCTTGTAGGTTGTCCTTTTCCAACCGCCTTTTCTTGTAGAGTGTGTTCTTGTGCCTTTTCAGCAAGCACTGGCATTGCGAAACCGAGGGTGTTGGAAGAGGCGTTATTTTTAACTTCTCTCGGGGTGGGACCTCCGCAGTCTTCGAATGCTTCATGCCACTTCACTGACCTCAAACACCAAACTGAATCTCTCCGTGTCCCTCAATCCAATCGTAGTTCTCGGTGACGTTCCCTTGTTTATTTCCTCAACGGAGTGTTTCCCCAAGCGAATGAGAATAACAGGGAGTCGCTATTGTTCTGTGTCCGGTGCTTCTACATCAGGGGTGGGCAAACTTTTTGAACCGAGGGCCACAATGGGTTCTTAAACTGGACCGGAGGGCCGGAACAAAAGCATGGATGGAGTGTTTGTGTGAACTAATATAAATTCAAAGTAAACATCATTACATAAAAGGGTACGGTCTTTTTTTTTTTTTAGTTTTATTCATTTCAAACGGGCCGGATCCGGCCCGCGGGCCGTAGTTTGCCCACGGCTGTTCTACATCAACCATTGGTTTCCTGCCACTTTCCACCCAAAACGGGAGTGGCCCTCCGCAGGGGTGGGATTGTGAAAATCCAGGCTGGGAAGTGGTTTCCTCTTCTTAAGGACACTTTCCCTCCTGAACTCCGTCTTCTCTTTTTAATTTAATTAGAATCCCATGGAGCTTTGCTTACTTCGTGGAATATTGTCACAGACACATGCCCCGCGGGCACTGGGTCTCTGGGGGAAGGTCAATGGCATTGCCTCCCCAACTTGACCTGTGGCATCCAGACCCTGTCACTGTCCCTGAGGGAAAGGTGGTAGGAGGTAGAGGTGAGGCGGGTCAGGCCGTCTCACTTCACCGCTGCCGTGGATTTCCTCCAGAGCTTCCGTGTGGATCATGGACAGTTCTTGGGTCTCCCTCCCAGGACACCCCCAAAAGGAAAGCCCAAGATTCCTACCCAGCTTTGCAGTGACTTACTAGCGACCCCCAAACTGTACAGGGCATGAGAAGGCCGCCGGCAGGGAGGGGAGAGTAAACAAAGCCATGTCTGTGAGGCACTCTGCCCGGTGCCCGGGATGGAGGTAGTCCTCAGAGAGCGGTAGGAAGTGGCCATTGTCATAGTCACTGTTGCCGTCACATACACATGTCCACACGTGGACACAGGTAGGTGAATGAGCGCTCTCTCTGGCTCTACATGGAACCTCCAAGGAAGGAAGGAACTTGGGATGGAGCTGTGAGCTCTAGGTCAGGGATGGGGAACATCCGGCCCGTGGGCCCTATAAGGCCTGAGCAATCGTGTGGTCTGGCCTTGCCAAGGCATTAGGTGGATCATTGTGTATGGCCCGCGAATGACATTATAAATCTCAAGTGGCCCTTGGCAGGAAGAAGGCTCTGCCCCTGCAGGTGGGGAGGGGCCAGGCGCCATTATGTTGCCTGCGGCCAGGGGGCCAGGCTGGGCTCTGTGCTGAGAGAAGGGTGGTGGGACAGGCTGTACCACCTGGACCCATCAGGGTAGTGAATGTCTGCAGAGCTGCACCGATAGGCAAGCGTGGCACCGGGAGGACCGCACCAGGGGCTCTAGGGTGAGGGCGTGGCCCTAAGTTGGGAGTGGGAGAGACTGGGGGACAACCAA
>NW_005353629.1:3871419-3871754 GCF_000412655.1 Myotis brandtii
GGGCCGAGGCTGCGCTGGGGGGCGGAGGGGCTCTGGCGCACAGACAGGATGTGTTTTAAAGCCCAAACTGTCTGAGCAAAACGTACACTTGATGGTGAGGCACCAGCCACAGGTTCATCAGCACCTCGTTACCAGGGACCACGACGCCAGGAAGGCAGAGCCCTGCCCCAGACGCTTGGACTCTTACGTGATCGCACTCGCGTGGGATCTAAGGAACAAAGTGAACTGATGGACAGAGTGGATCCAGAGACATGGCAGCATGGGACAGAGGGCGGGATCTCAGGGAGCAGCATGGGACAGAGGGCGGGATCTCAGGGGGCAGTATGGGACAGAGG
>NW_005353629.1:3872130-3878459 GCF_000412655.1 Myotis brandtii
GGGGGGGGGCATCTGTAATGCTTTCAACAATAAAGATTAAAAAAATAAAGAAACAGCCTGAGATGCCCAGGAACACTGGTGAGAGAGAATAACATTTGAAGGCGGGAGAAGAAGGCGCTGAAGTGTGGAGGGAATCACGAAGCTTGGGAACAGCGAGCTGGGAGCGATTCCCCACTGAACTGAGAGAGGGAGCTTTCGGATCAGTCAAGAAGCTTCTATCCACACAGCAGCCTGCGGAGCTTCTGAACTTCATGTCCTGCAGGGGTGACACCACTGATGTTTAAAAATACAAACTGCATATGTGAGGGAGAGAGTTCCCTACTGTTTTTTTAAAATATATTTTTATTGATTTCAGAGGAGAAGGGAGAGGGAGAGATAGAAACATCAATGATGAGAATCATGGATCAGCTGCCTCCTGCATGCCCCCCACTGGGGATTGAGCTCTCAACCCGGGCCTGTGCCCTGACCTGACCGGGAATCGAACCCTGACCTCCTGGTTCATAGGTCAATGCTCAACCACGGAGCCACGCCACCTGGGCTCCGTCCCCCTCCTCAGATGAGGACACTGAGACGCAGAATGTCAGGTGACTCACAGGCCTGCACAGCCTGCACCCTGAGCGCGGGGCTGCTGCCCAGGCCAGCGGACTCCGAAGCCAGTGCTCTCCCCGTTCCAGACGCCGCCCGCGAGGCGGACTGACCCGGACCCCGGGGAGCCTTCCCAGCACTGGGTGCTCTGGACTCAACTCCGGTTGCAGGAAACTGACGGACAAGCCTCCTCTCGGCTGAAAGGACCTGGGCCTCGAGGTCGTGGCCTCCCTCCGGGTCTAGTCCTGGAGTCCAGCGGGTCGGGGGGGGGGGGGGCACTAGGTGGTGGGCTGCCCCACCATAGAAGACCTACCACACTGCGCCCTGGGATCCTGGGTGGGGGGTGCTGAGCCTCTGGCCTCAGTTTCCTCTTCTGTATGGGGCGGGGGGAGAGATAATCGGGAAAGTGACAAATGGCCCCTGCAGCCAGCGAGGCTGTGATGGGTCCGCTCCTCGGACAGGTGGGGCCAGGTAACTGTGTTACAGGGCCATCCACGTAAACAAGCCAGGGGGACCCTAAGGAACAGCCAGATTCATGGAGCGGAGCCCGGGAGAGGCTGCCGGGGGCCGGGCCGGGAAGCAGGGGAGGCTGGTACGACGTTCAGCCGTGAGGTGAGTGAGGTCGAGGATCTGGTGACCGTCGTTGGTGACACTGTGTTGTGTCAGTGGAACCGGCTGAGAGAGAACTTACATGTTCTCACACGCACCAGACAAATACGCGAGGAGCTGGCGCTGAGCGCGACCTCGCTGCCACCCTGTCACCGTTGTACATGCCTCAGACCACCGCGTCCACGCTCAACACCTTACAGTTTTGTCAGACGTCACTAGAGCTAAGAACTTTATAATAAAAATTAAAATATGCCTTAAAAATGAAACACTAAGTGTAAAAACAAAACACACAAAAACCAATTTGAGTCCCTCCAAGGACACGGGGGCAGGCTCCTGGCGGCTGGGACCACACAGTTCTGTGAAGAAATCCCACCTCGGCCTGGAGCAATCTGCTCGCCAGGGGCCTGCTGGAGGAGGTGTCCAGGCAGGGCCTGATGGCCGCTGGGCTTGAGCCTCTGGCTCCTCGAGCATCAGGGTGCCCCCTAGGCAGCGCAGGGACCCGGGGAGAGCTCTGAAGGTGGGAGACGGAGCCTGAAAGTACGTGAGCGCCAGCCCAGGCTCATGGTGGCTCGGGCACTGGGAGGGTCTCGGCACTGGGAGGGACGCGGAAAACTCCAGGAAACTTGCTCCAGCATGAGGAGTGCTCTAGGCACAGGGCCAGGTCTGGACAGGCCGGGGTTGATGCTCCTACAGGAACGTAAACGTCACTCACAGAGTGAAAACAGTAACCAGAGAGGGTCACTCCAGGACTGTGCTGGGACAGGAGGCCACAGGCCGCCCAGGACTGGGTGTGACACCAACAGAGGGCACTGCGCACCATCACCAACGCCCGCCCTCCTTGGACCACCCTGTGTGGCCAGCTCCTCTCCATCATGGCAGTGCTATCTGCCTTAATCCTCCGACTTCCCGGACCAAACAAAAACATATACCAAGATGCCCAGTCATCAAACTGCCCCATGCCTGGATGGCACCCAGGCCGCCGCTGCCACCCACCCCTTGGCCCTCTGAGGCTCCCCCAGCACAAGCCCGGGTTCCGCAATAAGCCCTCTGGGTCCCTCACGTGGCTCCGTGGTGCGTGTCCGCTTGCAGCCGCCGAATAAAGCTGTGTGAGCACAGGCGTGTGCCTGGTGGTCTCTGGGTTGTGGGCAGCAGCCACCTTCCAGGGCTCCTGTAAGAGTGTTTGCCTGTGTTTTCTTCTAGGATGTTTATGGTTTCGAGTCTAACCTGTAAGTCTTTCACCTATTTTGAGTTTATTCTTGTGTGTGGTATAAGAAGGTGGTCTAGTTTCATGGCTTTGCACGTATCTGTCCAATTTCCCCAACATCATCCATTGAAGAGACTGTCTTTGGTCCATTGTATGTTTTTGCCTCCTTTGTCAAATATTAATAGACTGTAAAGGCCCGGGTTTACTTCTGGGCTTTCTAGTCTTGTTCCATCGATCTGTGTGTCTGTTTTTATGCCAGGACCAGGCTGTTTTGATTACTATGACTTTGTAGTATAGTTTGATACCAGGTATCATGATTCCTCCAACTTTGTTCTTCTCAAGATCACTGTTGCTCTCTGGGGTCTTTCGTGGTTCCATATAAATTTTATAAACATTTGTTCTAGTTCTGTGAAATATTCCATTGGTATCTTGATAGGAATTGCATTGAATCTGTAGATTGCTTTGGGTAGTATGGACATTTTAATGATGTTAATTCTTCCCATCCATGAGCATGGTATATGCTTCCACTTATTTGTGTCTGTCTCAATTTCTTTCTTCAGTGTCTCACAGTTTTCCTAGTACAGGTCTTTTATATCCTTAGTTAAAATTATTCCTAGGTATTTTATTCTTTTTGAAGCAATTTTGAATGGGATTTTTTTCTTTTTTTTTCTTTTTCTTTTTTTTTTTTTTTTAGTTTCCCTTTCTGATAGTTCATTATTGATATATAAAAAAATGCAACTGATTTCTGGATATTTATTTTGTATCCAGCTACTTTACTGAATTCACTTATCAGTTCTAGTAGTTTTTATGGTGGAATCTTTAGGGCTCTCTGTATAACAATATCAGATAAATAATGTTGTAATGCAGTATTTTTTTTAAAATCAAAATCAACGTAAAGAGACTATGAACAAAGTATCAAATTTTCAAGAAAGACAAGAGCTAAGGGGCTAAGGTTAGGGTGGGGTGAGTGAGACTGAGTCATGCAAATGCAGGGTCAAATCCTGTCTTTATTGAAAAATTTAATATTTTTGTTCAAATATGGATTTTTTACATCAATTTTTTTTCAAATAATACTTCTCTGGCTTCTCAGTTCCTCGGCACCTCTTCACAGGCAGCACCCAGACCAGCGTCCCCCGCTCCGCCGACTCTCAGGAGGTCGCCAGGTGCTCGCTGCACCCGCGCCTGTGGGGTCAGGCTGCCTGGGTGCAAAGCCCCGCTCCCACCTCCGCGCTGTGTTCATCTGAGCACGTCAGCTCAGCCTCCTGCTCTCGTTTCTCCTCTGCGGGACAGAGAAGGCTAACGTTCAACTCAGTCCAAATAAAGAAGGACCCATAGGCTATGGTCTGCATACAGAGTTCCGAAGGTTTCCTTAAGAAAGACAGCATTTTCTTTCAGTAATCCTCTATAAAAATAATACAGTCTGGTGTGTGTGTGTGTGTGTGTGTGTGTGTATTGTATTGTACTTTTTACTACGAAAAATTCAGGTTTCCTACAATACGTGTGAAATATCAGAGAGGTATCAACATTGAAATGACTCGAGTGTAAATAAATGTTCTTACTGGCTTGAAAAAGAAAACGAATCCTCTACAAATATACATTTTAAGTGCCCTAAAGCATAAATACGATCAGACCCTGTGTACTGTGTTTTTGGCTCAGTCTCCCCTCTTGACTGGCCCCCTTTCCCCTCGTCCTTCTCCCATCCCCCGCCCCTGAGCTAGAGACAACATCCTCAGGTCGCTACATAAATACACATTGACATGGAGAGGCAGGCCTTGTTTCACAAACACCGGGTTGCGTTGTTACACTCTTCAGCCCCTTGTTTATAAACAGTACCCTCCAAACCATCTGGTATACCTCTATCCCGCTCTCTTTCATTGGCAGTGTGGTAGGCCTTTATGTTCTACTAGTATAACCACCCATTCTGTATTCAGTTTGTTTCTGGGTGTGGTGTTTTGGGGTGTTTTTTGTTGTTGTTGTTGTTTTTGCCACTCTGAGTAATGCTCTAATTAAACATCAGATATGCATATTTTAATACTGTCAGTTTTCCCTGGTCTAAAAGTTGGCATAAAGGGAATCATACAATCTGGACCCTTTTGTGCCTGTATTATTTTTGCCAGCCTGTTTTTGAGATTAAAATATGTTTTGCATATAGTCCCTTCTTTTTTATGGCTGCGTAGTATTCCATTGTGCATCCGTGCCACAACTGGTTTCTATAGCCTTCTGAGTATGTATATTTTAAATCTTAATAGAGAATGCTAGATTTATTTCCCCAAATGCTGTAAAATTTACATTTCCACTGATAATACAAGGTGGGGCAAAAGTATGTTTATAGTTTTCCATATGGAAAGCAATACAATAATTAATAAATAATAATACAGTACTGGTAATTAATTAATAAATAATCTGTGTTTCACAGACAACTGTAACCCTCCTTGCGGCCCACCCTGAATGTGTGGTAGTTGTTTTTCGTTTTGACTGGCCTACCTGCCGATCAGGAAGTGATGTCTTGTTATTACTTTACTTTGCATTTCCCCAACTTTGGTAAATTCAGCATCTTTTTGTACATTTGTTGGCTGTGTGGACTTGTGCTTCTGTAAACTGCCTTTTCATAGTTTTCGACCATTTTTCTACTGAGTTGACAATTTATAAAATATCTTTCTATGTTATGTAATTAATTCCTATATTAACCCCTACATAATTGAGTCCCATATAATTATTTTCTACATTATATAAATTAATATAAATATTATATAAATTAAATACTTGTCATTATAAGTATCTTCCCCAAATCTATCATGTGTTTTGAAATTGTTTATAATATCTTTTGCCGTTCCAATTTTTAATGTGGTCAGATAGATCTTTTCTTTTATAGTCTCTGTGCTTTTCAATCTTGTAAAGGTTTTCTTGTCCCTAGATTATACACACACTCTCCTAGATTATTGCTGCAATATTTTGTTCTGTTTTGTTGTTTACTGCGAAGACTTTAATCTCTGGGGAATGTACTTTTGTATATGGTATAAAATAGGAATTTTATTTTATTTCAGATGGATAGGCAATTGTGCTGATATCATTCGTTAAATAGTTTATTATTTTCCCACTAAACTGAACTACCACATTTGACATATTATGTATATTAAATTCTCATATACAGGACTATTTCTGGGTTCTCTTTTCTTTTACCACTGATTTGTTTCTCTTCTCATGCCAATGCCATATTTGTTTGATAACAGCTTTAGAGTACACACTGATGTCTAGTAATGCAATTCCCCTGTCACTGCTTTTTTATTCTTTTCCTGCTTATTCTTGAGCAATTTATTCTTCTACATGAAGTCCACAATCATTTTATCTAGTTTCCACCCCACCCCCAAAAAGAGAAAACCATGGAATTGTAATGGTATCATATTTATATATTTCTTTCCGGAGAATTAATAATTTTGCGATCTTGCGCCTTCTTGCAGTGTATCTTTCCATTTGTTTAGACTTCGTTTTGTGACCCTTAATAAGATTTTGTTTTTTTCATATAGATGTAGCTTTATTATTAACTGTATTTCTTGATATTTTTGCTCACTATATTACAAATAGAATATTTCCCCTTTTCAGCTTCTATAGGCTACTTATTAAAATAAATAAAAGCTAGTAACTTATGTGCATTTGTCTTATACTCTTAAATTCGTATCTTATTTTCTTAAATTCTCTTAGTAATTCCAGTGATTTAGAAAACAAACAAACACGAAGAACTTTGGGATTTTCATATCTGTAAAAACACATAGTATTTTTTTCTCTTTTCAAGTGTTTATTCCAGTTATTCGCTTTCTTTTTTTTTTTATTACATTCACTGGAACTCCCGAGACACAGTGAAATCGTAATGGTCGTAACAGCTTTCTGTGTAGATCTTGATTTTAAATGAAATGGTTTTAGTGTTGCCATTAAC
>NW_005353629.1:3878480-3879404 GCF_000412655.1 Myotis brandtii
AATAATCTGACTTTGGGTGGTGGGCACACAGTGCAATAAACAGATCTTGTAACAGAACTCCACACCTGAAACCTACATGCTCCTATTAACCAGTCACCCCAATAAATTTAATAATAAAAAAAGACATTTGGGGGAGGCCTTTTCTGGAAATGTTTTAAAATTCTATTTAAGAGGTTTCCTTATAGTCATATGTTAGCTCGAGTTTTATTAGTCAGCTGTATCAAATATAATGCCTTTGGGAGGGTGTTAAAAAAACACAAGTGTCTTTTAAGCAGCTACTGATAAAATCATATTTATTTTCTCCTTTAAGTAGTCATATGTTTACCAGTTTTCAGGTACTGAAGTACTTTTGCATTCCTCAAGTAAACCACTTAGGGTTTGTTGACATGGTGTTTGATTCCAGTCTAATTAGAATTTTTTTATTTAGTCTAGTTAATATTCTATAGATAGAATACAGTTTTTTTCCCATAAAGGAGTTTTTGGTAACTTTTTGTAAAACATTAGTGATTAAATTGCCTGACGGGTACCTGGAATATTATCACCATCAATCGTATCAGACAGTTTTGGGGAGGATAGGATAGCAAGATCGCCAGTAGCAGATACAAGTTTTCCACAATTCTACCATTTTCACTTGAAAGCTTGAATTTTATTTTTGGCAACAAACACTCTCCGTTGTTTTCCTGGAAACGATGGGCGTTCTGTGTTCATTCTTTAAAGAATGTGTGCGATGGCCCCGGCCCGGTGGCTCGGTTGGCTGGAGCGTCATCCCATCGCCAAAAGGTGGTGGGTTTGCTCCTCGGTCAGAGCACATACTTAGGTTGTGGGTTCGATCCCTGTTTGGGGCCCATACGGGAGGCAACCATTCAATGTTTCTCTCTCACATTGATGTTTCTCTCTCTTTCTCTCTCTCTCTCTCTCTCTCTT
>NW_005353629.1:3879513-3885447 GCF_000412655.1 Myotis brandtii
GGGTGGGAGGTGAAGGGAAATATGGTGACGGAAAATAATCTGACTTTGGGTGGTGGGCACACAGTGCAATAAACAGATCTTGTAACATAGAAACCCACACCTGAAACCTACATGCTCCTATTAACCAGTCACCCCAATAAATTTAATAATAAAAAAGACATTTGGGGGAGGCCTTTTCTGGAAATGTTTTAAAATTCTATTTAAGAGGTTTCCTTATAGTCATATGTTAGCTCGAGTTTTATTAGTCAGCTGTATCAAATATAATGCCTTTGGGAGGGTGTTAAAAAAACACAAGTGTCTTTTAAGCAGCTACTGATAAAATCATATTTATTTTCTCCTTTAAGTAGTCATATGTTTACCAGTTTTCAGGTACTGAAGTACTTTTGCATTCCTCAAGTAAACCACTTAGGGTTTGTTGACATGGTGTTTGATTCCAGTCTAATTAGAATTTTTTTATTTAGTCTAGTTAATATTCTATAGATAGAATACAGTTTTTTTCCCATAAAGGAGTTTTTGGTAACTTTTTGTAAAACATTAGTGATTAAATTGCCTGACGGGTACCTGGAATATTATCACCATCAATCGTATCAGACAGTTTTGGGGAGGATAGGATAGCAAGATCGCCAGTAGCAGATACAAGTTTTCCACAATTCTACCATTTTCACTTGAAAGCTTGAATTTTATTTTTGGCAACAAACACTCTCCGTTGTTTTCCTGGAAACGATGGGCGTTCTGTGTTCATTCTTTAAAGAATGTGTGCGATGGCCCCGGCCCGGTGGCTCGGTTGGCTGGAGCGTCATCCCATCGCCAAAAGGTGGTGGGTTTGCTGCTCGGTCAGAGCACATACTTAGGTTGTGGGTTCGATCCCTGTTTGGGGCCCATACGGGAGGCAACCATGCAATGTTTCTCTCTCACATTGATGTTCCTCTCTCTCTCTCTCTCTCTCTCTCTCTCTCAAATCAATAAACATATCCTCCGGTGAGGATGTTTTTAGAGTGTGTGCCAGTCTTAGTAACTCTTTCTGCCAGTTTTCTTTCAAGTGAAACCAGCCTCCCTGGAGAGCGGTGGGCGCAGCTCAGCTCACGCCGGCAGGTGCCTCTCCTTGTGTCAGGCCTCCCAGCTCCGCGTGCAGCAGGCGTGCTGTGTGCCCCCTTCCTGTTGAGCAACACAGACACCAGCAAGGCTTGTGCTCAGGGTTGGGGTTTAGTCCGTCTGACACTTTTTACCGCCTCCTCGGGACAGTCTTGGGGAACAGGCATGTTCCGAAGCCGAGTGTGGGGCAGTGGAAACAGTGACTTCCTGGACCTTCTGGTGGCATTGCCTCTGCCAGCAGATCACTTTTGCCCCCTGCTGCTTTCTCTCCGTTTGTGTAAATGTCAACACGGGGAAAAAGCAAAGAATATCTCGGTGTCGCTCCGAATGCCCTTTGACCTTGCTGGCCTCCTAAGGTGGCCCTCAGGGGCCTTGGGTTCTGTGGTCCTCACGCGGGAACCTCTGCTCTAATCAGACGGGCTCCTGTTTTGTTCCTTGAACGAGCCCAGCTCTCCCCCAGCTCCTGGCTCCGCTCCTGCTGGTCCCACAACCGTCTGCCCGGTCAGCTTTCCTCCTGATCCTCACGGTTCCGTTCAAACATCTCTTTCACAGGGCGCTTTCCCGGCCCACTACTCACCCAGCTCATCCCCACGTGCTGTGTCATTAACCTTGACGTTTCCCTCATAGCTCTTATGACAGTTTCATGACCATCATACTCGTAACTTACCCTTGACGCCTGCGCCCCCACGAATGTGATCCCTCCACCCTGTGCATCCGGTCTGCCTCGACGTCCCCTTCACCGAGCACACGGCTTCACTCAGATGACTGAGTGAGGGAGGGAGGGAGGGGGGACCGGTGTTGCCCTGACTGGTCAGCTCCGGTCTGGGCTGGAAGGGCTGGGGCCAAAGTCGTGGGTCGGAACTACCTCATCCTTTTCCCTTGACAACGTCAGCCCTCAGCTCCTACTTCCCGGGCCCACCCGGCCCATAACCGGGGATGGAGGGTGCATTGAGTCAGGGCAAACCCAGCACCGTGAGGGGGAAAGGATCCAGACTTCCACCCTCATCATTCGTCGTGGAAGCCAGGAGGACGGCTACAGCGATTCCTGGTCATCCAGACCCACTCCCATGCCTGGGGCTGTGAAATGTTTCTCATTTGTTCACCCACTGCAAGTGCCCTGGTCCCAGCAGACGCACAGGCCTTGCGGACCCGTGAAAAGTCGCCGGAAATCCCTAGCAGTGACGAGCCATCGTTTAAAAACCTCTGAACTAACAACATTATCATTCCGTCCCACATTTAACCGAGTGTGGTGATGATGGCGGACACTGTGCAGTTCTGGGTGGCGGCGATTTAATTAGGAGCCTCTATCCTGAGGCTCTTAAAACTCCACCCCAGGCCCCACCCCCACCTCCACCCCAATAACGCCGTCGGATGATATTTCTAACGCAGTCAGTCTCCCGGTCTGGAGGTATGTTTTCCTATAGAAAGCTGAGTAAGAGGCCATCAGACTGTGTTTAAAAAGGGGCCACAAAAAGGGGGCTTCACACTTAAGAAATCACTCAGATGCTTTGTGGCCGTTTCCCCGAATGCAGACTCCTTCCTTTGAGCTGTCACCTTGTCCTTCCTAGAGCCGGTGGCAGATGTAAAAAGGTGGTGGGGCTGTAATGACGCGTGCTCAGTGTATGTTACTCAGGAAGATTTGCTTTCCCCCAGCTCCTGGCTCCGCTCCTGCTGGTCCCACAACCCTCAGCCCGGTCAGCTTTCCTCCTGATCCTCACGGTTCCGTTCAAACATCTCTTTCGCAGGGCGCTTTCCCGGGCCCACTACTCACCCAGCTCATCCCCAGGTGCTGTGTCCTCATTAACCTTGACGTTTCCCTCGTAGCTCTTATGACAGTTTCATGACCATCATACTCGTAACTTACCCTTGACGCCTGCGCCCCCACGAATGTGATCCCTCCACCCTGTGCATCCGGTCTGCCTCGACGTCCCCTTCACCGAGCACACGGCTTCACTCAGATGACTGAGTGAGGGAGGGAGGGAGGGGGGACCGGTGTTGCCCTGACTGGTCAGCTCCGGTCTGGGCTGGAAGGGCTGGGGCCAAAGTCGTGGGTCGGAACTACCTCATCCTTTTCCCTTGACAACGTCAGCCCTCAGCTCCTACTTCCCGGGCCCACCCGGCCCATAACCGGGGATGGAGGGTGCATTGAGTCAGGGCAAACCCAGCACCGTGAGGGGGAAAGGATCCAGACTTCCGCCCTCATCATTCGTCGTGGAAGCCAGGAGGACAGCTACAGCGATTCCTGGTCATCCGGACACACTCCCATCCATGCCTGGGTGAAATGTTTCTCATTTGTTCACCCACTGCAAGTGCCCTGGTCCCAGCAGACGCACAGGCCTTGCGGACCCGTGAAAAGTCGCCGGAAATCCCTAGCAGTGACGAGCCATCGTTTAAAAACCTCTGAACTAACAACATTATCATTCCGTCCCACATTTAACCGAGTGTGGTGATGATGGCGGACACTGTGCAGTTCTGGGTGGCGGCGATTTAATTAGGAGCCTCTATCCTGAGGCTCTTAAAACTCCACCCCAGGCCCCACCCCCACCTCCACCCCAATAACGCCGTCGGATGATATTTCTAACGCAGTCAGTCTCCCGGTCTGGAGGTATGTTTTCCTATAGAAAGCTGAGTAAGAGGCCATCAGACTGTGTTTAAAAAGGGGCCACAAAAAGGGGGCTTCACACTTAAGAAATCACTCAGATGCTTTGTGGCCGTTTCCCCGAATGCAGACTCCTTCCTTTGAGCTGTCACCTTGTCCTTCCTAGAGCCGGTGGCAGATGTAAAAAGGTGGTGGGGCTGTAATGACGTGTGCACAGTGTGTGTTACTCAGAGGAAGATTTGCTTCCGCTCTTTCAAAGAAACTTACACAGGGAATTACCATCACAATCAGAGTTCTGAATCAAAGTGTGTGCGCACGCACGCATGTGTCTATGACCGATGCGTTAACACCTTACCACTGAACAGTCACTGGTCAGCCCGAAGGTGTTTGCTAAAGTGAGTCTGGGTCCTTGTTTGACAGGTGAGAAGACTGAGGCCTAAACAGTTGCCTACGTGTTTTGGTCGAGATGAAGAATAAACGCTTACTTCTGAAAAGTGTGCCTTTGCATAGAGGACCAGGCTCCTAGAGCCAGAGGAGGGCCCAAGCCCAGGGAAGGTTCTGGTTTCCCCCACTCCTGGCAGGTCCTGTGATAGGAAGTGGTTGGGGGCCAAAGGCATCGTCCTGGCAACCAGACCCCTGGGGGCGCTGTTGGTCTTCTTTCCGTCAGGCCCAGGAAGACAGCTCCACCAGCGAGGTCCCGGTCCCAGAGTGAGGACCCAGGGGTCCCGGGGCTTGGAGTTGGGGAGGGGGAAGGAATTGGGGGCCAGGGGACCCAATTAGGAGATTGTCCAATCATGAGATCGTCTAGTCCAGTGGTCGGCAAACTGCGGCTCGCGAGCCACATGCGGCTCTTTGGCCCCTTGAGTGTGGCTCTTCCACAAAATGCCACGTGCGGGCGTGCATGTACAGTGCGATTGAAACTTCGTGGCCCATACACAGAAGTCGGTATTTTGTGGAAGAGCCACACTCAAGGGGCCAAAGAGCTGCATGTGGCTCGCGAGCCGCAGTTTGCCGACCACTGGAATGACCCAGGTCAGACATTAACGACGAAAGGATGTAAGAGGTAGAAAAGATGTCCAGCCCTGGCTGGTGTGGCTCAGTGGATAGAGCATCAGACTGCGGGCTGAAGGGTCCCGGGTTTGATTCCTGGTCAAGGGCACATCCCCGGGTTACGGGCTTGATCCCCCGTGGGGGCCCTGCAGGAGGCAGCTGGGTGGTAATTCTCACTCATCATTGATGTTTTTCTCTCTCTTTCTCCCTTCCTCTCTGAAATCAATAAAAATATGTTAAAAAAATAAAAAGGATGTTCAAAACAAAAATGAACCAGATTTGAGCACCGACTGCATATAGATGATGAATAAGAAGATTAAATGAAAGATGAACGATGACCTGCCATCTCCCTCTGAACAAGCCCCTCCCTGGCTGGCCCTGAGGACCCCGAGGCCCTCCCACCTGCATCAAGCCCCTCGCTCACTCACACACCAGCCCTCACATGGGCCTTCTCTCGGCTCTAGCTCTCCTCGGGCATGTCCCCTCCATCCCCAGCTCTCCTCGGGCATGTCCCCTCCAGCCCCAGCTCTCCTCGGACATGTCCCCCCCAGCCCCAGGGTCTCTGCAAGCATGCCCTCCACCCCATCTCGGCAGCCCTGCCTCCTGCTCAGGTCTCAGGCTCAATGTCAGCTCCTCTGGCGCTCCCAGATGAGGTGCCCGTCTCTCACAGGCACACACTCCCACACTGCGTTCCATTAAACATAGGTGGTGGCAGAAGGAGGTTTACGCACAGTGCAGTTCACAGATGATGGATCGTAGAATTTTACACTTGAAACCTATATACGTTTATTAACCAGGGTCACCCCCAGTGAATTTAGTTTTAAAAGAATCTTTTTTTGTCTGCACAGAACTCATCACCAAGTTTGATGGCATGTATACGTGATAATGCCTTCATCGTCTTCCCCACAGACCTCAGCTCTAGGATCCGTGGCCGGCAAGGGCTCCTGGGTTTAGGTCTGGGTGAGCAGGATGAAATGGAATGTGCTACCAGCAGGCGAGGATGCTGGGAAAGAGAGGTGGCTTGTGGAGGGAAGACAACTGCTTTGTTGCGGGCAAGTTGAGTGTCTGGCAGACATCCAAGTGAAAATAGAAAGTAGGAAGTAGAACTGCCAAGTTGGGAGCTTGCGAAGATCTTAGTCCAGGGTTTTCCCCGAAGGAGGCACATCTTGCTCAGCCCAAGCCCTCCCACCCCC
>NW_005353629.1:3885574-3902465 GCF_000412655.1 Myotis brandtii
CCTGGTTCCTTTGGCGCTTCTCACCCTCTTTTTTCTTCTTGCTTCTGTGGGTTGAGTAGAGAATGCAGATAGCTTGCAACCCATAGTTTTATTGGATTGAGTAACATGAGCCCTAATGAGTTCCTTTGTTTTGCAAATTAGAAAAATATGTCCCAGAGATGCAAAATCATTGACTCAAAGCCACACAGAGAGTTAAAGAGAAAGCCTGGTCTCGAGTCCATGGTTTGTTGTTTTTGTGTTTTAATTCCAGTTCAGTGCCCTTTCATTAGCCTGTGCTCGGTTCGGAAGTGTAGGTCAAGCCTGGGGAATGGATTGCCTGAAATCCATGGGCTTCTTAGATCCTTTCTGGAACCAATTTAATTCCCCTACAAAGAGGCCACAGAAAGTACACGAGGACACTCAATGCATATTTTGTTCGAACTTATACAGATTAAAATGTGCTTTCTGACAACATAGGAAATATAGTCAGGAATATTGTAATATGGGGGGGGGGGCATGTAATACTTTCAACAATAAAGAATTATAAAAAATCTAGTAGCCACGAGTAGCTCGTTGCCCCGCCCTCCGGTAGCTCTCTGCCCAGTGCCCCGCCCTCTGGTAGCTCTCTCCACTTGTAGATTGGTCATGATGGTACAGGACATAATTTGCATATTCCTCTATTTGCATATTCCTCTATTATATTAAATACTATTGTAATAACTACATATGGTGCCAGGTGGGTACTAGAAATGTCAGAGAGAACACTTTGTAAAGTATATGATTGTCTAACCCTGCTGTACATCTGAAACTAATGCAAAATAACATTGAATGTAAACTGTGATTGGAAAGTAAATTTTTTTAAAGAAAGTAAAATAAATAAATGTGCTTTCTGGAATGCATGGTGACACCGTTAAAGAAAGGCTAGGCTATTCTGGTGCTTTTCAATAAAAGAAAGTGTATTTATAAGCCAACTCTGTATTAACAGATATTATTTAAAAATAACATTACCAGAGATCAAAATATCCCACAGGCACACTGCCTGGTAGTGCATGTGTCGGGCCAGCCAGGTGGGGAGGGGGGAGGCCGGATTCTTCCCCTTTGCGTTCACTTTCCTCCTCTCTCCTCACATCATCCCTCCTTCTCCCCTTTCTCCACTTACAAGTAGCAGAAGCACAACTAAAAGTGACAAATAAGAAGGTCACTTGTCATCGCACACAAGGGCAAGTTCAGAGCCGGCACGGTGGAGCCCCGAATTCATCAGGAAGGAGTGTCCTCTTTCTTCCTCCACTGCCGCTGGAAAAACTCGCCTAAATGCGCTGTGAACACATGCCTTTGCTGTTGAGACATTGTGGTTTATTAGAAAGACATGCAATATTTGGTCTCCATCCCCATTTCTGGCACAGAGCTCCTAAAACCAATAGAATTTCTCACCTGTTGAGAATAAAGGTGCCTGTTGTTATGTTAATGAAGCGACTCTGGGACCTCACCTAAGGGTGGGGGCAGTGCTGGCAGCGCCTGGGCTCCCGGTCTGAAGGTGCCCGCGGTGCCACCACCGGTGAAGAGGGGGCTTCCTCCTGTGAGCCACTCTGCCAGCCCACACCCACCCCCCGCGGGCTCTGCATCCCATGCCAGGCCTTTCGCACTCCGGGCCAGCAGCATGAGTCCCGGAGGGCAGGCCCCGGCCCCCAGCCTCCCTCAGGCACCCGGTGCTGAAGACTGAGCACAACCAGGTGCTGAGAGCCATGCAAATGGCACTGCTCCCAGGCTCCCTGTGGCATCGACCACAGTGCATCTGTGCATCTGTATGGCCCCCGCAGCAGGTGGCACGCACACATTACTATTCGTGTTGCTGGCAAGTAATACTGTGGAAAATTTTTGCTTTCTTCTCGTTTTACTTTTCTATTTTCAAATTTCCAAAAGTGAGCATATAGTCTTTTTTTAGTCAAAAGTAAAATCTAATTTAAAAGTAAAAAAAAAAAAAAAAAAAATTGATTTCATGGAGTTTACATTCCAGTAGTGGAATACAGATACTACTTAAAAAAGTAACATACATTGTATATATACAGTGCTAAGGAGAAAAAGAAGAGCAGTGAGTGCTGAAATGGGAATTGTAATTTTAACTAAAGTGGACAGGGAGAGTCTTTAGCCGGGGCGGCATGGCTCAGTGGTTGAGTGTCGACCTATGATCCGGGAGGTCACGGTTCAATTCCCTGTCAGGGCACATGCCTGGGTTGCAGGCTCGATCCCCAGTGTGGGGCGTGCAGGAGGCAGCCAATCAATGATTCTCTCCCATTGATGTTTCTATCTCTTTCTCCCTCTCTGAAATCAATAAAAGTAAAAAATAAAAAAAAATAGGAACAATGGGATAGGAACACAGTTGGAATCCAAAGGAGCCTAGGACACACTAAATCGTTGGTAAACAACTGAAAGTTGGCGGAGGTAGAGGTGGGCGGGGTGGGGGGGGTGTCCCTCACCAACAAGCTACTCTCGGACACCAGATGGGTGTCCTACCATTTAACTCAGTTCCGACACTATCTACCCAAAGACAGCACCAGACCCCACAGCTGAAGAGCTCAGCCCGCAACACTACTCCTTCCCCTCAGATCCCTCAGCGTTAGATGCCAGTCCGGACTCTGGGTGTCACCTGTGCTCCTGGCCCACCGGCCGTAGAGTGGAGGTCCCTAGGACCTCCTGCTTAGGTGCCATTAATTTGCTGGAATGGGTGGTAGACTCAGAGAAACAGTTTACTTACTAGATTACCCGTTTATGATCAAAGGATGCAACTTAGAAACAGCCAGATGGAAGAGCCGCGTTAGGTCACGGTGTGGGAACTGGCTCGGCGCTCCCACGCCCTCTCCAAGCACCCGCTGTCCCGGCATCTCCACAGCTTCCGGGTGCTCTCTGACCCCCTGCCTTTGGAGGCATCATTACATAGGCAAGGTTGGTTAAACCCTTAGCCGCTGGCTACTGAGTCAAACTTCAGCCCCTCCCCAGAGGCCAGGGGATGGGACTGAGAGCTCCAGCCCTGTAACCCCTGGTTGGATCTGCTGGCAACCAGCCCCCATCCTTAGGCCAGGCCCAGAAGTCACTCAGTCGCATAACAAAAGGCATCTCTATTCTCAACATGTGAGGAGTCCCATGGGTTAAACTTTAGGAGCTCTGTGCCAGAAATGGGGATGAAGACCAAATATTGTGTATCTTTCTTATAAATCACAATATCTCAACAACAAAGGCGTATGTTCACAACACATCTAGGCTAGTTTTTCCCGGTGATGAAAGTTAGAGACCAGGACTGCATCAATTATGCTAATTCTTCCAATAGACAATAACTATGCAAGATTCAAGGAGGACAGAGGATGTGGAAGAAACTGGCAGTGGCTTTGGATGGAGGAGTGCAAAATGCTGTTTTCTCCTTTTCTTAAAGAAACACGGAAAAGGGCAGCATCCAAACAAAAGCACGTCTTCTACGTGTAACTTCCCAAATGTCGATAGACGCGCAGCTGCCTCAATTCTAAACAATAACACCCTGACCCGGGGACATGGAAACGGAACACAGAACGGGTTTGTGGCGCATGGAGACCTGCGAGGATGGTGGATGAAACGGGTCCACAGCGTCAGCCTTGAAGCACTTCCTGCCTTCGGGCCCCTCCCCATCACATCATCTCCCTCCTGGGATCCTTGGGTCTGAGGACGGTGAAGGTAGAGGCGTTATTTATTCCAGTCATGTGTGTCCTTGACTGGTGGTTCTCTAGCGACGGAGTGGGAGGCGGCGGGTGGAACGCACACGGCCCCGGAGCGCGCGCTCCAGTCCACCCGGAGGTGCTCTGAGACCATCCCGACCCCACAGCTCGTCCTCGAGGAGTGCTGACAGGTCGGGGCCCCGCTCCATCGCCCCATCCACTCAGTGAACCCCCGGGAGGTAGATCTCCGGGACCTGCGAGAACCCCTTCGCTTGCACAACCCTTGACAGTTTCCGAGGGCGGTCACCCCGTCTGTACGATCCCTCGTGGGAGCACAAAAGGAAAAGATGAGATTCAAGGCGAGAAAGCAGTTTGCTCAAGGTCGCGTGGCCTGGAGTGGCGGCGTCTACTTTTCCTGTCTGAGGTCCTTGTATTCATCCAAGTTCAGGGTTTTCCCTCAACACAACAGTCTTGATACACACACACACACACACACACACACACACACGAAGAACCGGTCAAGAAAGAAGCCCTGCATATCTGGCCTGTGTTAGGAAGGGTTGTTTTCAAAAGTTCACATAGAGCCCTGACCGGTTTGGCTCAGTGGATGGAGTGTCGGCCTGCGGACTCAAGAGTCCCGGGTTCGATTCCGGTCAAGGGCATGTACCTTGGTTGCGGGCACATCCCCGGTGGGGAGTGTGCGGGAGGCAGCTGATCAGTGCTTCTCTCTCATCGATGTTTCTAACTCTCTATCCGTCTCCCTTCCTCTCTGTAAAAAATCAATAAAATATATTTTTTTTTAAAAAAGTTCACATAGATTTTCTCTTTCTCTTTTCTTTTTTATCTCATACTTTTTTTCTCTTCTCTTTAGTCCTCTTTCCCTCACTTCCTCCCTCCCTCCCTGTCTCTCTGCCCCTCGGTGTTTAACACCAAGCTCTCAGATGTTTGGGATAAAAACAACTACATTAAGCTGAGTTCTCTCTTCCACCCATGCCCTCTTATTGTCGACCCAACTGTTGGTTCTATGATAACAAACATAGGGAGACTTGGACACCGCATGGCACTCAATGCCAAAACCATTCCCTACCCACAGGAGACTGTGGCATCGTTTGAAAAATTAAATGCATTAAAATTATATTGTTGGCTCCTTAAAATACCTCTCGTCATTTATAAAACATTATCCCCTTTGGTTCCTCATATTTTTAGCTCAATAAGTACCCGGTGGACCAAAAGGCTCTGACTTGTTGATCTTGGTTTTCCCATATAATATTTCAAAAGCTAAACTGCTAGTTACCGTGACTATTGAGAGACTTTCCTCCCCAGACAAAACACAAGAGGAAAGTATGTGGAGAAGCTTCCGCTATGATACCCGTCTTTGTGGGGGCCATCGACAGCATGCACTGCTCGTGGCTGACACAACTAGCTCTGTGGATTATTGCAACGCCTGCTCCTTGAGCCTCAATGTAGCAGTAGCCAAGATAGAATGTCTTTTTTGAGTAGTGTTTTTGAAAGGGCTCAGCCTATAGAAATAACCTTGAAAGATGATCTTGGAATGGCCAGTTTGTTTAAAATGCATGGGTATTAGGTGAGCAGAGAAAGACAAACTTGGCAACTCCCATCCTCTCTCCCTTCCTTTCTTGACCACATAAAGGTCGGGCAGAGGACACTTACCTCTGATAGTAATAGGGACACGTTCTGCTTGTTGCCCACGTTGGGGGAATACAGAGCATTGAACTTATATGTAAAACCCGATGGGAGGTTGAGCAGCCCAGTCCCTGGGAAACAGCTCCCGTCAGGCGATCCCTATGTCATCACTGGGAGGATGGAGAAGCAAAATGTGGTGGAGGTCAGGGCTGCATGGATCAGATGTGAACATGACATCATGGACGGGCCTTGAAGGAACAGCACAGGGTGAAAAAAGACAGACAGAAAGCAACAACCACATCTGGCCAGAACAGGCACTACAAAGAAATGCACCTTGAAACTGCGGAAGGGGGCTCGTGGGGGAGGAAGGGCAGATGGGGACAAAAGATACTTGATCAATCATTCATTCAGTTGAGTGAGGGCCTGGCACAGACCGGGGTGGTGGGCCATGAGCTGAGGAGTATGATTAACTCCAACTCAGCACCTGAGGCCCAAATAGGAAAAGAAGGGGGACATGTTTAGACGGAAACGATTACTGTCTCCCATGACAACCACAAGCACTGATGCTCCAGATCCCTCTTTCTATTGGCCAGGGCGGCAGTGTGTTCCCGGCCCTGCTCCTGTCCTTGGGATTTCCTTTTGTTTCCACCCAACAAAAACACTCCCCCTGTTGAAACAGACAAGTGTGTATGTTCTCGACACAGAGGAGGGGGGCAGGATGCTGTCTCTGACTTCTGAAGTGGCCAGTACTTTACGGGGACAGGGACAGAGCCTGCAGGACTCACCCGACGCAGACATCTCCTTGGCATCTCCTGTCCCAGCTTCAAAGCCCGAGTAGCGTTTTCACTCTGCTCATGATAGATCCTCGTTTGAAATGTCAAATGCTCAATACTATTTCTTCCGTATTTTTCTTTCTAAATGTGTTTTTATTGATTTCCGAGGGAGAGGGAGAGAGAGAGAGAAACATCAACGATGAGAGAGAATCATGGATTGGCCGCCTCCTGCACGCCCCACACTGGAGCCCATTAGAGAGTGAGGCCCGGCGCTTGAAATGTTTATTCTTTTCATTAAAACTTTCTCTTCTTAATTAACGCTTAAGAACTTTTATTTCAATGTCTCATACAAAATGCAATGCTGATGGGACAGGCGTTGTCTGAGTTCTTGGAATGCTTTACACATGTGTCTTATGAACGCAGAGGATAGGGCGCAAGAGTTAGAGCCCCAACTTCAATATTGTCTCCGTGGCCTTGGGCAAGTCACTCATCTCTTATCTCTGTTACTGACCCATGGCATTGTCTGAGTTCTTGGAATACTTTACCCATGTGTCTTATGAACGCAGAGGGCATGACGCAAGAGTTAGAGCCCCAACTTCAATATTGTCTCGTGGCCTTGGGCAAGTCACTCATCTCTTATCTCTGTTTCAATCTCCGTAAAACAAGCTTCTGCATTGACTGAGCCCCACGGAACACCATGAAGTGTGACTAATTAGTGTTGCAGTGTGGCTTGATGAGAGGCGTTCAGTGTGATGGTTGTTGTGTTATGATGTAAGTGGTGGTTGTTACCTTTGACATCAGAAGCAACTGGCGTGACAGCAAAGCTTTCGGCTGGAACTCAGATCTTGCAGGAGGCACGCAACGTGCTTCTTGCCAGCAGATCTCCTTCTTGAAAATAATGAAGGAGACTGTGCCCAGTGAGTCAGTGAGCCATCCCTGTGCACAGTAAGGTACAAGGCGTGCTAAGTGCTACTTTCAGACGTTTGGGGGCCGACAAGTAAAATACAATCGAGAGTGATGAGGGCCAGTGGGCTGGGGGTGGCAGCACAGAGGATGGGGAGCAGCCCACGAAGCTCTTCCCCAGTGTGGTCTGCGGCCTTCCCCCAGGCTCCCGGCCCTAATGCCACCGTGACCAGAACAGTCATTTCTGTGCCTTCCTTGGAGTCCTTTCTGTCACCACTTTACCATTTTGCACGAAGGACTGACCATCGAGCTGTGTCCAGCAGGCACAGAGCACATGGTATCTGAGGGAATGGGCTGGAATGTGAGGAACGGACAGCACAGGTTACAGGTTCCTGCCCCGTCGCCAATAAGCCTGCGGTCAGAATAGTTTCCTGGGCCACCTTTCCTCTCGCTTCGCAACAGAGAATTAGTGAGACAAGTAAGATGACGTATCAGGCGGGGTGGTGACTGAATCACTTTTATGAAAGCTGATCGTTGGACATGTAAAGCAAATGGGTACATTTTTAATCCATTTACAAGGGTAGTCATGGATATGATTAAAGATTAAATTGAACAATTGAGAAACTTCGGGAATGTGAAATTTTCAGAGTATTTGCAAGTAACAGTGACTGTCCAATATGAGAAATTATCAATCAAGGTACAGATGACACTGCATAACTTAAAAGCCACAGAGGCAGAAACACATTAGTGATAAGTGACTGAAATTTGGGGGGAGCACCGCACAAGGAAAAAACGAGGCAAAAAAGGAAGTATATTTATAGTTTAGGAAAAAAAGAAAAAGGGATTATATGTGCAAACACCCTGGCGTTTATTTATTCATTCGAGCAACAGGTATTTGTGGTGCACGTGACAGAACAGGTCATTCTTGCCATTAATTAGCTCAGCCTCAAGCAGAGATGCTGTGGGAACAAGTGCCTGTACCTCAGTTGCACGCTGCAATCGAGGTGTGAAGGCATCAAAGACAGCGGCTAGATCTGCCCGGATAGGGACAGGAAGCTTTCCCAATTAAGATTATTTTTGATCTGGGTCTTGATAGATGGATTCGGAAGATTACTAGACTGAAAAAAAAATAGGGATTTCAAGGCAATGGAAGAGCACATACAAGAGCACTGTATCCTTGAGCTGTTGCCACAGTGAGCATTACAGACAAGCCTCCCCAAAACTTGGTGGCTTCAAACAGAACCATGAATAATGTCTCCTGAGCATACATGTCATGTCAGTGCTGCCATTCTGCTGCTGGGCGTGTGGCTTGGCTGGTCTTCGCTGGGCTGGCACAGGGCTGAGCTCAGTGGGCAGGTCTGTGTGGCTTGGCTGGTCTTCGCTGGGCTGGCGCTGGGCTGGCACAGGGCTGAGCTCAGTGGGCAGGTCAGCTGACAGCTAGATGGCAGAGTTAACCTTGGCCGGGGTGAGTCAGCACCACTCCACATGGGATCTCTTCGCCCAGCAGGCCGGCCCGGACTTGTTCCAATGGCAGGGACGGAGGCCCAAGAGGCAGCAGAGCTCAGGCAGCCCGGGGGGCCTGGGCCCAGACCTGGCACAAAGATTTCAGACGCAGTCCACTGCCTGAAGCAGGTCCCCAGGCCAGCCCAGGCTCAGAGGGGGAAATAGACCCATCTCTCGATGGGAAGAACTACAGTCACATTGTAAACAACGTGTACACAATGCTGTCATCAACCAGTCAATCCGCAGTTACTAAGATGTAAAATAATGTTATAATTTTCAGGAAAAGGCCAAGCTTTGCCAGGCCAGTGTGACTCAGTGGTTGAGCATTGACCTATGAACCAAGAGGTCACGGTTCAATTCCCCGGTCAGGGCACATGCCTGGGTTGCGAGCTCCCGGTGTGGGGAGTGCAGGAGGTAGGCGGTTAATGATTCTCTCTTATCATTGATGTTTCTACCTCTCTCTCCCTCTCCCTTCCTCTCTGAAATCAATAAAAATATATTTTAAAAAAAATAAATAAAAAGCCAGGCTTTATGTATGGCTTGAGCATAAAGTTCAAGTTGGGGGAGAAATAGACAGGAATGATGTTGCAAGGGTAGACTAGAGCAAGGTCACGAAAGGACTTGTAAACCATGTTTAGGAGTTTGGCTTGTTTTTTAGGTAACTGGAAAGATATATGATTAATGTAATAATACATACATAAGGGAAATTTTCCTAAAGAAAAGAGAGACTGGAGTTAGAAAGACCAGTTAAGAAGCACTATGGTGATGTAGGTGAGAAGTGATTAGCTTTTGTACAAAGGAAGGGGGAATGAAGAAGAAAAGGGGGTGACAAATTTGGAGAAATGTTGGGCAGAGAAGCAAAAGATTGAGTGTGTGGTAGTAACTACTTGTATCTTTGCCCTTCTCTTGTGATTATAAACCCCCTAATTTTCATGAGTCCGTGTTGACTCAAAACAATGACCACATTTCCCAGCTTCCCTTGCAGCTAAAGGAGATCATGTGAACCCAGGATTCAGGTCACTGAAACATAAACAGGTGTGTCATGAAGCAGTTCCCTGGAACTGTCACTCAAAGACAGCGGAGGCATGTTCTGCTTTTTCCTTGCTCTATCCCAGTGGTCGGCAAACTGCGGCTTGGCAAACCGTGGCTCGCGAGCCACATGCGGCTCTTTGGCCCCTTCAGTGTGGGCTCTTTGGCCCCTTCCACAAAGTACCGGCTCTTCCACAAAATACCGACTTCTGCGCATGGGCCACGAAGTTTCAATCGCACTGTACGTGCTCGCCCGCACGTGGTATTTTGTGGAAGAGCCACACTGAAGGGGCCAAAGAGCCGCATGTGGCTCGTGAGCCGTGGTTTGCCGACCACGGCTCTATCCTATTGCCGGAAATGCAAACACCCATTTTGGGGCCAGAGGATAAGGGCTGCACCCTGGGGTGGCGGAGTGATGAGCTGGAAGGGGCTTGGGTTCTTAGAGAGTTAAAAGAATGAAGCCAGCATCAGCCCTGAACTGCATGCCTACTTCCTGACTTTTAAGTAAAAAAGGACTAAACCACTATCACATGTAGGCCTCTGATTCACAGCCAGCCTACTCTGAACTGATACAGATGTGGAAGGATAATTTAATATTTGTTTGGGTCATGATATTATTAGACCAGGAGGAGGAGCAAGTCTCCAAGGGAAGTTCATGAGTTCTGTCACTAGTATGTAGCTGATAAGTGTATAGTGCCCGGGGAAGAAACAGATAAAGATCTTTACATCTGGGGAGTGTGTAGGGGAGGGCATTGAAAAGACATACTAAAAACATTTCTGTATCTTTGATATATATTTTGTACCATTTGCTTGTTTAACCTAAGCATAAATAATTAAAGTAATAATAATAATTAAATACCAGTACTTAACAAATGCTTTCAGAAAATAAAAGAGGAGAGAATACTTCCTAGCTCATTCTATGAGGCCAGTTTTAACTCTGATGTTAAAACAAGACACAGATATCACTGCATCCTAATAAATACAGATGCAAAAATCTTCAGCAAAATGCTAGCAAACAGAATCCAGCAACATATAAAACTGGGATTTACCCCAAGAATGCATATGGTTTAATAGATGAAAATGTGTAATATACCATATTAATAGAATAAAAGACAAAATCACATGATCACCTCTATCAAAACAGAAAAATCATATGACAAAATTCAACACCACTTCATAATAACATCTTCACCCCAATAAAAGGCATCTATAAAAAACCCCACAGTTAATATCATACTTAATGGTGAAAATGGAATGCTTTCTCCCGAAGATCACTATCAAAACAAGAATGTCTTTACTCAGCACATCTATTTAATATTATACTGGAGGACTAGCAAGAGCAATTAGACAAGAAAATGAAATAAAAGCAGCCAGGTTGGAAAGGAAGAAGTGAAACTCTCTATTTGCAGATGACAATTTTGTATAGAGAAAATACTAAGGAGCCTACCAAAAACTATTAAAATAAACAAGTTCCGCAAGGTTGCAAGATATAAGATCAATATACAAAAATCAACTGTATACACTAGCAATGAACAACCTGCAAATGAAATTAAGAAAAACAATTTAATGTACAATAGTATCAAAAAGAATAAAATACCTAGGAATAAATTAATATTGGAAGTGTAAGACGTACAATGAAAACGACAAGATATGTTGAAGAAATTAGAGAAAACAAATAAATGGGAAGACACTGCAGATTGGAAATTTCCCCCAGTTTACCTGTTGATTCGATGCAATCTCTATCAAAATCACAGCTGCTCCCATTGCAGAAATTGGCAAGCTCATCTTGAAACTCATGTGAAAATGCAGATAACTCAGAATAGCCAAAGCAATCTTGGAAAAAAGGAAAGAATAAAGTTCTTCTAGATTTCAAGACATAATACAAGGCTTCAGTAATCAATCCACTGGCATAGATCAATGGACTAGAATTGAGAGTCCATAAATAAGCCACTACACCTCTGGTCAATTGAATAAGGGCACCAAGACAATTCAATGGAGGAATAATTTTTTCAACAAATGATACGGTGACAACTGGATATCCACATGCAAAAAGAATGTGGTAAGAAAATGAAATAAATATACACCTACCTCACAACATATGCAAAATTTTATATATAATATACGCAATTACCATATTCAAAAGCTAACTCTTACACCTCACTGCATAAGCTAAAACAATAAAACTCTGAGAAGAAAACGGATGTAGATCAGAGTTGGCAATGGTTTCTTAGATATCCGACACCGAAGATACAAGCAACTATGTAAAAAATAGATAAACTGGACTTTATCTAAATTACCATCTTTTTTTTTGCTTCAAAGGACACTATCAAGAACGTGAAAAGAACACATAAAGTAGGAGAAAATATTTATAAATCATAACCAGATCAGGAACTCAGCAAAATAAAAGGACAAATAAACCAATCACAAATGGGCAAAGAATCTGAGTAGATATATCTTCCAAGAGGATGTACAAATTGCCAATAAGCACATGAAAAGATGTTCAATACCATCAGTCATTAGGGAAATGCAAATCAGAACTACAAACTACCACTCCACACCCACTGGGGTGGCTGGATAAAAACCACAAGTGTCGGTGAGGCTGTGAATGAATTGGAACTCTCCCACCCTGCTGGTGGGGACGCAAAAGGCAGCCACTTTGGAAATCAATTTGGCAGCTCCCCAAAGTAAGGTGGGACCCAAACGCATTTGAATTCACAGTCTGAGTGGTTTAACCGCTAAACTCCCACCCAGCAATAGCTTCCTGGGTGCACTAGTGAGGATTAGGTTACCTTCCCTGTCTCCTCTTAAAGGTCCTCTTATTATGGAAACCTTGGAACTTTAAGAGAATCCAATGAAAGGTAGATGGAAGTGGTGGTGACCTCAGGTGGGTGAGGACGCTGGCATCCTTGGCACCTACCTGTGTTCTTTGTGATTGCCCCTCTGGGCATGGCTGCCCACGCCAAAGCCACCTCCTGGAGATCTCGCCCTCACCTCTGCATCCTGCCACAGGAAGGAGGAAGAGCAGTGCCTGGAAGTTGTAGAGACCACTTCCTCCTACATCTCATTGGCCACACTAGAGAAGAAGGAGGGAATCCTTATGTAGCGGAGGGCAGGGGGTCATTCATCAATTTCTGCAGGCAGGTGGCCATGGAGAAGCTAAGGGGGTCATTCCAGCAACGTGGACCGGGTTTGGGTGCATCTGGGCTCTGCCGTCAGGTGGGCCTGCAGTACAATCCCGGTTCTGGCCTCTTTTTCCCCGACTGGGAGGTGTTGGCTAATATGCTTCATCTTTTCTCTTCAGTTACCCTTTCTGCAAGAGGATAAGATAGTCCTTAAGAGATGGCCAAAGGAGGTTGAAAACAATTTAGCTTTGCAAAGTATTTCCTAGGCACCATATGGTCGCACCGTTGACCTTTATATTCCTTTATAAACAAGTGCAGAGGTCGGGTTGTTTCAGCGTTTGCTGACTCAGCAGCTCAACAACAAAGTTTTGCCCCCTCTCGGTTCTGCTTTCTCGGGGGCTCCCCTCGGGGTCACAGGACGGCTGTGGGTAATCCCAGTGTGGATAATCAGTAGTTAGCTCTCCTGGCCTGTCAGATACACCAACAACGAGTTTACCATCGGGACTATTGGACATGGAAATCTTTTTAAAATCACTGTTTGGATGGTTTTCTTTTAAAATTAGTCCCTTGTACGAGGGACAATATGGGACCTAGCTAAAATCCATTGAACCCATGCCAAAATGCTATATTCGATGTCTATAAAAGATCCAGAATTCTAGGTTTAGAAATACCAAAAACGCATACAGACATTTTTGTATGGAACATAAATAGCAACCTAAGTACATAAATATCTGCAGCTGCATCATGTGACCTTCGACATGGCTCTGCAAATAGCTGTCATCTGCAGCTGATACAGTGGTGCCCGACACGTGGAGGAGAGAGCCTGCGTGGGTGCACATTTCCCAAGAGCAGCCTTGACAAGGCCAGGGCACGTTTGAAAGCATTGCTTGATCAGCTGCTTTTCCAAGTAGAAAGGGCAATAGAAGTAACATGGCTTTTAGGATGCTTTGGGCGGCAAATAAGAGACTCAAAAAACGGTCTAATGTATTTTATAATAAATAAAGTAAACGCATTGTCATTTAAGAAGTAGAGAGGTCGGCCTGGTGGGGGTTGGTTGAGCATCATCCTATGGGCCATGAGGTCGACGGTTCGATTCCCAGGCAGGCACATGCCTCGGTTGTCGGTTTGGTCCCCGGTCAGGTTAGGGATGGGAGGCAATCAATAGATGATTCTCTTTCACACTGATGTTTCTCTCTCCCTCTCCTTTTTTCTCTCTCTCTCAAATCAATAAAAACAAATTTATTTTTTATTTTTTGAAAGAAGTGCAGAGGTTGGGTTGTTTCAGCGTTTGCTGACTCAGCAGCTCAACAACAAAGTTTTGCCCCTTCTTGGTTCTGCTTTCTCCAGGGCTCCCCTCAGGGTCACACAACGGCTGCCCCAGATCCAGGTGTCACATGGAGTAGGACTATGTGAAGAGGGGGCGCTGTTTCTTCCCAGGCATCTCTGTGTCCGCAGGAGCACAGAACGTGACCCCTGTAAACTCCTCGCCTCTCACCAGGTTGCCGTGGTGCCCATTTCTGAACTGGCAAGGGGATCGCCTCACCCTGCTGGGCTTAGACAGGCCAGACTGACCCTCTAGGGCCAGGGAGGGGCCCAGCCTCCCGTGATACACGTGGCCACCAGAAGCCTGAATAAAATGGGATTTTGCTAGCGAGAAAGAAAGGGAATGGCCAATCGGTAGGCTACAGGGTCACAGGACAGCTGCCCCAGATCCAGGTGTCACGTGGAGTAGGACTACGTGAAGAGGGGGCGCTGTTTCTTCCCAGGCATCTCTGTGTCCGCAGGAGCACAGAACGTGACCCCTGTAAACTCCTCGCCTCTCACCAGGTTGCCGTGGTGCCCATTTCTGAACTGGCAAGGGGATCGCCTCACCCTGCTGGGCTTAGACCAGGCCAGACTGACCCTCTAGGGCCAGGGAGGGACCCAGCCTCCCGTGATACACGTGGCCACCAGACACCTGAATAAAATGGGATTTTGTTAGCGAGAAAGAAAGGGAATGGCCAATCGGTAGGCTACTAATAACTACACCACAGGGACCAAGGTCTGTTGAAAGCATCGTTGGCGTGTTTTTCTATGTTTATTTAAAGTCTGAGCGACTTTATATGACTAGTTTTCCTTGAGAATTTTGGAAGCTGGTGCTAACATTGTCTGCATGTTGATTTTTGAAAGACTAGAGCCTGCAAGCCACAGCCTTTCCTGACCACGTGGCCCCCACAGGTCTGCTCCCTCCCAGCCCTTCCGTCCAGTGCCGGACACTCGGTGTTTACCCAGCTCTGTGGATTGTCTGCCACTAGACCAGTGGTTTTCCTCCCACTTTTCCTGGAAGTCCAGGGAGGGGGGCCCTGCTCAGGGTTGGCTGGGTCGAGGGTGGGGACGGGAAGAGGCCCAGGGACACCAGGTCACACACATCCTCCCCTACTTCAACCAGACCGTTCTCTAGTGTGTGCGCATTAGGGCTTCCTGGTCGATCCTTTTGCAAAGGAGTCCCGCTCCCTGTAGAGAGTCTGAACAGCGATGGGTTGGCGGATCTCCCAGCGGGCTGCCAGGAACCTTCCAGAACCTCTGGGCTCCGCACATTCTTTCCGATCTCGTGCCAGCGCCCCGTAGCTGGCAGTCCCTCCCAGTTGGTTCCTCTTTCTCTGTGCTGTCTGCCTTCACCACCCACCGGATCCTCTTCAGTCACGAGAGTTGGTTTGGGGCACAGCTGCCACCCAGGCAACTGTCACTTTGGTGCTGCGCCAACTCGTCCGCCCGTGGCTCCCGGGCCAATGTCTCAGCCGCTGATTGTCATTTATCAATGAGCTGCACCAGTGCCAACCCTCTGAGCTGATCTCTGCCAGGCGTTCTCAAAGTGTGTTCCAGGGGCCCCTGGGGTTCCTCAAAAGCCAACCACGGGAGTCTGTGCGTGAAACGCTTTCACCAGGATACTAGGCACTATTTGCCTCTTTTGCTCGTGTTCCAGAGACCGCATGGCCTGGGCGATGGCCAGACTGAACGCAGAAGCAGATAGGGAACCCAGCTGTATTCTCGTGGGCTGGGCTTTCAAAAGATGTGAAAAATGTGACATAAGGGGCCCTGGCCGGGTGCCTCAGTTGGCTGGAGTGTCGTCTCATACACCCAAAGGTTGCGGATCCCATCCCCGGCCTGGGAGTGTCCTGGAGGCAACCGATAGATGTTTCTCTCTCACATCAATATGCCTTCTCTCTCTCTCTCTCCCTTCTCTCTCTAAACATCAATAAAAACTTATCCTCAGGTGAGAATGAAAAATAATTGTTAGAAATGTAAAATACGGTCACATTTCTCACTAAAGAGAAAAATGTAGCTATTCTCATTAAGCTGTGTCATGGAAGCTCACATAATCAGTTGATGATTATTATTTGAAAATAAATATTAGAATGTCTTCCCAGGTTAGATGTCTCAGGTGTCACTACTGAGAGACAGAACCCACAGACACACAAGCTTTGGGGTCTTCAAGACACGAAGGCTGTGGCGGCAGCCTGTCCTTACAGTGTGAGTGCGGCTCCGCTCAGCACTCCTGCCCGGCACCTCCCCGCCCAGGGCCCGTGTTCCGCAAGGGAATCCAGAACGTTCCCCACAGCGGAGCCCAGGAAGGCCGCTGACCACTGACCACTGACCGGGCAGAAACGCCTCCGGAGCTCTAGGGACTCTGCTGGGGCAACACTGGGCCGAGTCTGTTGGCGTGTTTAATAATTTGATAATAGACTTCTACTGACACACAAGACTTTGAAGTGTTAGCCACAGTTAATCAGATCGGGCATATTTACACACCATCAGGGACAGTCTGCCAAGGGGTGCATATTGCTCTCATTTTGCCCATTTCCCCTTTTGAAAATAATAATCAGATGCGTCACGCGGCATAATTCAATAAGCTATGACATTTTGAATAAATAGTTGCAAAATACGTAATTGGTTCTCTGGCTTGGGACATTAAACTGAATGAAGCCCTGTGTTTGCCTTTGTGCCATTGTACCTGGATTTTTCCTATTAGATAATTCTTTTTTTTTTTTTAAGTTATTGACGAGAGAGAGAGAGAGAGAAACATTGATGTGTTGTTCCACTTATTTATGCATTCATTGGGTGATTCTTTTTTAAAAAATAAATCTTTATTGTTCAGATTATTACAGATGTTCCTCTTTTTTCCCCCCATAGCTCCCCTCCACCCAGTTCCCACTCCACCCCATGCCCTTACCCCATGCCACTGTCCTCATCCATAGGTGTAAGATTTTTGTCCAATCTC
>NW_005353629.1:3902494-3919558 GCF_000412655.1 Myotis brandtii
TTTAGATTCACTTGTTGATAGATATGTATTTGTTGTCACTTTATTGTTCATAATTTTTATCTTTACCTTTTTTTTCTTCTTCCTCTTTTTAAAGAATACCCTTCAGCATTTCATATAGTCCTGGTTTGGTGGTGATGAACTCCTTTAGCTTTTTCTTGTCTGTGAAGCTCTTTATCTGACCATCAATTCTAAATGATAGCTTTGCTGGGTAGAGTAATCTTGGTTGTAGGTTCTTGCTATTCATCACTTTGAGTATTTCTTGCCACCCCCTTCTGGCCTGCATAGTCTGTTGAGAAATTAACTGACAGTCGTATGGGCGCTCCCTTGTAGGTAACTGTTTTTCTCTTGCTGCTTTTAAGATTCTCTCTTTGTCTTTTGCCCTTGGCATTTTAACTATGATGTGTCTTGGTGTGGTCCTCACTGAGTCTGCTTCTTGAACGTGTCACTTATGGATGTGAGGAGTTGAAATCTAATATCGTCTCACACTGACCACTGGGTACACTGGCTCTCATTGGGTGATTCTTGTATGTATCCTGACCAGGAATCAAACCTGCATCCTTAGTGCATTGGAACAACTCTCTAACCTACTGAGCTACGCAGCCAGGGCTAGATAATTCTTTATTACTGTGAAGCTAGTTACCTGGCCACAGATGCTGTTTTTAATGTTCTAGTGCAGTGGTCGGCAAACTCATTAGTCAACAGAGCCAAATATCAGCAGTACAACGATTGAAATTTCTTTTGAGAGCCAAATTTTTTAAACTTAAACTATATACGTAGGTACATTGTTATTAACTTAATTAGGGTACTCCTAAGGCTTAGGAAGAGCCACACTCAAGGGGCCAAAAAGCCGCATGTGGCTCGTGAGCCGCAGTTTGCCGAACATGGTTCTAGTGTCCACCTGAAAAAAAGTCAAAAGAATCAGATGAACTTAATTTTAGTAATACATTTTGTTTAACCCAATATATCCATGATGTTATGTTCCAACATAAACTCAAATATAAAACATGATGCATGAGATATTTTATTCTATCTTTTTTAGTGTTCAAAATCTAGTATGTATGTTACACTTTAGAGCACATCTGACTGTGCTAGCCACACTTCACAACTCCTGCTTCGGTGCCGAGCATGGAGGTAGACTGGCCCGAGAACTTTCTGCCCTGGCCACTCACGCCCATCGCAGCTCTCACTCCAGCCACAACATCGCCTCAGAGTCCTGCTCGGAACGACCAGGAATGGCCTCAAGTGAGATGAGACCTTCCAGGATAGCATCAAACCCTTTGGTGTCTCAAATATACAGAGAGGCCCCTGTGTGAGACTTGCCCCTTGACCTTTGGGCTGGTGTTAACTTGAGGATGTAAAACAACAAGCCAGACTCAGCACAGAGGTAGGCCTGGCATTCCTACAGAGGCTGCCTGCCAGCTGCCCCGCAGTCAGAGTAGCTTCCACCACTGGGGGTCTCGGACTCTCCCCCAGGACCCCTGGGGCCTGATTTTATAGCCTATATAATAAAAGAGAAACATGTAAATTGACCATCCCTCCGCTACGCTCACCAGCCAATCAGGAGTGAGTATGCAAATTAACCCAACAAAGATGGGTAAATTGACCGCCCCTCCCCGATCTTTGTCGGGTTAATTTGCATGCACAGGCACCGGGCAGAGAGCAGAGCGGGAGAGCCGGCGGCTTAGGGGGACGTGGCTCCCTTGGTCGCTCCCCCAAGCTGCCTAGTGGAGAGCAGAGCAGGAGAGCTGGAAGCTTGGGGGGACGTGGCTCCTTCTGTTGCTCCCCCAATCCACTGGTGGAGAGCAGAGCAGGAGAGCCAGTGGAGAGTGGAGCAGCTTGGGGAACTTGGCTCCCCAAGCCACCAGATGGAGAGCAGAGAGGGAGAGCTGACACTTGGAGGACTTGGCAGAGTGGGAGGCTGTGGGACAGAGACAGAGCAGGAAGGGAAAACCAAGAGCGCAGGGAGCACCGGGAATTCTGGGAATAGTAGTTCTGGTGGCAGCCCCAGGACTGGAAGCAGAAGCCCAGAGCCCAGGGAGCACCAGGAATGCTGGGATTCGTAGTTCTGGTGGCAGACAGATCTCCTAGAGCAGCGGTACTCAACCTGTGGGTCGCGACCCCTTTGGGGGTCGAACGACCCTTTCACAGGGGTCGCCTAAGACCATCAGAAAACACATATATAATTACATATTGTTTTTGTGATTAATCTCTATGCTTTAATTATGTTTAATTTGTAACAATGAAAATACATCCTGCATATCAGATATTTACATTACGATTCATAACAGTAGCAAAATTATAGTTATGAAGTAGTAACGAAAATAATTTTATGGTTGGGGGTCACCACAACATGAGGAACTATATTAAAGGGTCCCGGCATTAGGAAGGTTGAGAACCACTGCACTAGAGCAAAGTGAGCCTGGAGCAAGTTACTGTTGCGGTGGGGGATGGAGGGAAAGCAAAGGTGAGAGACGTAAGTAAAATCAGAGTGTCTAGGAAAAATTAAAGGGAAGATATCCTAAAACTTCCAGGAAATCTCCACCAATGAAGCAAAGTAAAAAAAAATGCCTCTATTATTCTGTGAGCAACAAACCAAACTGAATTGGGGTCTCATACAATTCGCTCATATGATTGCAAAGACAGACAGAAACTCCTGGATTGGAGAGGGCTCCCCTGAGGGCTCCCAGATTGGAGAGGGTGCAGATCGGACTGAGGGACCCACTTCCAGTGCACGAATCTTTGTGCACCAGGCCCCTAGTTTTAATATATTTTTCTTAAACAACTTTCCTTAAACGATCCCTAGGATGTTAATATTTTAAAAGTTCCTAAAACGACTGTTAGGACAATGTCTGTCATCACAGTGGTCACGGAAATGGCCGGGATGCACAGGGTGGGAGGATCGGATGAAAGAACCTTGTCTCCATGTTTGTCCAGCTCCACCTGTGGCTGGTGCTCCTGAACTCTGTCAGGGAGAGCGCCTAGAGGCACCGCCTGCACAGAGCAGTGTCGCAGTGGAGCTGTTACAGATTATAGGTGATGGGCTGTGTAGCTGTCACACAGGGTCTTACGCTCAGAGCCAAAGAGCAGAAGCGCATGCTCACGTCAGGGGTCTCACAGCTTCATGGTGGTCTTCTTTTCTGGGACTGTCTGTGCTCTATGCACTATGGACCGTAGAAATACATCCCTTACATGTGAAAGTTCCCTAGGATGTTAATTGTATATTCTTTCAGATTTTACTGTGTATATTTGGCCCTTTCCCCAAAAAATTTTAAATCGTTTCAATGTCAATGGCATTCGTTGACTAGATGAAGAGGACCAAAAGGTATGAGGTGAAAGGGAGGCTCCGTCCCTCCCCTTCCCCGACCCCACACTTCCCCTTCTCAAAGCCACCACCGTGACCACGTTCTTCTGGGTTTTTCTAAAGATAGCCTAGGCAAGGAGCTCCGTGTCATTCTTTCTTCTTCTTTTTTAAACAAATGCATCATTCCATTTACATGTTTTGGACCTTTTTCTCTCGATATACGTTGGCGATCTTTTCATAACTATACAGGCCAAGCTGCCTCGTGCTTTTCTAGGGCTGCATGGAATTTTTTAGGCTGTGCAATTTTTCCCCTCCCCCGAGGACAAGCAGAGAAAGAGAGAGAGAGAGAGAGAGAGAGAGAGAGAGAGAAGAGAGAGACTTTGTCAGTCCACTTCTTCATACATTCCTGGCTGCTTCTTGCATTGCCCTGGCTGGGGTGGACCCGAAACCTTGGCTATTGGGACAAGACTGGAGCTAACTGAGCTGCCCGCCAGGGCTCAGCTTGATTGTGTTGTAGCACAAGAGCAGCCATTAGACAAAACCAAAAAGATGATCATGGCTGTGTTCAATAAAGCTTTATCAACACTGAAATTTGAGTTTTACTTACTTTGCACATGTCACAAAATGTTATATTAATTTTTCCCAGTCATTTAAAAATGTTCAAAATCTGTTTTCGCCCACCCCCGTGTGAAACAGGCTGTCCTAAAGACAGGCAGCAGGCTGGGTGTGGCATGGGCTGTCGCTCGCCGGCTTCTGCCCTCGGCCAGGCTGCGCAGGGCCTCTCAGATGCCCGCTGAGCGCCGGGTTTCGGGGCCTCGTTTAGAATCAGGTGAGGCGACAGCAGGAACCTCATTGCCAAGGGCAACAGTGGAAATAATCACTATAGTTATCACAGTACCAGCCCAGCCGGAGTGGCTCCGTGGTTGAATGTCGACCTATGACCCAGGAGGTCACGGTTGGATTCCCGGTCAGGACACATGTGGCAAGAGGCAGTCCATCAAGGATTCTCTCTCATCATTGATGTTTCTCTCTCTCCCTCTCCCTTCTTCTCCGAAATCAATAAAAATATATTTTAAAATATATAACAGCACTGGGAAGTCACACCCTCAACTGCAGAAAGCCAGGGCTCTGGCCATGGTGGGTCCTGCCGTGTGGACTGTCACAGTGGGTCCTGCCGCTATCACAATAGACACCTGGTTCAGTGTCAGTGGTGCCGGGCCACTAGGGCCGTGGTTGGCAAACCTCGGCTTGCGAGCCACATGCAGCTCTTTGGCCCCTTGAGTGTGGCTCTTCCACAAAATACCACGTGCAGGCGCGCACGTACAGTGCGATTGAAACTTCGTGGCCCATGCGCAGAAGTCAGTATTTTGTGGAAGAGGCGGTATTTTGTGGAAGAGCCACACTCACGGGGCTAAAGAGCCGCATGTGGCTCGCGAGCCGCGGTTTGCCGAGCCGCAGTTTGCTGACCACTGGACTAGGGCATCATGGCCCCGCCCCCACAACAAGCTCCGCCACCCATGGCCCTTTCCTGGCTGGTCCTCTCTGTCCACTAACCCTGCTTTGCTTCTCCTCGTGGCACCCAGGACACCTGACACTTACATGATGCGTTTACACGTGACTCGTCTGTCTGCCCCACCAGAAGGAGGGCAGACACTTTGCCTGCCTTGCTCTCTGTTTATTCCCAGAGCCCAGACCTGGGCTTGGCATAGGGTGTGTGCTCGGTGGACATTTGTTGGCTAAAGGAATCCCCTCTCTTTGCCATCCATCCACTCAGCCTTGGGCAGTGGGGCCCAAATGCTCACAAACACAGGAAGTCTTACTCCAGATGGGCCGCATCTGCCTGAGGGACAGCAGTGAGGCCCAGTGACTGTGGGCGCCTCCTCCTGCACTGATGGAGGAGGGAGGCAGAGGCGGGCACCACGTCCTCACTGCCCTGCACTTCCTCTGTGACTTCCTCCCCGCCTCCCTCTGGAGAACGAAGCACCAAATGATGAAACAGGCCCCAGATGGTCAGACCAGAGCCTGGCGCAACAGGCAGCACCTCTGTGCTGTTTTCACTCTGAAGCTGAGAAGGGGCTTTGTTTTTCCTCCTTCCAGTTTCAGAGTCAAGAGTGAATACTTAGGTGCCTCCCTCGTGTCCTCAGGCTCTGCCCCGCCATTTTCCAATGATCGCACCCTCACTGAACATTTCTGCGTGGAGTAAGGGACGGAAATATGCTATGGGATGGTGGAGAATTACTTCTGGATTTTGCATGTAATTTACGGAAAATGGATTTTTTTCTAAAAATATCTATAATAATAAAAGCACAATATGCTAATTAGACCGGACATCCTCTGGACCTTTCAGACAAAGCCAGGGCTTCGAGGAAGCCTGGGTCCCGGGTGCCTGCCGGTGGCCGGAGGGAGGGAAGCCCGGGTCCCGGCAGCCGGGGGAAGGAAGGCCTACTCTTGCACGAATTTCGTGCACCGGGCCTCTAGTTTCTATTTACTATTTGTATTTTAAGTCAAACAGAACTACATTTTAAGAAGAGCATGAAACTTCCTAGAGCAAGCGAAACAGGAAACCTTAAGTGAACTTGATCTAAGCCAGGTTGACCACTGCAGAGGGCCGTATTGAACAATGGAGTTTCGTTTTCTCTAGATTTATCTGCAAAGTAGCCGTCAGCTCTAAGTAGTCCCTGAGGTCACCCACAAAACAACACCATCAGCAACCACCAAATGCGTGTCGTGGCCGCGTATGTAAGAGCAGTGAGCGTGGGTGGGCAAGGTGGCGTGGATCCAAGAGATCTCTGTCTACAGGCCACTCCACTCAGCTGGAGGCTGGAGGGCACACACCTAGCAAAGGGGCTTTTGGTCTTGTTGTCGCATTGTCACATTGAACCCTATTATCCTAGTGGGAAGTCGGGGGTGGGTGGCGTAGATTATTAAAGTAATTTCTAGCTCTAAAACTTTTTCTAAAATTAAATGCCCTAGCATATCCGGGCCTTTGGGCGCTCTCGCTCTCTCTCTCTCTCTCTCTCTCTCTCTCTCTTTCTCTCTCTAGTAATGGCAAGAAAAAGCCTTTGTTGTAAAAAAATTAACTTGTTTCTAATACAATTATTAAAAGATCCAATAAGTGTGCTTAGAGCGCCTGGGGAGTGAGGCGCATAGGGAGCCTGCGCCAGCATTGCCTGCTTCAGTCTTTGTCTTGCATGTGCGCTCAGCACTCGGTGGAGTAAGAACAACAGGTAAGAACAGATCCTGTGGGAGCTACAGGGACACATAAAACCAGCCCGGCTTTGTTGGAAAGCGCTCTCACTTCCTATGCAATTGGCATGTGGTAATTATGTCTGCTTTCTAATTCCTGATGAGCACTTCCTACGTAATTGGCACCCTGGTCCCGCTCCCAGCATTAAGAATCCCTCGGGATCCCCCCCCACGGAAGCGGGGTGTGTAAGTGGATGAACCGGAAGGGGAGGCACCCACTGGAATTGAGATCCGTTTCCTGGAGCATTTACTATGGGCATATCCACCAGGGGGAGGAGTGGGGATCATTGTGACTCAGGGGAGTCTGTCAGGCATTGGAAGGGCTCACATCGCATGCGGTGACCTAGGTAGGAGGTGGGTAAGGTCATGCCAGGCCCCTGGCACAGAGCCCCGCAGTCTGCCATGACCACCACTGAAGTCGGTTCTGGGGAGTCCAGCAAACCTCACTGAATGCCAACTATGTGACATGCACTTTGCTGGGTAGAAATTAAAAGCAAAATGGCCTGGCGGGCGTGGCTCAGTGGTTGAGCGTTGACCCATGAACCAGAAGGTCGCAGTTCAATTCCCGGTCAGGGCACGTGCCCGGGTTGCGGACTGGATCCCCATTGGGGATGGGGGGTGCAGGAGGCAGCCGATCAATAATTCTCTCTCATCATAGATGTTTCTACCTCTCTCTCCCTCTCCCTTCCTCTCTGAAATAAACAACAAATTATACAAATAATAATAAAAAGAAAGGGGCAACCTCAAAGGTCCTTTGTAATTGTTCAGAGAGATTACCAACTACTTGGGTAGGTAGGACACAAGAACAGATGCCAACAATAGTTCATGATACGCGGACTTTCCGCTCCTTGATAGAGTTTTAATTTCAGGGTAAATGACTTTTCATTAAAGCCGATTCGGGTCTCTTACACATTATATTACACTACCGAGCTGGTAAAAGTGATGGATTTGTTTTGCATCGTTATTTAAAGAAGAACTTTGCTGTCATTGCTCTGAGGAAGCACAGCAGAGACGGGGACGGGAAGGGCTGGGTGAGTACAGTGATGGCGCCGTGGGAATATGAGCCACGAGGGACGTTTCCCCAGCTCTGTCTTCTTTCTAACCATTCAAGTCGCACACAGTTGTCTTTAGGAGCCTCGGGATGGAGACGTGGGAGTGAGTTTATCTGAAAGAAACGGTCACCTTCACAGGAAGCAGCAGAGCCGGTCAGGATCGCAGGCTCAGCTTCATCCCGACCACCTCCCCAGCCCATGGAGACAATAGGACAAAAACCCTGGAAAAGAAGTGGTTTAAACAACGCTAACAAGACAGGTGTTGTCACCAGACCAGGCCCCTCCGCTGGTTTCTGGATGCCAAAGCAGAGGCACTGCCCTGGGGAACGGGCTGCCGAGGCCGGGACACCATCCCACAGAGCCTGGCGGTAGCCAGAGGAGTTGGAGGAAGTGGAGGGAGAGGGAAGTGCAGACGCTCTAACATCCGAAAAAAACATACCGCAGGAGGCCAGTCATTGCCCAGACAGGTCTGGGGCAACTGGAATTCTAAGGACTGTGTATAAGGTCAGCAGCGTAACCATTAAAATAACTCCACGTGAGGACAGCGAGGAAGCCAGGAGGTGGAAGCGGGGAGGGAGGTGGAGTAAAGCACTAAATTCTTCAACTTTCTTATCTAGGACTTGGGAGATACTATGCACAGATAGCATCTAGTGTTGGGAAATCAAGAAGTGATTTCAGAGTCTTCGAGATAACAACCAAAAGTAGTAAAACTCGGCCCAGTTACAAGTGTTCACTCTGAGCTATGGAAAGGCCAGGAGGGCATCGTCCGCCTTCCGCACTGTGAGTTCTTAAACCAGTGAGTGTAGTGAGCATTTTGCACGGAACAAATAAGATGAGGACCTCAACGAAGAACTATAATGCGCTTATACAGAAGACGGAGGTAGTTTACATATTCAGTGGGGGGAAAGGCAAGATAGGAAAATACCTAAAATATAATTGCGTTGTATTTTTTAAATGTTTTCTATATTAAATACTAGAGGCCCGGTGCACAAAAATTTGAAAAAATGGGGCAACTGGAATTCTAAGGACTGTGTATAAGGTCAGCAGCGTAACCATTAAAATAACTCCACGTGAGGACAGCGAGGAAGCCAGGAGGTGGAAGCGGGGAGGGAGGTGGAGTAAAGCACTAAATTCTTCAACTTTCTTATCTAGGACTTGGGAGATACTATGCACAGATAGCATCTAGTGTTGGGAAATCAAGAAGTGATTTCTGAGTCTTTGAGATAACAACCAAAAGTAGTAAAACTCGGCCCAGTTACAAGTGTTCACTCTGAGCTATGGAAAGGCCAGGAGGGCATCGTCCGCCTTCCGCACTGTGCGTTCTTAAACCAGTGAGTGTAGTGAGCATTTTGTACGGAACAAATAAGATGAGGACCTCAACGAAGAACTATAATGCGCTTATACAGAAGACGGAGGTAGTTTACATATTCAGTCAGGGGAAAGGCAAGACAGGAAAACACTTAAAATAGAGTTGCATTATATTTCTTAAATGTTTTCTATATTAAATATGTGTTTATAAATGCAAAGGAAAGGCATTACCAGTGGCTTCCCTGGTGGAAAGGAGTGGGGTTGAGGAGGAGGAAGAAAGGAGACTAATTTTCCCCTTTGTGTGCTTCTGAATGATTTGAAACGGTTACCGGCAGCCTCTATAACTCTTTTATTTTTCATCTTTATTGCTGAGAGCATTACAGATGTCCCCCTTCCCCACCTCCACCCCCCATGGCTCCCCTCCACCCGGTTCCCACCCCACGCGAGGCCTCCACCACGCTACTGCCCGTGTCCATATGGAAGATCTTTGGTTACTCTCTTCCCGCCGCCCTCCCCCCTTCCCTCTGGGATGCGTCAGTCTGTCCCATGCCTCTGGTTCTATTTTATTCACCAGTTTATTTTGTTCATTAGATTTCTTGTTTGTTTATTTTGATTTTTAGATTCAGTTGTTGATCGATATGTATTTGTTGCCATTTTATTGTTCATATTTTTATCTCTTCTTAAGAAGGCCCTTCAACATTTCGTGTAATACTGGTTTGGCGGTGATGGGCTCCTTTAGCTTTTTCTTGTTTGTGAAGCTCTGTAGCTGACCCTCAGTTCTACATGAGACTTTGCTGGGTAGAGTCATCTTGGTTGTGCCTCCATAGCTCTTGAAAGCTTAAAACAATTTATTCCAATGAATAAAAAGAAACCAAGAGAATGGTAGACATGCGTTAAAAGCTTGGTTTAGGTCTGCACGCTTCTGTAAGCACCCATCCCTGTAGCAAGATGCTAGTTCCTGTGGGGAGGGGGCAGGGGGAGGGCTGAGCGGGTGCTAATCGCAGGTGAAAGGGCAGCTCACAGTCCAGCCTCTGCCTTCAAGGAGTTTGTAGGCAAACGGCTCAAAGGCCATAAACACACATGGCCACACAGGCTGATCGGTGCTCTGAGGGCCGCAGGAAACTCGCCTTTGCAATACAAGGTGGCAAGTGCTGAGAGACTTGGGCAGGAGGGCCTTAAAGAGACAGGACCCTGCCCTGACCGGTGTGGCTCAGTGGATAGAGCGTCGGCCTGCGGACTGAAAGGTCCCAGGTTCGATTCTGGTCAAGGGCATGTACCTTGGTTGCGGGCACATCCCCAGTAGGGGGTGTGCAGGAGGCAGCTGATGGATGTTTCTCTCTCATCGATGTTTCTGATGCTCTATCTCTCTCCCTTCCTCTCTGTAAAAAATCAATAAAATATCTTTTTTTTAAAAAAGAGAGACATGACCCTTCTCCCCGAGGTGGGCGGGGCAAGGTAGCAAGGCCTGCTGGAGGCCGATGCCACGCGGAGGAGGGTGGAGGAGGGTGGAGGAGGGTGGAGGCGCACCTGGAGCGCACCGTTCTGTGGGGCTTTGTGTGTGAGTCTTCCCATGAATTAAGAGCGAGCATGTCACGTTCATAGCAAGTGACCCCAAATGTCGCCGTGGCTGGCACTCTAGCCTCCACCCTTGACTCTCTCTCAGGAAAGAATGAGGAGGTGGGTGCAGCCCATGCAACTTTGGGGAGGAGAAGGGGCAGACAGCATTCGCAAGGCTGTTTTGTTTATTTGTTTGTTTATATATTTTTATTGATTTCAGAGAGGAAGGGAGACAGAGAGAGAGAAACATCAATGATGAGAGAGAATCATTGATTAGCTGCCTCCTGCACACCCCACACTGGGGCTCAAGCCCACAACCCGGGCATGTGCCCTGACCGGGAATCAAACCATGACCTCCTGGTTCGTAGGTCAATGCTCAACCACTGAGCCAGGCCGGCCGGGCCCAAGTTTCGAGTGACCCACACTCCCTGAGAAAGTAGGGCTGCCCAGCACAGCCTGGAGGGTGTGCAAACATTTGAGTAATGGCTGGGAGTCACCCCTTTGAAGATTGCAAGGCTCCTGCGCTCACGCCTCTGACAGATGGTGAGCCCCAGGCTAAGGGAGCCATTTCCCCAAGTCACACAGACAGGGACTTGCAGAGACCAGACCAGCCTCGGCCTCCTCTCTCTGGCTAATAGCTCGGCTTTTTGTTCTAGTGAGACCAGGCCCTCCCTCCCCCAGGACACAGACCAGAGGAGAGCTACTAATGGCTGGGGGGAGGGGGTTGCAGATTTGGTGTCAGCCAGCCTCGCCCCCAGCCCTGCTCACGGCACCCCGTTCTGCAGGAGGGGCTGCCTGAGGCGGGGAAGGCAGGCCTTGGCACGGCCCTCAGCATTTCAAGTCTGCACCGGCCTCCCAGTTGCCAGGACTCAGCGAGGCTTTGCCGGCGGGTTAGCTTTGCCCTCCAGTACTTTCAGTTGGTTTTTATGGCCTTTACAGCCAGCGTGAAGGTCAATGGGCCCGGAATTCAAGCTTCTGGAATATTCTCCTCTGCTGCCTTCGGAGTTCAAACCTGTTCCTCTCCGCAGCAGGACTCTCCGCAGTGAAGACAAGATAGAGGCGATAAGGCGGCGGCGGAGGAAATTGTGGGGTTATGGCTCCAGGTGGGCTCGCTTCCAATTACGCTGGAGAAAATTGCTCAGGATAATTTCACAGGCTTCCTCCGTGGTTTGTGGCGGCAGGATTGGTGCACCTGCAAAATTTAATTACACGTTTTTGGGTTATTTTTCCACAGCGAAGATCTCACTATAATTGGGGCTTGCTCGCCGCAGCCAAACCTGTTTCTCGCAGGGCCCAGGAGACCAGCGCGGCCGGGGAGGGAGTCATGGTGACATAATGCTCTGCAGGGCCCAGGCAGGCTGCTCCCCTGGGTCCCCGGGCATCGGGGGGACTCGCCTGCGTGGAGAGTTTGATCCTCGCTACCCCTGACCGATGCTTGTCTTCGCTGACTGTGAGGTGGGGACAGACTTCAAAGTGAAGTACAGTCCACTGGCCTTCCATCCACCGGGGGAAAGAAGTGGGGGGGGGGGGTTTGATTCATTCTACTTCGGTGGTGACTGTAAATATTTCACGCGGACAAGTTCCATTCACGTGGACAGATGTGTATGGAGCGCCTTCTGCGCTCGAGGCTGCCGGGGAGGCGCCGTGGGAAATGTGGACGTGAAGGCAGGGGAGCAAGAACGTAACTCCAGGACCCACCCAGCTCCTCCTGTGGCTGGTGCTCCTGAACTCTGTCAGGGAGAGCGCCTCGAGGCACCGCCTGCACAGAGAGTATTACAGATGTGCTTGCCTTCGCTGCGCCATGAGCTCTGCGTGCAAGGCCGGGCGAAAGCACCTGCTGACTCGGACTCACTCGGCCGGAGGCCTTTCCGGGCTCAGCACTCGCCTGCAAGGCAAGGGGAGAAACCCCTGGCACTGTGCACCGGCATCACTTGTTAGAACCAGTACCTGACATCTGCCCATTTTATTTGTCAGCTTTTATGAAGTAGAGAGACCAAGGAATGTTAAAGATTCTCTGTTATTAGCTGTTCAGCTAATGGGGCAACACAGGTAAAAGTCACTCATTTATTCATTCTGATTGATAAAAAACAACAACAAAAACAAAGAAAACAGGCAAACTATGAGTTCCAAGAAGGAGGAACTCACAGTGGAGTGAGAAGTCTGGCCAGTGTTAAGGAGGGGGTGGCTGGATCTGGGGCGAACGCCTGGTCAGCATTTGTCAGCGGCTCTCCAGAAGAGCATGATGAAATCTGGGGGGACTGTTGGTTGTAGAGAGAGAAAGCGAGAGGGAGAGAGCGATGGACTCATCAAGGATGATCCCGCCACTGGGGACCGAGCCCGCAACCCGGGCATGTGCCCTGACCGAGAATCAAACCGTGACCTCCTGGTTCGTGAGTCAGCACTCAACCACTGAGCCACACCAGCCGGGCAGCAGTGTTCTTGATTCTTTCTCTTTTTTTAAGGCTTCGGCAGTTTTCCCACAGTTTAGAGAACGGGAACTTTGTCACTCACTGATTTCATTCATTCAGTCCTTCGATGTGCGTTCCACTTACTGGTTTAGTGTGTATCAGACACACTGGTTCCTATTCATGCAAAAATGAGACTCAGTCCCTATCCTCCAACTAGCGAGGGAAATATATAGTTTTTTCATATTCAGTGGTCACTTGGAGATTTACTGTTGAGCCCTTACATTCCGTAAAAGAAAGCTGACAAATTTTAGATGCAAGGGATATTTACCAGCAAAAGTATTTTATGATTAGTAGCAACAGAAGTGGAGAGTTTGGGAATTTCATCCGGCAAGAAGAAAAACAACTCCTTAGAACCATGAAGTGCCCGGAGCACACTCAGAGATCCCGGTTCTACCTGGAGTGTGCTGGGCATCGTCACAGGGAACGGAGTTAGGGACTCTGGCTTAGTGGGACACTCCCAGAAAGAGAGCTCTGGCCATAGTGAGACTAGGCATTCGTTTTCTTTTTTCTTTTTTTCTTTTTTTATTTTATTTATTAAATTGGTTGGGGCAACATCGGTCAACATGAACATACAGGTTTCAGGTGTGGGTTTCTATGTTACAAGATCTGTCTATTGCACTGTGTGCCCACCACCCAGTCACATCTTCTCCTGTCCCCTCCTATGAGGACCCCTCCTCCCCCCACCTCCCTCAGCATCATGTTCTCAGGCCCATCCATGTGGCTGCCCATGGCGCTATTCCGTCCTTTTCCGTGGCTGAGCGGTGTTCCGTTGTACACATGGACCAGTCTTCCTCTCCCGTCCTCTATCGTGGGACACGGTGGCTGTTTCCATGTCTTCGCCGCCGTGAATCATGCTGCAGTGAACACGGGGGTGGGGGGGGGGCCTATATTGTTGCGAATACATGATTTCGAGCTTTTCGGATATGAACCCAGGAGAGGGATTGCTGGGTCACATGGACGCGCTATTCTTCATTTTTGAGGACTCGCCAGACTGCCTTTTAGAGTGGCTGTAAGACGGGAGCATTCTTAGAAACAGTTGTGATATAATCCGCCTAATGAGAAAACTTCCAAATTTCCTCATTTTCTGAACTGCTTCATTTCAGTCAACTAAAGCACCATTTCCCTGTCCCCGAGGCGTCAGCCCCTGGGTCACAGAACCCTTCCATGTCAGAGAAAGAAGGCGACGGAGTTATTTCCAGGTGAAGGAAAGACCCGAAGATTTTCCCGAGTCAGCGGGCTCAGGGTCAGGAGAAGCACGCGCGTGAGATCGTGCCTGGTGAGGAGCCCTCACTGGATCCCTTCTAACCCGCCGTCCATTCGAGAAGCCGCCCTCCCCGGGCCCTCAGATCTTTCCCTTCCTAGTCTGGGTTCTCCCAAGCACCCTTCTCCTCCCCACTTCTCTGTGCACTTTTTAAAATGAATAGAACACAGCGGCACTCAGCGTGAGACAGACGGCGGGCTGCGCGAACACTTCTGAAAGGCGACGCGAAGGGCCCGCCGCCATGAGGCGTCCTGGGTTGATGGTTCCACGGTGCGTGTAGCTGTCCTGTTTGGGCCCCAGTTGCTGTGCCACCCGGCCTGTGAGCGGCCTGATTTGTGCTCTCGGGCAATGGATGCCTTCACTGATCTGTCTTTTCTGAATATCGTAGTCTAGGACCTTTGGAGGCAGAGGAGTTACGTTCTTGCTGCAAAGGGGGGTCTGTTCCGACTCATGGGCCTTTGGACATGACTTGGGTTGGACTCGGTGCCAAATCTACATAATGTTTTTGTCAACTGAAGGCTGATCTCTAATTAATTCGGTTTCTCAGGCAGCCTCTTACTCTATCAGCGGTTCCCAACCTATGGGTCTCGAACAATGAAAATACATCCTGCATATCAGATATTTACATGACGATTCATAACAGTAGCAACATTACAGTTATGAAGTAGCAACGAAAATAATTTTGTGGTTGGGTCACAACATGAGGAACTGTATTTAAAGGGTCGCGGCATTAGGAAGGTTGAGAACCGCTGCATCCGGGAGTGGACAACTGGATCAGCTACGCGTCTTTCTGTCTAAAACGAAATTCCAGTCGGTGACTTCAGGGCTGAGCCAGGGGAGGGCTCCAATCAAGTGAGAGGAGATCTTTCCTAACCAGAGGTGAGCGGGGACCAGCTGTTCTTGACGAATAATCGGGGCCCCCTTCCCCCTCCACAGATCATGTACCAGTTGGGCTGTCATTGCCCCAAGAGTGGAGGGGCGGGGCGCCCTCCCTCCTGGATGTGGGTCGCACAGGCTTTGCGAGGAGAGAGAGCCTGACAGCCTGAGGGGAAGAGCTGTCGGGGGCGGAGAAAGGCAGGAGGTGGGCAGTGTTTCTTCTCCGTGACATTTGAGCAGCGAGCTGCTGGGAAGGGAGAGATTCGAGTGGGTTTTTATCAGTTACCAGGGGAAGCTCTGCGAAAGCTCCAGGCTCGTTTCTCAGAGCCCCCTGGGCTGTGACAATTTTATTTTGTAGGTGGCAGCTGGAGTGGTCGTGTAGTGAAGGGATGCAGGATCCGGGGGGGGGGGGGGGGGCTTCTTGACTCTGAGTTAAATAATTTGGGGGTGAGTCATTTAAAACGTTAAATGCCGTCTGCCTCCACTTTCTGATCTGCCGAGTGGGAATAGTAAAGGCGCCTCTCCGTTCCTGGCTGTGACCTTAGCTGAGATGATGCACATGAAAGTGCTTGGGGACGGTCAGGGACATCCCCCCGGCGCCTCCGCCCGGTCCTGAGGCTGAGACGCTGCTTGGCCAAGGGGGTGGGGCCAACTCACAGGCCACCTGCCGCGTTCACACGTTCAACAGTGACCCTCTCCCTCCCCCAGCCCAGACCAAAGTTTCTTGTCAAAAAAAGAAAAAAGAAAGAAAGGAACTCTGTTTATTTTCACCGAGAAAATACATTTGGAAATGACCTTAGTAGATTTTCTTTCTCGTTTTTATCTTTATTGTTGAAATTTTACATAGGTCCGCTCTTTCCCCCCATTTACCTCTTCCAGCTGCCCCCACCCCGCCCCAGGCCCTCACCACCCCATTGTCCGTGTCCACGGGTTTCTTCCACCCTTGCCCTCCCCCACCTCATCCCAGGCCTTTACCACCCTATTATCTGTGTCCATGGATTATGCATATTTGCATACAAGTTCTTTGGTTGATCTCTTCCCAACCACCCACCCTCCCCGCCTTCCCTCTGAGATTCGTCAGCCTGTTCATGCTTCTATGTCTCTGCATCTATTTTTGTTCATCAGTTTATTTGGTTCATTAGACTCCAGATCTGAGTGAGATCATGTGACACTTGTCTTTCTCTGACGGGCTGACTTCGCTCAGCATAACGCTGCCCAGGCCCCCCCACGCGACCTTGGGTTTCCCAGCCAGCAGTGCCAGCAAAGGCCAGGCCGGCACCAGCGGGTCCGGGGCTGCGCGGGTGCACCAGGGCTCTGCTGGCGTCCCGTGGAGTCCAGTCTCTAATGCGAATGAGCAGCAGCAGGTGACTTACGAATCCACGGGGGCAGGGCGTGGCCTCGATGAAGTTCTCCGTGGATCGCGTATTATTTTTTACTTGTATTGTTCTACTACAGTGTCACGGTTTTAAATGTAACAATTACATAAATGACTGCCTTCACACCCTGCCCACCTCATTTTTCTGGGTTGTTTTTTGTGTTTTTATGTTGAAGGAGAAAAAAATACTTTAAAGTTCATGAGCTGGCCCGTTTCTATTTGTTAACTCCTCCACTCTTCCCCACTTGATAATTCCACTTGCGCTGCTGTGGCTGTGATGGGGTCTCACTCACCATCACTGTATGGAATCTGCTCATCTTGCCGGGTAGGGAATGGATTTCCAAGGGGCCTGGTAAGAGCATGATCTAAAATGTCCTAAATTAAAATCTTATACATGTTTAAGAAAGTAAGGTTTTGACTATCTTTTAAAATAGATATTTATATATACATATACATATATTTATGTATTTTTTATAATTAAATATATTTTGATTGATTTCAGAGAGGAAGGGAGAGAGAGATAGGAACATCAATGATGAGAGAGAATCACTGATCAGCTGCCTCCTGCACGCCCTCTACTGGGGATCGAGCCCACAACCCGGGCATGTGCCCTTGACCTG
>NW_005353629.1:3920864-3929401 GCF_000412655.1 Myotis brandtii
ACCCAGGCGGGCAGGGCCTCTCCGGCCTCCCTGCTCGGCCACCGGCAGCGCCAGGATCCTGGACGGACCGCACAACCTTGGAAATCGGAATGTCAGGAAGAAAAATGGTTAAAAATGCCAAAATCCTCCGCGGACTGAATTGAGGAGGAAATGATATTTACAGCCGTTTGATCGCATCTCAAAGTGGCAGCCGTGGGCGCGGACTCAGTTCAACCCACGATTGTTGTTCCCGATGTTGCGCCCTGGGAATCATCTGAGAAACAGACAGACGGTGCCCCATGGGGTCAGACAAAAAGCCATCCTGGTAAGAAAGGTAAAGAACACCCGAGAGAGAAGCAGATTTCCCCGAAAGAGAGCTTAGATGCCACAAACCCCGCGAGAAAGCCACTCAGGGAGGAGGCGCTCTCTGAACGCAAATCCCACAGTGATCACAGGACGGCAGCGCCGTGTGGACTCGGGACAGGCCTCGGGTGGCCTCTCGTCTGCCGATTTCAGAGCTTAGCAGCCGCTGCCGGCTAATCCTCGGTATTAAGCCTGCCTCGGACATCTCCATGTGAAAAAAAATAAAAGGTCGGTGCCGACACCAGCCTCCCACAGGGGAGAGGAGAGGCTCTGGGAGCCACGCCTGCTCACCCCGCACAAGCCAGCGGGCCCAGAAGGGTCGCACCGACGCCCACACCGGACAGTCCCTGGAAAGAGGGGTGCGTGTACTTCCTGCAGGTGGCGTGAGGCTCTGCAGGCCGGGGCATCCTGGGGGGCATCCCCTGGCCCTGCCAGGTCCCTCCGCTCGCTCGGGGAAGGAGGCTGTTTCACTTTCCAACAGAGAAGCCCTTCCTCCCAGGCTCACACAGAGAGGACGATGCCGGTTTCGTTTCCATGACCTGCTCTAGGCAGGCCACCGAGTCAGCCCCGAGCCCTTTGATGGTGCCCCTCCCAGCCACCCTCGGAGGAAGGGAAAGGTTATGAATGAAAGAATGCGATTGTTTGCAAAAATGAAGTGCCCCCTTGCCAGAGATGGAGCTGATCTGGAACAGGCCGGGCCCCTAATTACACAGTAACCTGACACCTCGCACTTCCCTCCCCTGGCAGCCCTCGCCTTCAAAGGGCTTCGCCAAGGCCCGCGAATTCCTCGCCTCCCTCCTCTCATCTGCGCCCGAAATAGCTCCTCTTTACAGAAAAGCTGTTCTGACGCTCGGGAACACTCATCGTGTCCTTCCCGGGCTCACTCAGGGCCCTCCTTCCTGGCGGTGCTCCGGGTGGCTCCTTGTGCCTGGTTTTGAGCAGATATTGTACATTCTACCAACCTGGGAAACTGGACCCCGAAAGTGGAGGCTCACCAAGCCTTGCTGTGGGGGTATTATAATTTATAATAAAAGATCCAAGTTCCGGGCCAGTTTGGCTCCGTGGATAGAGCGTCGGCCTGCGGGCCTGGGAAACTGTACCCCGAAAGTGGAGGCTCACCGAGCCTTGCTGTGGGGGTATTATAATTCATAATAAAAGATCCAAGTGCCGGGTCAGTTTGGCTCCGTGGATAGAGCGTCGGCCTGCGGACTGAAGGGTCCCAGGTTCAATTCTGGTCAAAGGCATATGCCCGGGTTGCGGGCTCGATCCCCAATGGGGGGCGTGCAGGAGGCAGCTGATCAATGATTCCCTCTCATCATTGATGTTTCTCTCTCCCTCTCCCTCCTCTCTGAAATCAATGACGATATTTTAAAATAAATAAGTAAGTAAGTAAATAAATATGGAAGGGACAGCATAGGGCAGCGAGCAGGAGGCTTCGGGAACGCCTCTGGGACTTGTGAGCCGGTGCTGATGAGAGCAGGAAGGTGTCAGTGTGTAGGGGGGGGAGGCGTCCGAGGCCGAAGGGAGCGTAAGGACAGAGCCCGGGACGCGAAGGGGCATTGATGGTGCAGACTCAGGGCAGTAAGCCAGAGCCAGGCTGGAGGTGGGTCCAGGTCACTGGGATGACCTAGAAGAGGGCCTCGCTCAGGGTCGCACAGCTGGGAAGTGACACAGCCATGAGTTAAACCTGGCAGTCTGGCTGAGTCCATCCGTGCTCAGTCTAATGGCCACCTCACTGCCCCTCCCTGGACAGAGAATAAGATGGATACAAGGGCCCGGCCCACTCCGTGGTTGAGCGTCGGCCTAGGAACCAGGAGGTCACGGTTCCGTTCCCGGTCAGGGCACAGGCCCAGGTTGTGGTGGGGAATGTGCAGGAGGCAGCTGATCAATGATTCTCTCTCATCATTGATGTTTCTCTCTCTCTCCCCCCTCTCCCTTCCTCTCTGAAGTCAATAAAAATATATATTTTTAAACCGATGGATACAAGGAACTCACAGCCTAGTGGGTGATATAGGCAAGTACATTCACAATTACAGCACATGCAACAGACACCCATTGACTGTCTTCTGTGTGCCAGGAGCTATGCCAGGCAACGTGAACTTAAAAAAAAATAAGTTTCTCTTTTAATGAAGGCCAAGGAGTCTGGTTAAGGAGAGAATAGCAATTACATACATGCAACTGCTAAGACCTGGGTCTGCCCAGAAATGGCAGGAAGCGTAGGGGAGACTGGCTGTCGGGAGGCGGAGAAGGTGCCGGAAGACCGGAGCGGACACGGGAGGCTCACGAGTCGGCGGACAGTGCCGGTACTGCCCAGGGTCATGGTCAGTGCTGGCGTCCATTAGGGACGCACAGTGTGCTGGGCACTGTCCTAAGCGCTTTTTCCTGTTAACTCACATTTAATCGTCACCACAATCCCCCACGCTCCCAGCAAAGCACAGACAGAGGCGTGGGGAATTTTACCCAAGACCACGCAGCAGGGAATCGTAGAGCCAGACTTGGAATCCGAGTCGTCTGATGCAGAGCTCAAGCCCATAACCGCTCCGAGACTCCCAGCAGGAGGGGGGCCCCAAGCCTGTCGGGTCAGGAAGGGCGTCCAAGACAGGTGCTGCCTGCCATCACGCCACCAAGGTCTCGGGGGCCAGCCACTGAGCGAGGGGACGAAGAGGCTGTCGGGCCAGGGGAGCCCCCAGTTCGTGCAGGATGAGAGGCGACCGGTTTCAAGGGGAAGCAGCTGGTCTGGCAGCCGGAGGGGGCGGGGGTGCTGGGGGCGCAGGGGCCCCTGAAGGAGCAGGCAGGGAGCACCCTTAGGCTGGGCTGGTTGGTGGTCAAGGAATAGACACTCACACGAGTTCAAGGACACAAAGGCACCCATGGACACCGAGGAGAAGCAGCTAATGGCAGCGCGAGCGGCTCCCCTTCCGCGGGAGGCACGGCCTCTGCCTCAGCTCCCCCTGCGCCCCCTGCGTCACAGACTGGGAGGTGGGCAGGGGCCTGCATGCGGGGGATGGTGTTGGAGCTGCAGGGCAGGAGCCCAAAGGGGCAGGTGTGGCTCACACATGAGGAACAGCGAAGGGGACTCCTGGTGCCTAACCTGGGTGCAGAGACAGGGAATACGGCAGGGGAGAGGTGTGGAGGGTGCTGGCAACTGAATTGTGTCGTCCCCCCCCCCCCCCCCCCCCCCACACCACAATGCTGAGAGGTTGGAGTCCCAGTGCCCAGTGTGGCTGCAGGTGGAGAGTGGGTCTTCAAGGAGGTAACTAGGTTAAATGAAGTCATAAGGGTGGGGCCAATAGGACTAGTATCCGAGAGAGAGAGAGAGAGAGAGAGAGAGAGACCAGAGACCTATCTCTCACACACACATGCACAGAGAAGAAGCCATGTGAGGACACAGAGAGAAGGCAGCGTCTACAAACCAGGACGAGAGGCCTCACCAGAAACCACCCTGATGGCCCTTGATCTGGGACCTGTAGCTTCCCCAACTGTGAGAAAATAAACTCCCATCCGTCTACCCCATCCACGGTGTTTTATTATGACAGCCCTGGCTAACACCGAGGGAAAGACAATTCATTCACACGTGGATGAAGACACAGGAGGTGGATTTAAGGCAAGCCAACTGAGCTAGAACTGCTGGGGCGTGGTGCTTCAGTGGAAAGAGAAGGCAAGAAGGAGTGAGGAGGAGGAGGAGGAGGAGGAGGAGGAGAAGGGAGAGGAGGAACAGGAAGAGGAAGATGAAGAGGAGGAGGAGGAAGGGATGTTGTCCAGGTTTCAGTCTTGCACAGCGGGGGAATTGTGGTGATGCTCACTGAGTCTGAGTTTGGGTACTGGACCGCGGGCTTCAGTCTGAAAAGCCACCAGTGAAGGTGTAGTTAGGATTTCTTGGCTGTCAGGAGGAGAAACTTAACGGTAGGAAATTAGGGGAACTATAACAGAAGTGGAACCGCATTGAAAACCAAGGTCAGCGTTTTTCCAACAAATGAACTCATAGTTACATTCAAATTCTTCACTCGTTTAATACAATGCCTTAGAGATCATTCCATCCACAGGCACAAACCTACATTATTCTTTGCATCTCCAGCTACTGTTCTGTTGAACAGAGGAGACAGCATCTATCTATTCACCATCCACCTGCAGAGTTAGGTCGTATCCAAACACACTTTACTGCAAACACCGCGTCAGGAGCACCCTCGTACGTTTTCTCTGTGCACAGCCTAGATTCCTGGCCGTGAACGGCTGGGTTGAAACGGATGTGCATTTTGTGTGCTGAGAGCGACTGCCAAATTCCCTCTGAAAAGACTGTACCATTTATACTTCTAGCAAGAGAGGATACATGTACTTACTGCTTCATAACCCTATGTATGTTTCTTAAAACTGCTTTGAGTCATGACCCCTTTAGATTCTGCTGGCAGCTCTGAGTCCTCGTTGTAGGGAGACACAAAGATGTGCATATACAGAGCCCTTTGCAGGTGTACAGGCCACCCGGGCTTCCCACGGCTTTATAGGAAGGACCCCCGAGTATCGGTGTTTGAATGGGCCTCGAGGTCTAGACCAGTGCGTCTTAATCTCAGCTGTGCATTCGAATCACCCGGGGAGCTTTGGGAAATCCCCGGGCCTGGCCACTTCCCAGACCCGTCTGAGCAGATTCTCTAGGGAACGGATCGAGGTAGCAGTATTTTTTTGCAAGTTTTCCGGGTGATCGTAACATGCACGCAATGGCAAGAACCATTGCTACCTAGGAGAGGCCTGTAGAAAGATTAAAATAATAATAATAATAATAATAATAATAATATGAAGGTAGAACAGGGGGAAGTGCACCCGTGGCTCTCAGGGCCCAGACGAGGCTGCAGGAGCCTTCATTGTAATGAGGGGTGGGGCTGGGGACCTGGCATGGATACCTCTGTTTTGGTTGGGGAGATGTTCCAGGTGATTCTAAGGCGTGGCCAAGGCAAGAGTCCTGGTGCAGGGGAGGCCTGCCGGGGAGAAGGCACCCTGAGGGGTGAGAGCAGAAGGAAGAAAAGTCAGATGCACCCCGAGAACTTACAACTTCCAAGCCAAGGGCAAAGGGCAGCACCAGCTCCCGCGGTGGCTCTGACCAGGGGCCTGGCCAGGGGTGTGGGCAGCCGTCACCACTGGCTTCAAGCTGCCGTGGTGGGAGGAGGCTTCATGGAGCTGGATCCTTTAAGATCTTTCTTTATTTAAAATACATTTTTATTTATTTCAGAGAGAGGAAGAGAGAGGAGAAAGAGGGACAGAAACATCAATAAGAGAGAATCGTTGATTGGCGGCCTTCTGCATGCCCCACACTAGGGATCGAGCCCACAACCCGGGCATGTGCTCTGACCGGGAATCGAGCCTTGACCTCCTGGTTCATAGGTCGCCCTCTGAGCCACATGGGCTGGGCATGGAGCTGGGTCTTAAAGAATCGAGACACATTTGACCCGAGAGGAGGCATTCCCAGTGGGAAAGGAAGCTCCTGGCTAGGGCTGGTTCAGGCTGCTCACAGCTCCTCCATCCCAGGCTCAGCCCTGGAGTCCTGTGAGTGATTCCTCCCCGGGTCTGCTGAACCCACTCAGCCAGGCTCACGGGGCCCCACGCCCTCACCCCCTGGCCCCAGCATTCCTCCTTTCCTGGGCCGAGCCTCCCCTTTAGAGATGTTCTGTCTCCCAGGCCAGTGGTTCTCGAAGGCAGGGCGCGGGAGCAGCAGCAGCAGCTGAGCGTTTGCCCGCTCGGGCCCAGGTGACCTCTGCACGGCCCTCAGGGCTCGGATGCAGCCCCGAGTCTGAGGGTCCGTGTCCCGGGGCCTCGGGCCAGGTTTCTCCCTTCCAGCTCTGTCCTCTGGGCGTACTCTCCCCAGGGCTGGGCTCAGGTCAGGGAGACACAAGGAAGAGTGTTCGGAAATTCAACTATAGGTAAGACTGGGGACTTTGGGTTTGAAAGTAAAGAAAGGAGCCATGACGACTTTCTGTCCAGGGGAGGGAAAGTGTTAAAATGGCGTTGGAGGCCAGGTAACAGCATTTTATTTTCTTTAAATATATTTTTATTGATTTCAGAGAGGAAGGGAGAGAGAGAGAGATAGAAACATCAATGATGAGAAAGAATCATTGATTGGCTGCCTCCTGCACGCCCCCCACTGGGGATCGAGCCCGACACCCATGCCCGGGAATGGAACCAGGACCTCCTGGTTCATAGGTCTTGGCTCAACCACTGAGCTATGCCAGCCCGGCGGTAACAGCATTTTAAAAATGCAAGTTGACCCCAACCGCCCAGAAATCACAGGCAAAACCACGCATATGCATCTTCTGAGGAAGAGGTTTCACAACTTCCATTCGATTTGCAAATGAATTCAGAATGAGTGGGTGATCCGCCAAAGAGGAAATGATTTCGTTGCTCGCTCAATTACATTAGCTGTCGAGGCCGCGTCTCTCCAAGTGCCGTTAGGTCGGTATTGCGTGGTCGGCGCTGAGGGTAACTGTGCACGTCCTTGGACTGGACTCTGGACCTGTGACATCAGACTCTCGGGAGCTGGCACCGAGGAACCTGCATTCTAAGAGAGACTCCCTGGGTGGTTCTGGGTGATGCTGACGCGCTCTGAGCGTCACGAACGGCCTGGGCTTCAGTCTGAAAAGCCACCAGTTCCGGGAAAGCTACGTGAGTCGGGGGTAGAGCCCGTGGAGCACTGAGGCCACCTTCCAGGACCACAGCCCACAGCCCCGGAGCCTCGGCCCGGGAAGCCCTCTCCTGCCGCAGTGCCCCCCGCAAGCGTGTTCTCTGTGCTTCCCACGCGGACAGCAGCCCTGAGTGAGGTTCGTCCTCAGATCACAGCTCAGCCTCCCAGAGCTGGTGAGGACCAGGCCCACTGCTTCCCTGGCAGAGGGAGGCGAGGTGACCACGGGGAAGGCAGAGGGAGGGGATGTGACCACAGGGAAGGCAGAGGGAGGCGAGGTGACCACGGGGAAGGCAGAGGGAAACTCCTGACCTCGTGAGCCGGGAGGCAGGCCAGGCATCTTCCTCGGAGAGCCTTCCCCCCTCCCGCCTCTGCCCATGTGCTTGGCAGAGTTCGCCCCCAAACGATGATGCATTTTGGGTGATGACTTCTGTTACATGCAGACCTTAGACCAATGATGGCGAACCTATGACACGCGTGTCAGAGGTGACACGCAAACTCATTTTTTTGGTTGATTTTTCTTTGTTAAATGGCATTTAAATATATAAAATAAGTATCAAAAATATAAGTCTTTGTTTTACTATGGTTGCAAATATCAAAAAATTTCTATATGTGACACGGCACCAGAGTTAAGTTAGGGTTTTTCAAAATGCTGACACGCCAAGCTCAAAAGGTTCGCCATCACTGCCTTAGACAGCAGCCACGTGGGACGGAGCTCATGGACGTGCACTGGAAGGAAAGGGTTTTCTCTGGGCCGAGGGAAGGAACGGGAGGCCCTGGGCGGGCGAATTATTGAGGATGCGTGTGCTGCGGGGTCCCGTCCAGGAGCTGGCGATGCGGGGCGGGTCATTTAGGCGCTCGGGGTGTCCACTCCCCGGGAACATAGGAGCGACCCTCACCTGTCCTCAGGAGAGCAGGTGCGAGTTCATGGGACGGAGCCGCCGCAGCCAGAGTCACTGATGGAACCAGAAAGGCGTACGGGCATGTCTGTCCCCAGGGATCTGTGCTTTCCGAGCCTGCTCTAGGGAGAGTGACGGCTTTTATAAACAGGGAAGAATGACAGAATCACAGCTTTGCTTCCTCTCTCTCTCTCTCTCTCTCTCTCTCTCTCTCTCGTTTTGTTAATCCTCAACCAAGGATATTTTTCCACTGATTTTTAGAGAGAGTGGGAGGGAGAGGGAGAGACAGAGAGAACATCGATGTAAGAGAGGCCATCAGCTGGTTGCCTCTTGCCCGTACCCCAACCAGGGCCGGGAACCTACAACCAAGGTATATGAATCAAACCCGGGACCCTTCAGTCTGCAGGCCGACGCTCTACCCACTGAGCAAGACAGGCTAGGGCTGCCTTTTCTTTTTATACTTAAGAGAAGGCGCCAGGAAGAGAGAAAAGACAGGAAAACAAAGTGACCTGCTCAGGCTCGGGGGAGTCTGCCTCTATTGAGAGAGATGCAACATGACCCCCGGGGCACCCCAGCCAACGCACAGGCGGCAGGAGTCAGAAACGTGAGGAACTGCGAGCCCCACCCGCCCCCCC
>NW_005353629.1:3929415-3934528 GCF_000412655.1 Myotis brandtii
CCCAAAGCAGAGGGGTTAGGTCGCTGTGTGCCCTGCCCCCGCCCCTCTCCAGGGCTGTCCTCCCCTGTCCGGTGCCAAGCCTGGGTCTCCAGCATCAAAGTAAAGAAATAGAACAAACCCATCCAGGGCGTCTTTAAATATTCAGATGCGCCCCTCACGGCTAAATTAAGCTTTCCTAAGAAAAAGCAAGTCAATTAGTTCAAAATGTGGGTTAGTGCTTCTGGGTATTTAAAAGGGGATTTTTTTTTTCTTTTTTAGTTCATTTAGAAACATAGCCACGGGGCAGGCCTAGACCCGCTCCTCAGCACATCCCTGAATTGCCACCAGATTCCCAGGTACTCAGTTCCGACATCCAGAGCTTCCAAATCTGGTCCTGAACGTTCTCAAAGTCACGAAGGCGTGGCCATAGGAGCTTTGAGCGGATCCTGCTTTGCCCTTTTCCTTCACATCCTTTGTCTCCACCGTCATACGGATGGATCGCCCTCCAAGGCGCCTGGCCCGATACAGCACAGGCCTCCCTGCGTCTCCCTCGCTTCACCCAGCGACCGCGAGCTCTCTAACGCCTGTGAGCAGAGGCAGGTCTCCGCCATCGGGACAGGCGGCTGCGGAGCACACTGCACACACACTGAAACCCACCTGCCCAAGTTGTCTCTGTGCAATGAGCCCAACTTGACCAAAATGCAAATAGAACTCGGTATTTCTTAAGAAGATGAATTCCCAGAGGCAATTTCTGGGCCCTAGAATATGAACGCTTTCATGGCTCCTCCATTATTTAAAATACATGTATTTGTTACAAGACATTAACACATATCTCCGTTTCCACCTTAATTAGTATTGCAGTGACACTGAAATAAAGGTCATTGAATAATAGGACTAACATCCACTTCAGTCCTACACACCCTTTAAAGATATGTTACGAAGGTAAAGAAACTATATTAATTTTACTTGAACGTTGACAGCCCTCACCCTGGACTTCTTTATTGAGCAGATGAAGTTTTGTTATCAGAATACGATGACAGCAGAATATCTTAGGCTCCACAAGAACACAATGGCCTTCTGGAGAACTACGTTCCCCTCAGACTACTTGCTTTAAAAACATCTAGGAGACTGGCGGTGGGTGAAAAGATAATTATAGTTACCAGGTAGCAACCAGAAACTAAAAACTCCTCTCCTGTCAATCCTTGTGTTAAGTTCAAGCTGACCTGCTTTTTGACAAAGCATCACAGATAAAAACAGGCAACTCTCTCCTCGCTCCCTCCCGGGAGATGTAGCTGGGACAGCCCGGGGGTTCAGCAGGAAACCTCTCCTTCTAGTCTGGTGGGTTTGTGGGCATTCCTTTGCCTCTAAACCAGGGGTGGGGAACCTTTTTCCTGCCAAGGGCCATTTGGATCTTGATAACATCACTTGAGGGCCATACAGAATGATCAACTTAAACATTAGCCTGCTCTATCTGGTCAAACATTTAATTAGTCTTGACAGGGCCAGACCAAATGATTTCTCAGGCCTTATGCAGCAGCCCGCGGGCCGGACATTCCTCACCCCTGCTCTGAACTTTTCCTGTCATTCTCCCAAGACACAAGTGGGTCCCTACGCCCAACAGCCCAAGAAAACAGTCCCAGTGCGTTAGGTGCCAAGTGGCAAAGGTGAGCTGCCTCTTGGGCCAGGCCCGCTGTGCTCAGGGCCCCAAGCCTCGGTCCAAGATGATGCCAACTCTCAAAGATTCCCAAGTCAGATGACACACGTATTTTAAGGAAGTTGTTCCCTTGAAGACTCCTTCCTTCCTTCCTTCCTTCCTTCCTTCCTTCCTTCCTTCCTTCCTTCCTTCCTTCCTTCAGTTTCATTCTCTGGTTCCTAGAAGCTCAGTGTGGTCCAGTGACTCAAGCCTGGGCTGTGGGCCTCACTCTCCTGCCCAGTGAGGTCTGGGCAACCTGGGCTCTGGGAGACCTGGCCGAGCCGCTCACCCTCTGGGAGGCTCCTGGCCTTGGTGTTTTGTTTATCACCAAGCCTTCAGAGCAAGAGCTAACCGTTGGATGTTTGCTAATGCTCCAGGCACTGGATTGCCTCCTTCACTAATATTAACCCATTCAACTCTCACAACAACCCTAGGATGGAGGGGCTATTATTATCATCATCCAGATAATAAAGTGGGAGAACTGAGACACGAAAGAGGGCCCCTGGTAAAGCCAAACCAGGCGTCAAACCCGGGCAGACTGGTTTCAAAGATGAAGTTTTGAACCACTTGGCTGCATCCCCTTCCGTGGGGGTTAACTCTCTCCACACATGCATATGGCATATGTGTACGTTTACCGGGCGTCCACCGTGTGCCAGCCACATGCTCGGGAACTCTGCTGGCAGGGAATCAGGCCCGCCGTGACCGATAAGACATAGACCTTGCTCTTCTGAAATTTTCTTCTTCCACTTTGTAGAGTTGCATGGCACGGGTTCTGTTTTCATCCGAGTTCAGAAAAACATTGCTCAAGACGGTCTTCAATGGAAGTCCAAGGAATTCAGTAGTGAAACTCTGAAACCAAGACGTGTCAAACTAGCTTCAGCCTGAAGTCATATTTAAGCTCCCAAATACTTGATGAGTCTTTTAGTGATTAAATCAAGAAAGCCTGGCCTGGGAGGGGTGAGGTAGAAACAAGTGATGAACTAAGAAATGACTTAAAGTGACAAACCAAAGGTGTTTCTGGCCTCTGCCCCCAGGAGCCCATATAATTCCTTGAATTTATCAGTTTAAATCCTCCCCAACCCCCTTGTCTTAATACATGAATGCCTTCTTCTTCGATTCCTCACTCACTTCTGTAGTCACTTCCTCTCGCGCAGTGGTTCTCAACCTTCCTGATGCCACGACCCTTTAATACAGTTCCTCATGTTGTGGTGACCCCCAATTTCATTGTTACAAATTGAACATAATTAAAGCATAGTGATTAATCACAAAAACAATATGTAATTATATATGTGTTTTCCGATGGTCTTAGGCGACCCCTGTGAAAGGGTCGTTCGAGCCCCAAAGGGGTCGCGACCCACAGGTTGAGAACCGCTGCTCTAGTGTGTCCTACAAGAGAGGGAATTCCTGGTAAGGAAACAGTAAACCAAAACAGTCATTACATTCTTTTTAACTTGCAAACAATAATGTTGCCTTGTAGTTACTTTTGTCCTCATTTTTTAAAATATATTTTTCTCGATTTCAGAGAGGAACGGGGAGAGAGAGAGAGAGAGAGAGAGAGAGAGAAACATCAATGATGAGAGAGAATCATTAATCAGCTGCCTCCTGCACGCCCCACACTGGGGATGGAGCCCACAACCCGGGCATGTGCCTTGACTGGGAATTGAACTGTGACCTCCTGGTTCATAGGTTGATGCTCAACCACTGAGCCACACCAGCTGGACTGTCCTGATTTTTAAATGTAGACATTCAGATCCATATTATTTTAGATTTTTCACCAAGAAGTTTCTTGCCAAAGATAGGATTTCCCTAAAGCACAGAAGCTGTTCATTCCTTCCTTTCAGGGAAATGACGGGGGGGGGGGGGGCTCCGCAGGTCCCAGGCACTAGCCTAACCCACGAAGGCATATTGGTTTAGCAGAGGAACCAGGCAGATAAAGGATAACTATGTCAGTTATCTAACAGATGATGCTCAGAAGACTGGAAGCCGAGAGGAGGAAGAGCTGAGTATGTTTCTGATAACCGTAACCTTCCCATAAGCGTGACCTGGAAATGGGAGTGGGTGGTTATAAATGAGGGGGAAACATTTGCAGGGTTTCCTTCTGGAACAATCATGTCACGACCTTCCAGTAATCTAAGAAATGGAGAAGCACTCATACACGGGTGGTCCTTTATAATGTGATCACAGGGACCAAAGATAGGGCGCATCGTGTTGGAGTTGTGCACATCTTAGTGCAGATTCTAGTAAAGAGTTCTCGGACAGTCAAATAATCGCAACCAACGTTCCGCGCAGCACTGGAATCATTTTTTTAAAAAATATATTTCACCGATTTTTTACAGAGAGGAAAGGAGAGGGAAAGAGAGTCAGAAACATTGATGAGAGAGAAACATCAATCAGCTGCCTCCTGCACAACCCCCACTGGGGATGTGCCCGAAACCAAGGTACATGCCCTTGACCGGAATCGAACCTGGGACCCTTCAGTCCGCAGGCCGACGCTCTGTCCACTGAGCCAAATGGGCCAGGGCATGGAATCACTTTTCGATAAAGAAGGTATGCGCTCTGTGCAGGAAATACAGCAAGCTTCCTGAGCGTGGTGAGGGCGGGCTGGATGGACTTCAGGATGGGGAGAATCGAAGGCAGGGCTGGGCTGAGGGCAGAAGCCAGCGAGGATCGCCTCTCTCCCAAAATAAGCAGGAGAAAGCTTTTCTCAGTGTCTCAGGTTGGAATTGCGTGTGTGGAAGCACCGGATGCTATTGAGGGGTCATTTATTAAACCTCCTTTATGAGCTCCCCTGTAACTTTGTATTATTGGGTTTTTTAAAGTAAGCAGCTTTGGGGGGACAGGGGACAGACAGCGGTAGAGGAGTCAGTGGTAGGTTTACAGCCGCTCGGTTTTTCTGGTTCTTCCCGGTAAATACTAACCTCAAGAGGTGTTTTCCAACATGTGATGGCAGAGGATTTTGGAAGCGGGTCAAGGACTGGCGCCAGGAGCCGACTCAGCCTCGGTCGGACCAGGGCCCGGCGCGCTCTCCAAGGTGCGTCCTTGGTCCGTGATGCCGGCGGGAGGCCTGCCGGTGGTTTGCAAACTGTCCAGGCAGCATCTGAAAAGGCTGTTTTTGCAAGTCCGTTAAAAAGTGTCTTGCACTTGGAGGTTTTTTGTTTTGGGGTGTGTGTGAGTGTGTGTGTGTGTGTGTGTGTGTGTGTGTGTGTGTGTTTTGGTTCTGCTAGTCTCCACCCCCACCCTCTGGCTTTTTCCAGCGGAGACCTGCCCTGGGGGGTATTTTGTCCTGGGAGCACAAAACTATTTTCTTTTCTGAACAGAAGTTGACGTCAACCGGAGCTGTTTTGGTTGCTTTGTTTCCCGGAGCGTCCAACCCAGCACATCGCCTCGGGGAAACTGCTGGCAACTCAAAGCAGCTTGCGGGGCGGGGAGGGGAGGGGAGCT
>NW_005353629.1:3934895-3935457 GCF_000412655.1 Myotis brandtii
CGTGGGCAGCTCGCCTCGCTGCTCAGGGCCTGGGCTCCGGGAAAGAAACGCCTTTGACTTATTTCGGGGCGACAATGAATCAGTTTGACCAAAGCCGGCCGCACACCAGAGACGGTCCCCTAGGAGGAGGGTTTTCTGTAGGGAGCAGGGCGGATGGGGGGGGGGGGGGGGGGGGGTCCCCGAGGAGCGGGAGGGGCCCGCGAGGCAGGGACCTGCTCTGACTTGCTCGCACCTGGCGCCGTTTCCTCGACGCTCCCCTGCGCCCCAGGCCGACAGCCGCGGAGGACAGGGCTGGTCCGCGGAGGAGACACCATCTCCCATCCGCTCCCACCGCACCATCCGCTCTCACTCAGGCGCTCCCGCGGCCCAGAGACCTAGTTCTGGCTTCTTTCCTTTTCCTTTTTTTTAAATTACAAACTGACGGATGCGTTTCTATTGATGAGTAAAATGATAAACTGCCCAAAAGGGGCGGGGAGGGCATGGGCAATTGACAAGACTCCCACGGATGAACCGCAGAGAACTGGGACAGGGAGGCAAACCCCAGGCGGATGCCCGGAGCTGG
>NW_005353629.1:3936965-3937293 GCF_000412655.1 Myotis brandtii
CCCCCCCCCTCCACCCCATCAAAGTTTTCTGAAGCGTGGGGAGCCGGGTGGAGGAGGAAGAGGGTCCAGCCAGCCTCCGTCCGTCCTTCCCCTCGCCCGGGCTAACTTTCCCCACCGCCCCTCCATCCCCCGCGGAGCCGCGCGGCGAGCTGACAATTGGAGCGCGGCTCCTTTAAGAGCCCGGCTGTGCCTCCCGGTAGCTGAAGGTCATTAAACACAAAAGCGCTCGGCGCTGCGGTCCAATATAGCGCATGCGCCCTGCCCGGGGACTGGCAGGGAGACGGCAATATGGCGAGAATGCCTGGCCGCGGGGACTGGAGCACCAGCG
>NW_005353629.1:3938271-3938558 GCF_000412655.1 Myotis brandtii
GAGAACACCCGGCTGGCCACCCGCTACGCCGTGCGCATCTTCCGGGAGTACCTGAGCGAGAAGGCGCAGAGCCCGGACTTCGAGACCATGGACAAGGGGGCGCTGTGCCGCGTGCTGCGCTCCTTCTACGCCGAGGCGCGCTCCAAGAGCGGCCAGCTCTACAGCAAGTCGTCGCTCATCAGCATCCGCAGCTCCCTCAACCGCTACCTCAACGAGCCGCCCTACTGCCGCACGCTCGACCTCACCAAGGACCCCGAGCTGCGCAGCGCCAACCTGACGCTGGCCGC
>NW_005353629.1:3938606-3949529 GCF_000412655.1 Myotis brandtii
GCGCCGACCTGCGCAAGCTCTACACGTCCAGCGTCTTCGGCGCCGGCACGCCCTTCGGGCTGCTCAACAAGGTCTGGTTCGAGACGTGCATGTACTTCTGCACGCGCGGCCGCGAGAACCAGCGCGAGCTGGAGGAGGACTCCTTCGGGCTGGCCATGGACGAGGACGGCCGCAAGTTCGTCTACTTCAAGTCCCTCGGGCCCTACCACAAGTCGCGCTCGTCGTCCTGGAGCAAGAAGCGCGCCGAGAGCAGCGACGAGGAGAACCTGCCGCGCATGTACGAGACGGGCACCGAGTTCTGCCCCTACGCCAGCTTCGTCAAGTACCTGTCCAAACGCAACCCGCTGTGCAAGGCGTTCTTCCAGCGGCCGCGGGACCACTGCAGCGAGGGCGACGTGACCTGGTACGAGAACAAAGCCATCGGCAAGAACTTGCTGGGCACCCGCATGCAGATGCTCTCCAAGGCGGCCAAGCTCTCCAAGACCTACACCAACCATTGCATCGGCGCCGTCTCCATCGCCACGCTCAACAGCATCGCGGGCATCGGCACCAAACTGGGCTCGCCCGCCCTGCAGGGCTGCTACGCCGAGGCTCTGAACGGGGCGGCCCGCCACCACTCCCACCACCCCCCGGCGCCTCCCTCCCACCACCACCGCCCCCAGCCGCCCGCGCTGGGGAACACCTACGTCCTCCCCAAAGACAGCCTGGGCGCGCCCGACGTGAAAGCCGAGGCTGCGCCCAAGCGCGCCCTGTACGAGTCGGTGTTCGCGTCGGGGGAACTCTGCGGCCCCTCTTCGCCCAAAAGACTCTGCCTGCGGCCCTCGGAGCCCGTGGACGCGGCGGTGGTGGTGGTTTCCGTGAAACACGACCCCCTGCCTCTTCCTCCCGAAGCCAATGGGCACAGAAGCACCAGTTCTCCCACCATAGTTCCACCTGCTATTGTTTCCCCCGCCCAGGTAACCGAACTAAACTCTGTGCATGCATGTTTCTTCCGTGTCGCCGGGAGGCTAACTTGTGCTCATGCGGGTCAGGGTTGGGGCAAGTTTGAAAAAGTAGCAGATATCCGGGATCCGATTCGGTTTCGCCCTGAGGAGCTTAACTCTGGGCGGCTTTTCAGGGAAGTTCGCACCTGGCCTGGGAAGGTGGGAGAGGGCCATCGCCCTAATAATTACCCCCAACCATCACAGCTGCGCTTCAAAGTTAGCAGAACAAAAGGGTGAGCGCGCCCACAGCCTCTCATTGAAGGCAGCAGGGGTTATAAGGCCACGAGTGCGGGGTACTGCACGTATAAAGGAAGCAGTTACCTAGAATATATTTGCATAAAGGAACCATTAAAATACGCTATTGCATCTTCACCATAACTTATGAAGTTAGGGCACCAGTTATAAATTATGAGAAAGCAAGCGTGCCAAGCCCACTTCCTGTAAGGAGGCGGGAGTGGAGGGCCTGGCCGCTCCGTGCCAGTAGCATGTAGTTGAATGTAAAGTGACGTGTGGGGTGTCATTAACATAAACTGAAGTCACGGCTAAAGTTACTATTAGATGGAAAGGTGACCTGCCCCAGCGGCCAGGCTCTGCTGCGGAGCATTGGCCCTGTGGTGCCCGGCACTGGGGCACGAAGGCGTGGCTGTCTTTCCCAGCCCCATGGAGCTCACGATGGGGTGCGGGGGGCAGATAAGACATGTGAATATAGGGAATTAAGACACACAGCACAGGATGTGGCAGGAACCCCAAAGGAAGGGTCGTGGCCCAGAAGCTGAGCCCCCTCGGGCAAGTCGGCTCACCTCTCTGGGCTTCAGTGTCCTCCTCCAAGACCAGGGCAGTGTTTTTTGTTCGTTTGTTTTGGTTTGTTTTTTTATAGCCAAGGTGGAGATTGATTGAAGAACAAGCACAGACTCCCACGTGGGGAGGGGGAGGGAGTCCCCCAGGGCAGCGTTTTAACACTGAAGTTATTTAATTCTACGCAGCACCACGTTCTAGGTGGAGACTGGGGGCTTAGGTGGAGGCTTCTGTTCTTGGGGTTTTCCCTGGAGGAATCTATTCACATGATTAAAGTGGCCTTTATCTTGGAGACTCCTCTCTCCCAGCCAGACCCCGGAGGGCCCTGGGGCCGGGCCCAGCTCTGCAGGCGGGAGCAGCCACCGGAGGTTTCACAGCTGTGCCCTCCCTGCCACGGAGCAGAGTGGAATCCGGGCTGTACGTCTGCAAGTGCCGTGCAGGCCCTTCAGGGAACAGATGTCAGGTACCTCTGCGCTTTTTCCGAAGTGGAAATTCCAGTTCTGGACAAACTGACCCTTTCAAACATTTACCAGCTAATCAGCAAGCCTCAAGGCCAACTGAGAAAGAGGCTGTGAGCGATCATATAAACACCCAAGTTCTCTAAACTCTGCGAGGCCTGTGGGCTCTGGGTCTCCCTCTCTGTACTTCTGGTGTGTGAGCGCGTTTCTGACAGGCCCGGAGGTTGGCTTAGGGCAGGGGTGGGGAACCTTTCTTCCTGCCAAGGACCACTCGGCTATTTATAACATCATTCTCGGGCCATACAGAATTATCAGCTTAGAAATGAGCCTGCTATATTTGGTCAAACATTTAATGAACTCCCCCCTAATGCCTTGGCAGGGCCAGACCGAAGGATTTCTCAGGCCTTATATGGCCCACGGGCCCATGTTCCCTACCCCTGTTTTAAGGAGGAGGATTTTTTCTCTTTGGAGAATTTGGGTTTGCTTTTTCTTTGAAAGCAAAAATGAATGTTCATATTCTTCTACTAAAGTGAAAACCCTTAAAATGTCCTGGTTCAGAAGAGCATCTGGTTAAGAGTTAGGAGCCTGCGAGAGTTTAGTAAAGTGCATGTCTGCTCGGAATAATAACGACACAGTCCGTCTCCCGGCGTCTGTCTGCTGGCTTCCTGGCACCCGTGTCATCACAGAATCATGACCTAAGACCCCGACGATCCGCCGGGTTTGTTTAGCTGCTGCCTTTTGTTTGAAGGAGTGCAGTCTGTCCCAGTCTTTTATCTTAACCGAGTGAGACACATCCGTTCTCTAAACCTGAAGACTAATTCTTCTCTCTTTTTCTTGAGTTGTCAGCTCCCAAGTTAAGTATGAATGTGAGTATCCACATATTGGCTATGTCCTTACCATGGCTCTCGAACTAAGTCTACCCTGTAGTTAAAAATGCGACTAAAAGTTGTTCTCTCTGCACATAGTTAACAGTCAGCTTCTCACTGACGTTGGAGTCAGCTTTTAGAAATCAGCAATAAGAAATGTGCAGGCACTCTGCAGTAAGCACCAGAGAACTTGCTGTAGGAAGCCCGAGTATTCTAAGTCTAAAGCCAATGTTTCCGTAAAAAGCTGAGCTTAAACTTTTCCTGCGTCTGTTTATTAAAACCACTGTAGCAGTTGAGGTCCAGGGCATTTCCTGGGATTGATGACTGGCCCAAGGCATAGCTCCAGGTGGCCATCTCCTCCAGCCGGCACGGATCCCCGGGGAGTGCCATGTGCCCGTCCCGGTCCGGCCCTCGGTACTTAATTATCAACACAGGCTGTCTGACCTCACTCCTGACGGGACCCCGAGTGCTGTGTCCCCGAAGTCCACTGGTGCCCACGCTATTCTGGACTCTCGCTAATGCCGCCACACCCTGATGCTTTAGTTCCCTTCTAACATTGCGAGCTCCTCAAAAAAATGAAGAGCCTGTTACTTTTCAGGGGTGGGGACCCTTTTTTTCAGCCGAGGGCCATTTGGATAGTTAAAAGATCATTCGAGGGCCATCCGAAGTCATCAACTTAAAATTAGCCAGCTGTACTTGGTCAGACATTTCATTAACTCCCCCCTCATGTCTCGGCAGGGCCAGCCCAAAGGATTTCATGGGCCTTATGCGGCCCGCAGGCCAGGCGTCCCCCACCGCTGCATTTAAATGCATTGACTCTTTTTATTAGGACATTAATAAGCGAGTTGGTTATGGGACTGGCTGGAAAATGAATGCCCTTGAGGATTCACAAAGATGGAGTTTGTGATTTTTACTCCTGTGAAGTGCCTGGGTTTTGTTTTTCATTGGGGGTGGGGGGTGTGATGGTTGCTCTAACTGATTCGCTCTTTAACTCTTCCTCTTGAATGGCTGTGTTCAATGTCAAGAGCAGGTTTAGTTCCCTTTTCCCCCCACGAGCTGTTGTCATCTAAGATGGTCCAGTTATTGGTGCAACTTCCCAGCTCCCAGGTGGCGATCACGTGGTGCATCTTCCAAGGTTTCTCGGGCCTCTTCTGCATCCTCCTGGCTGGTCTCCGCATCTCCACAGCATGTTCCCCGCCTCGGAGAACAGTCCTTCGGTTTAGAGAGACGACAGAGATTTCCAACGTTGGTCTTTATAACTGAACTTACACAACTGTAGAATACCAATAGGAGCTTAGATTTTAAATACCATCGTGCGGTTGCCTAAGCGTGTATATAGACGGTGCCTCTCTCCAGGACCAAACAAAAATGTGAACATGAGCTCCCTGAAATGCACTGGGGAGCCTCCGTCAGCCTGTGACAAAGCTGCAAGTCAGTTGCACTCACTTGACCCTAACCCAGATTATTTCCAGAAATACTTTTAAGGAATTCCGAAAGTGGAAAGTCTATTAGTGGAAAGATTCCGGAGTCGGCGGAGCATGTCCGCTGCTTCTGTTTCCTTGTCTGCAGTGGGGGCCGGAGTTGGCCTCACCGTTTCCGAGCTGGAAACTGGAGCGGCCCCCCTGTGGGGCGTGCATCCCTCCTGCCCTCGCCTTGAGGAGCCAGCGCCGGTTGCACTGGGAGGCCGGGCTCACTCCGGTCCAGGTGCTGCGCTGTGGGAGGGAAAGGAGCTTCCATCTATTCCTGTGACAGTTTTATTTTGCATTTGAAAGTAGGCAGGAGGGATACTCATTTCTACTTAAAGATGGATCACACCCTCCCCCCTGCCCCCCATGAAAAGATGGATACAGCTGGGCTGGTGTGGCTCAGTGGTTGAGCATCGACTTACAAATGGGGAGGTCACCGTTTGATTCCTGGTACCCGGGTTGCAGACTCGATCCCCAGTAGGGGGCATGCAAGAGGCAGCCGATCAATGATTTTCTGTCATCATTGATGTATGTCTCTCTCCCTTCCTCTCTGAAATCAATAAAAATGTATTTTAAATATATATAGTCTATATATATATGTCTGTATATACACTTTTTAAAAAAAGATGGGTACAGACTTTTATAAATGTGAAAGGAGTAGCGTGTTTAACAGCTGTAGCTAGTGTGAGAACTTTTTTACAGTGATTATCTGGAGCTTATTAGGATAACTGGTCTGTTTAAAACGGATATTTTCCTGATTTTTATTGATTTAAAATGTATTTTTATTGATTTTTTTAGAGAGAGAGGAAGGGAGAGAGGCAGCGAGAGAAAAACATCATTGATCAGGAGGGGGCATTCCACCAGGGATAGAGCCTGCAACCCCGGGCATGTGCCCTGGACCAGGAACCGAACCAGCGACCTCTTGGTTCCTGGGTCGACGCTCAACCACGGAGCCACGCTGGCCGGGCCCTGATTTTTGAAATGTTAATTTGTGGCCACACTTCTTTTTCTGCTGCAGGAATGTTTGCTCTGCTTTATGGAAAGTTCACGTTGGTGGAGAAACTAAATTCACTAACATTAAGTATGTAACTTCTTCCATTCATTCGGGAGGCAGTTACTGAGCATCTGCTAACCTGGCTCTTGTACGAGGGATCTCTATAAATTCTCTATTTCAAGTAGTCTCATTGGCAAGGTTTTGGCCTCATTACATATTAAAACTAGATAAAAATAAAGAAAGTTAACAGGTAATGTTTTACAACAGTCATTTTGGGGGGAAATCTGTACCTTCACTCTTGCTTATTGCAGTCCGTACTCAGGTGTATTATTTTAAATTGATATAAACCCACATCTATGTCAGCTCACTATCTGTTAAATCCCATCCAAGAAATAGAAAAAGTATTTGCTGCCAGAGGAGAAAGGAAATCCCGTTGATCTAAACCCTGAGTCCCGCGTCACCCTGATTTGAAAATCTGGCTCCCCTAACAAATGACACGCAGAAGGCCCTTCATTCTCTCGGCCTTGCAAATGGACATGAAGCCCGAAGAGCCCTCCTTCCCGCAGGGCTGCCGGCTGGGCTGGGTGAGGAAGGAGGCGAAGATGCGCTCCCTGGAGGGCTGACAGATTTCAGAGAGAATCAGGTAGTGCTTTCTGGGAAAAAAGGAAAGGAATTTGGAAAGGAATGCCGACGATGGCAGAGATAAATGTTGCTTGTGAGGAATCCACTTACCAAATTAGAATGTCAAGACCAGCTGGGCAGATTGTAATCATCAATTCCTCCACGTTCTACTCCTGTCTCCTGTCCGGTTACCCCAGGGGACTCAGGTGTCCCCCCCCCCCCCCCCCCCCCCCCCCCCTTTCATCCACACCTTCCTCTCCCAGCACAGCGGCTGCGATCTCTAGAGGTCAGCGTGGCTCCCTCCGGCAGATTTGAGGTTTGAGGTCACCATCCCATCCTCTCACCGATTCTGTGGTTACGAGGTAGATAGAGTGTCATCGTTACTAATGACCCCGAGGTACCGCCGGCTTTAAAGTGGTCCACCTGCCGGCCGCCTCCGAGTCGTCTGGGAGCTTATCGATTGTGATCTCGCCAATCTGTTCCCCCGAATCAAGTTTTAACAAGATTCCCAGGTGATCTGTGTGCACAGAACATCTTGATGAGCAGTGGTCTACGGTCTCACCTCAGCCTCACACAGCCCTTCAAGGAGTGATGGTCATTATTCCCATTTAGCAGAGGAGGCGACCAAGGGGAACGGGTGTTGGCTAACTCGCTTAAGGTCTAGAAACTGGTAGGCAACTGTGGCAGGCCCGTCTGATCCGAGTCTCTGCTTTTGAATCCATGGTTTGTTGATTCCAATGTTCTTATCACCTGTTCAAATAAAAGAACCCAGTAAGGAAAAGGTGATACAACAGATTCGTATCACTGCCTTACCTGTTTTTCTAGCACAACGTGAGCAGCGAAACCTTGTTAAGACACAGGGAAAGCCCAGCCGGTGTGGGTCGGTGGTTGAGTGTCGATCTATGAACCAGGAGGGCACGGTTTGATTCCTGGTCAGGGCACAGGCCTGGGTTGTGGGCTTGATCCCCAGTGTGGGGCGTGCAGGAGGCAGCCGGTCAGTGATTCTCTCCCATCATTGATGTTTCTATCTCTAAGTATTTTTAATCTTAAAAAAACACACACAGAGTAAAATTAAAAAGCAGAAAACAGAATAGAATATAATTGACCCTTGAACAATGGGGGCGGGGGGGTCAGGGGCGTCTCCTCCCTCATCCCCCCTCATCCCCCCTCCACAACCAGAAATTCATGAGTAACTTTTGACTCTCCAAAACACTTAACTACTAATGGCCAGCTGTTGACTGGAAGCCTTACTTATGCCAGTGGTCGGCAAACTCATTAGTCAACAGAGTCAAATATCAGCAGTACAACGATTGAAATTTCTTTTGAGAGCCAGATTTTTTAAACTTAAACTATATAGGTAGGTACATGGTTATTAACTTAATTAGGGTACTCCTAAGGCTTAGGAAGAGCCACACTCAAGGGGCCAAAGAGCCGCATGTGGCTCGCGAGCCGCAGTTTGCTGACCACGGATAGGCGGTCGATTAACACACATTTTGTATGTTGCATGTGTTATGTACAAGGAAGTAAGCTAGAGAAGAGGACATGTGAGTAAGGAAGCCGGAAGAGGAGGTACATTTACAGTCGTGATTGGAAACAGTCCTCACGGAAGTGGGCCCCGCGGTTCGACCCCGAGCTGTTAGAGGGTCCGCTGTGTTCCTGGAGTTGGGCCCATTTCCGACCGGCTGTGTGTGGTCCCGGGCCTGGCTGGGCCTGGGGACTGTACCCGCCTCCACTGAGAAGCCGTGTCTCATCGCGGTCAAGAGCAGGCCAGACCCCGGCCAGACCTCAGTCGGCCGAGAGCCTCCCTGGGCCCCAGCGGCCCTCGGTCAGGTGGGGACAGAGGCGAGGCCTGGGGTCCGTGGTCCTCAGGGCGTAATGAGTTGTGATTTGAAAAGTGCGTGAACCGTTTTCTATCCCGTTACTGTGTTTGCACAGAATGTTTTCCGTTGGAAGAACAGCTGGTCTGATGCGCGAGCCCTAGTCCCAGTCTTCCTTCTCTGTGACTCTCTGGTCCTTCTTCCAGGGCGTCCATGTTCTCCTAATACAGTGGTCGGCAAACTGCGGCTCGCGAGCCACATGCGGCTCTTCGGCCCCTTGAGTGTGGCTCTTCCACAAAATACCACGTGCGGGCGCGCACGTACAGTGCGATGGAAACTTCGTGGCCCATGCGCAGAAGTCGGTTTTCAGCCTGGGCGAGTCTATTTTGAAGAAGTGGCGTTAGAAGAAGTGGGGGTATGTTCGCTGAGGTTGACCCGTCAGATTGAGGACGTTTTTAGCAAAGGCCAGCTTAGGAGTACCCTAATGAAGTTAATAACAGTGTCCCTACCTAGATAGTTTAAGTTTAAAAAATGTGGCTCTCAAAAGAAATTTCAGTCGTTGTACTGTTGATATTTGGCTCTGTTGACTAATGAATTTGCCGACCACTGTCCTAATAGATGGGGACTCCCAGGAGCCCCAGGCCCCCTCTCACTGTACCTCAGAAAGCCCGCCCTGTGGGTGCTTAATTTACCCAAATCTCTTGTCCTCTCCTCTGCTTTTCTCTAAGATTTGCATGCGCCCAGGCCCCGGCGGGGTTCCTCCACACCCCCCTCTGGGTTCCTGCTGCTCCTCGCGGGGCCAGGGCGCATTCCAGGTGCTGCGGGGCGGAGGGAGGCCCCGTGGCCATAGCTGCTGCCCAGACGCCGGCGGGTTCACAACAGTTACATCAGAATGAAATCAGTAGCTTTTCACAAAAGATTAGCTTTTATCTGGAATGGTTTGGGACTAAGGGAGCAGCCATAATACTGGGGTCTTAAAACATCGAGACAGTTGTTACCGCAATAACTTTGGTGAATTCTAATGTCCATATTCTAGGAGTAGGGCCTGGATTTGGCGAGACCCCGTGTTACGGTATTTGTAGCTCCCTGAGGCATCATTGGGCTGTAATTTTCCAATTCTTGACTTTGTCTTGGAGATTCTAGAAGGCAACAGGCGTTCCACTCAGAGTTGGTGTGTACTAATACGTGCTTTGGGTAGACTGCAGAGTCCGGGGAACTGGTTGGTGTTTGAAGCAGCATCGCTGACCACGGAACCCCCTGATGACTCGGCGTGGCCTCTCACGAAACAGAAATGATTGACAGGACGCTGCAGGATTCCTTCCCTCCAATTTATTTAGTTTGCCCTCCGCATAGTCACAGTATTCAGCCACTGCAGTCCTGATAGGATAACTTCGCGGGCTTTTCATGTGATTCGTTAATAATTAATCACTTTAATTAATAATCTATTGATTTTATGAAGGCAGCTTATCTGGGATGTCATTTTCTACTTTGTGACACTCTTTCTGACAGAAACCACATTGTAGAGTTTCCATATTCCGTCTTGAACGAATACCTCATGGTTTTCTACTCTGGAAGAAAAGAGGCTTGCAGAACATTTAGCTCTCGTGGATTGGAGGTAGCAATTGAAAAACATGTTGCTGCAGAAGCGCGCAGACGTACATACAAGTGTAATAAGATGATTAGGGAGCTGATTATACCAGCTTCACGGAGTTCATTCACATGCTAATATTTTATCATTAACAGTGGGATATCCACGGTGCTGGTGATTTCACTGTCTTCCCGATTGTTTTATGAGGGAAGGGGGATGGGAGATTTCCAGGTGCGGGTCTCGAGTTATTTTTGAACAGGGTCCTGGACTCATAGGTTCTGTTCCCGGCGTTTAACCATTATCTCAAGGGAGGGACTTGAGAACCGCTGCTGGGGGTGTGAGTGACCATGGAGGGGGGGGTCAAGGGGGAGGAGGCTGCCGTGCGGAAACCTCTGGCCGGAGGTCCGTTTCTAAAGGCTTGTGTTGAGCACCTGCTGGGCGCCGTTTCTAACTGGTGTTGAGCACCTGCTGGGCGCCAGGGTGGGGGTTGGAGGCAAGGAGGGCGTGAGAGGTAGTTCAGAGAGGACCCTGCAGAAATCGCAAGGGGTACCTGGGTGCCGTCGGAGAAGAAGGAGAGGGCCTCGCCCTGGTAACGCTGCACCCAGGTGCACCGGGAGGCTCCCCGGTGTGTGTTCCCGTCTAAGAAACGGGGCCGCGTGGGCCGAGCCCAGACCACACGTTCACCCCTCGGCGGGTACAGGGAGAACATGGAAGTGGAAACATAGCATCTCGCCCTGTCAGCAGCGTCCGCCTTTCCTGGCTCTCACACGGAGACGCCGGGAAGCCTCCGTGCACAAGGAGTCCCAGCCCCGCTGGCCGCCCGGCCCCCACCCCGCAGGGGTGGCTGCGCTGCTGATCCCCACGATTTCAGATTGAGTGCCGGGCCTCGGCCCAAAGAAGCCGCACCTGTGCGGGGCCATCGCCTTTAATCGTAGGCCCAGGATGCTGAGCCCGGCCCCTCGGTCCCAGCACTGCCGTCACCCCGGCCTGGGGACCGTGCTCTGAGCAGCCGGTTCCTAAGGAGCCAGGGAGTCGTGCTTCACAGTCCACAGACCTTTCCCTGCGTGATTTCCTGCTAAGGAAGCTCTGCAGGGGTTGGGGCAGGTGGAAGGCGGGACACAGATACAGGCCTGGGGCAGGGGCTGGGGCAGGTGGGTGGAGGGACATGGATACAGGCCTGGGGCAGGGACTGGGAGAGGTGGATGGAGGGACACAGATACAGGCCTGGGGCAGGGACTGGGGCAGGTGGATGGAGGGACACAGATACAGGCCTGGGGCAGGGACTGGGGCAGGTGGATGGAGGAACACAGATACAGGCCTGGGGCTGGGACTGGG
>NW_005353629.1:3949903-3962563 GCF_000412655.1 Myotis brandtii
CAGGGACTGGGGGAGGTAGATGGAGGGACACAGATACAGGCCTGGGGCAGGGGCTGGGAGAGGGGGATGGAGGGACACGGATACAGGCCTCGGGATTGGAGACTCGCTGACAGTCTTGTCGGGGAGGCAGAAAAGCGCCCGGAGCGTAAACCCTGACGGGAGGGGGTGAGGGAGCCCCATGATGCTCCGTGCACAGCGGGAGCGGAGTGAGGGTGGAGGACAGGGACTGAGATGCCCACCCAGGGTGAGAGCCAGCGGCCCTGGAGGCTGAGCCGCTTCCAGTCCACCTGCTGCCGAGGGCCAGTCAGGCTCCAGGGCCAGGGCCAGGGCCGGCCGGGCCCTCAGCCCGCTCAGCTGTCACCTGAAGATGGGGAAGCCTGTTGCTGGGCTTTCCGGGAAAGAGGGAGGACGCGGGTTTGCGTTTCAGCACAGAAAAGGGACCGTCTCGCTCAGGGTGGCAGCGTGGCCCAGCCTTCCAGGTGTCGGCACTCGCTCAGGACGGAGGTGGCTGAACGCTGTCGTCATTGAGGGTCTTCTAATACAGCGGTTCTCAACCTTCTGGCCCTTTAATACAGCTCTTCATGTGGTGACCCAACCATAACATTATTCTCGTTGCTACTTCATAACTGGAATGTTGCTACTGTGATGAATCGTCATGTAAATATCTGATATGCAGGATGGTCTTAGGCGACCCCTGTGAAAGGGTCGTTCGACCGCCAAAGGGGTCGCGACCCACAGGTTGAGAACCGCTGTTCTAATATGAAGCTCTGCTCCGGGCACCCTCCCTGCGGTGGTTCAGTGCTGACCCACGGGCCCTGGTCTGGCCTCGTGGGTGCAGGTGGCGGCCCCTGGTCTGGGTGCAGGTGGCGGCCCTGGGTACCCTCCCTGCGGTGGTTCAGTGCTGACCCCCGGGCCCTGGTCTGGCCTCGTGGGTGCAGGTGGCGGGCCCTGGTCTGGCCTCTGGGTGCAGGTGGCGGCCCCTGGTCTGGCCTCTGGGCGCAGGTGGCGGCTCCGTCCCGGTCCCTCCCTGGCTGTTGTGTGATGGAGGACATGCTCCCAGGGCCCTTGTCCGTTCCCCGCCCCTGGGGGCCCTTAAAGGAAAAGTGAACCAGTGCCAACGCAGGGCTCCGACTGGTAAAAAGCACCATAAAAAGGCCGGTGAAGCGCCCGGCAAAGGGGAGCGTTTACTACACGGAGGTGCTTTGTGGGGTCCCCCCCGCCCCCCGGAGGCTCTGCAGGCTGCTCAGCAGGCCTTGCCCAGGCACCAGGGCCTCCCGGAGCCACTGGCCGCTGGGGAGTGACGTGACAGGCTGGAGGCAACACCAGTGACATAGGAGCCAAAGGGAAGCCAAGGACAGGCAGCAGGAAGGCAAGGCAGGGGGTGCGCGCTGAGGCAGCGCAGTCTCGGGGGGCGTGGGGAGCACAGCCCCCTGAGCTCTCACCCGATGGCCGTGGTGTAGGCGGGTCACTCAGCTTCGCGTTGGCAAGTGGACGTGGGAATCCTGCCCTGTGGTTAGCAAGCGCTCGGTGACTGGTGACTCTTAAAAGCCATTTCTATCGTGAGAGATTGTTGACAGGCGAGGAAAAGTAGAGGGATTATAAACAACTTACAACGGAGCCCCCGTTTTCTCTTTTAAAGCTAAGACAGAGGACCCCCAAATTCGCAACATTTTTATAAACGCAGGCGAAGGAATGGACATATGTAAAGACATCAGTAGGAAATCCCACGTCTATGGGAGGAATAAAATAATGATCAAAAGGCAAAGAATAAAAACTGAAGTTTAGAGAAAAATACGTATTAAATTCTAAGCCTCCCTCTTGGAGCCCGTGTGTCACTCACTAAATATGAAAATAAAATTATATCCTCAAGCTCTTATACGCTCCTCAGTTGTATCATGAAGAGGATCATTTATACTCTATATGAATGTTGAAAGGATTAATTTTGGGCTAATGAGTAGATTTTAAACAGAAAAAGTTGAAATGACATAAGTATTCATGTCTTCAGTGTTCAATAAAAGTATCCATGTCATTAAAAAATATACAATGCGATTTTTTTCTGATTATCAACAATGGAATTGATCTCATTATTTATAATTTTCATTAGAATGTTGTGATACCAGTAAACCCCCAAATTTCTAAATGTCTTTGAATAAGCAAATATCTTAATGATCTGGAATCCACAGCGAGGATCTTTTAAGCATCTATCATTAAAAGCAATGCATATGAGCAGATTATAAATGACAGGGTTTTGTTTTTTTCAATAAATAGTTTTTTAAACAGGCTCATGGCCACTTGACAACCAGGAAAGATCTTATCCAGATGCAATAAAGAACGTGGAACTTTCCGGCAATGTCTTGCCTCAGACAGTGGTGCACTGTTCGATGCTGATGCGAGAGAGATTACGTCATTCTCTTCACTCTCTGCCTGCTCGACAGATAAAATGCTGTTCAACTGATAGAAATCACCAGATAGTTGACATGTTCGTCTGACTTGCAACCCACTTGTTCAGAGATGAGGTCAGTCAAGAGTATGTGCACTATGAAGTATGAACGGAAATTAGATTATTAGCCTCCAACGTGTTGCTTGGTGTCGGGGCTACACGTCTCATCCCTGAAGCATGCCTCCCTCCGGCATGCCAGCGGCTAACACAGATGGTTGGGGAGGGGAGAAGCGCACCCCCCTTTTGCCTTTCTGTAGTTCTCACGGGCTGGACTGGTAATAAAGTAATAAAATTAACACAAGCCTAGATTAACAGGAGGAAAGACAGTTTAATAATGTGCACGCGGGAGAATAACCGTATAGGATGCTCAGATCATATAACATGCGGCTCAAAGAAATGGGAGAATTGGTCACCTCTGAAAACTTTTTAGACAAGTAAGCGATACATTGGGGAGAAATTGACAGGACAGAGAAAGCCGGTGCTTACTGGACAGGAATCGAGGCCAGGTTTATGGGTGCCCTTCAGGGAGGAGTTTAAGCAAAGAGGCCATCAGCTCTGACTGCAGAGACTGACAAGGGAGGGAAGGTGCCCTCCGGCACAGGCTGCTGGTCAAGTGCCTTGAATTCAAAGGCATCGGCCTGCCGTTGTGGGATGTTTGGGGGTGGCCTGTCGTGAGCCCCAGCACTGTAACCTGTGACTGTGCACCCTCCGTGTACACAATCCCGTCTAATCCCCATACCGTCTTGTCGGCTGGAGAGAGTGAGCCGCCTGCCCCAGGAAGCACAGTTAGTGACAATGGCAACAGTCCCAGGTCTCTCCCGTGCCCACTCATTCAACCGGCATTTATGGAGCACCTACTGTGTGCTGGTCACTGGTGACCCAGCCTAGAACACAAGCAAAGTTCTCATTTCTCACCGACTTGGCATTCAGGTGGGAGTGACAGACACTCAAACTAACCAAAGTATCGATAGAACAGACGGAAGTGCCCGGCGGGTGTGGCTCAGTGGCTGAGCATCGACCTATGAACCAGGAGGTCAGGGTTCGATTCCCGGTCAGGGCACGTGCCCATGTACAGGCTCGATCCCCAGTGTGGGGCGTGCAGGAGGCCGCCGATCCATGATTGATGTTTCTCTCTCTCTCTCCCGTTCCCTCCCTCTCTGAAATCAATAAAAATTAAAAATAAAAAGACTGAAGGACTGGGTGGCGCCTCCCCCCTGACCTGCAGCCTCCTCCTGGTCAGTGGGCCCCCCACGCGATCGCTGTGCCCGTGAGCCCGGTGAGGCTCGGTGGGACCCTCAGCAGCTGGAGCCGGGACCGGCCCCTCTGCTCTTCGGACCAAGTGGCCGCTTTGGGATGCGCTCCTGGGCCGCAGCGTGTCCTGATGAAAAGGTTGGGGAGGGTGAGTAAGGAGAGAAGGGCGTTGGCTCCGTTCCTTCCCTAGGGACTCGGAGTGGCTGACACCTGAGCCCTCACCTGGGCAGGCGGGCGAGGTCCTGGGAAGAGATGGAGTCGCAGGGCCTGGCCCAGAGCTGGACTGGCCTTTGTTCCAGGCTCCGAGTCTTTCTGGTCTCCTCAGTGCTGGGTGTTGTGTCACCGGCAGACGTGGTTCATTGATTCTCGGCCTGATGCTGCCCGAGGGAGCGGTACCGAGGTCTCCCCCACAACACGCCCCCTGAAGAGGCCAGGAAGGTGTTGGTGGAATCCAAAGAAAATATTAACAAAGGGGGCACTTGTTTGTGAAACGCTCAGTCCGTGTTTGTGATGCTGAAGAAGCGAGATTAGCAGTGAGAGTGCGCGGCTGAGTCCCCGTGAAAGCGAGTCCTGACCTCCCTGGGGCTGGGGGCGAAGTCACCGACACCCCTCACCAGCCCCTCCCAGTCGGAGCTGCCCCAGGGGCCCCCGGGGAGACCTGGAGAGCCCCTCTGCCCTAAACTCCTGGCAAAAATGTCTGCAGATCAGCTTTTGACAAATCAAATATTTGTAAACGAGGTGGCAGCGTTTACACGGAGGGAGATTCTGTGTTTAGAGCCCTGTTTGTCCTTGATACGCTATCAGCGCAGCCTGTTTAAACTTAACACACTTGGTATGCTTGCAGGGTCTGCTGCCATTTCTATTGGAATGTCTGTGTTTTAAGGATGCGTGTATGTTTGTATATATGTGACCATATGTATATGCATTTATGTGTGTGTGTGTGTGTGTGTGTGTGTATACACCACCATATCTTTTACAATAGTTGACTCACTGTGATGTATAAAGTAATGAATCTGACTCAATGTATTTCAACCTGTGCTTGAAACTTTCTAATTGATTTCGGGCTGTTTTATCTTTTCTAAAAATAATTTTTGAATTTTTTTCCATTAGAGTTGCCCCACACATCTTAGTTTCAGGTGTACAGCGTTGTGAGCAGACGTTGAAACAGCTTGCAAAGGGATTCTGTTTCGTCTTTTATCTCCATAAGCAGAATCGCCCTTCAGAAACGCACGGCGGAGTGTTCTTGAGAGCAAGACTGTGTTTGTGACTTTTATTCATTCTTTCTTTTCCGAAAGTCCATTCTTGGGACGTTGCCCCTTTTGCCGCTGCTTTGCTGCCAGTGCCTGGGAGAGAATACAAATATTTTATAATAACTTTCTAAAAATATGTTTATTGATTTCAGAGAGGCAGGGAGAGAGAGATTGAAACATCAGTGATGAGAGAGAATCATTGACCAGCTGCCTCCTGCACGCCCCACACTGGAGATCAAGCCCGCAACCAGGGCATGTGCCGTTGACCAGAATCGACCCCGGGACCTTCCAGTCCGCAGGGCGACGACGCTCTATCCACTGAGCCAAACCGGCCAGGGCTATAATAATATTTTAAGGTTGACTTATCGTCTTTGCCTGCTTAGCCCTGAGCATAAAGGCTCTAAGTATTTAGCCTTCATTTAAAAAAATGAAAACAAATGTTTTAGATGTCAAGGTTAGAAATGAAATCTCCAATAGCCCATATGGGGGAGGGGGGAGCCACTTTGCTTAAATCTTTGTTGCACACCTACTGTGTGCCTGGCACGGTGCTGAGCCCTGAAGGGTCGGATGATGAAGACTAAGCCACGTTCTCCACTGTGTCCCAACTTACTGTGTTCTCTTGTGCTGATTCCCAGCGCAGTGGGAGTCACACCTACGCCCACATAGGTCACCAGCCTCGTTAAACGCAGTGATGGTAGCAGGGCCCTCCTAGAGCAGGTGTGGGTCCGCCTGGCAGTGTGCCCTCCGGGGCTGGGGGCAGGGTTAGGATGGGCTCGCCTAGGGTCAGCAGGCCTGGACGTCAGCCCCTCTGTGCTTCAGGTCCAGGCCAGCATTCCTCACCTCCCTCCCGCAAGCCCACTCGGGCTTCTTTCCTTTCTCCTCCCCCGGAACCCTCGCTCCTCCTCCCTCTCTCCTTGGCTCACCCTCCAGCCCCACCACCGCCAAGAGAAACCCTTCAGGGAGGTGCACACTGAGGCCACAGCGTCACCCAGCAGGAGTATTTGCTCACATTACAGGATCAGCACGTGCTGTGGGGTTTCTCGGGGAAGGAGCCGGCTTCAGGGGGTTGGTGTTGTACTGACTGTTGGGTTCAGGGAAGAGTTCCTTCGACGTGTCCGTCTGGCTCTGCCGTCAGCCGTCTGCCTTGGTTCTGTGGTGACTTGGCCTCTTCTCGCTCTCCTGTGTGAATTGTATGCGTGTGAGGACACAGCCTACAGCAGTGGTTCTCAACCTTCTGGCCCTGTAAATACATATCCTCATGTGGTGACCCAACCATAAAGTTATTTTCGTTGCTACTTCATAACCGTAATGCTGCTACTGTGATGAATCGTCATGTAAATATCTGATGTGCAGGATGGTCTTAGGCGACCCCTGTGAAAGGGTCGTTCGACCGCCAAAGGGGCCGCGACCCCCAGGTTGAGAACCGCTGGCCTACCTGCATGAGAAGTAGCAGCGATGTCACTCGCCGCTCCACTTGCCTGAGATTTGATAGTGGGCTCCGGCGCCGGTGACTGTCCCAGCTTTGCCCCTGAAGCCCGTGCTCACGGCGGAGCAACGCTGTGTGGGAACTGCCGTGGGTGCTGGTTTAAGCACAACCTCCGTGGGCTCATTTTCTTAGAAACTTGAAAAATACGTCCGCCGCGCGAGGGCAGGGACAGCCGGGGAGGGAAGGAGCCCGCCTGTCTGCCTCCTCAGCCCCTGCTCCTCCCGCTGCTTCTCCTCCTGGGGCCCCGGCTTTGTTCTCACCTCAAGGCCTGCGGGTGCCCCTCTGAGAGGCGTAGATGGAGGGTAGTGCGGGTGCGGAGAGAGACGGAAAGAGCGTGGCTCTTCCAGAACGTCCCAGAGCAGAGGCTGTCCGATCAGTAGGCAGACACCGCGTGTTGAATGTTCCAGAAGAGAGGGCCAGGGAGGAGGGGAGACCCTGCTGGGCCCGCCAGGCCTCACCTCCTGGCGTGGGCACTGGGGGGCCTTTCGCAGAGGAGGGCGGGGGCGGCAAGCCTTTTTTTTTTCTTTAAACGTTCTCTCCCGTGGAGATGTGGCCCAGGTTGCAGAGCAGCTGCAGCGGTTCTCAACCTGTGGGTCGCGACCCCTTTGGGGGTCGAACGACCCTTTCACAGGGGTCGCCTAAGACCATCCTGCACATCAGGTATTTACATGACGATTCATCACAGTAGCAACATTACAGTTATGAAGTAGCAACGAAAATAATTTTATGGTTGGGTCACCACATGAGGATCTGTATTTAAAGGGCCAGAAGGCTGAGAACCACTGCTCTAAGTGTTCCCTGCTCCCCTTTAAGCATTTCACCAGAAGCTCTGCCTCCAGACCTCCGACCTCCGTGGGGGACGGAGGCGAGGGCAGAGGCCCCTGACCTGGGCCTCCCCTGGAAGGAGACTGGTGCCCCTTTCTGCCCCCGGGGCCCAGGAGGGGACGCTGTGGCTTCTGTGGATGATCAGCCACGTTCCAGACCACAGGACTTCAGGGCCTAACCAAGACAGACACAGGAAGGCGGTTCGGGGTGAAAGCAGGAGGGTTCAGGGCTCTGCTGTTTACTCATCTCCACTTTATACAGAAAACAGGTGCTTTCAAGCAGGGGTGGGGAACCTTCCTGCCAAGGGCCATGTCATTCCAGGCCACACAACATTATCCACTTAGAAGCCAGCTGCTCTGTGGGTCAGACATTTAACCAGCTCCCCCTGATGCCTTGGCAGGGCCAGACCACAGACCTTCAGGGCCTGATGGGGCCCAGGGGCCGGAGGTTCCCCACCCTGTGAGCAGTGAGGCCAGGCCTTTTGTTCGAGGAGGAGCAAATGTTGTGGCTCCAACAAACAGCTCTGAAGGGCTGGTGTGGTTGGTGCCTTTGGATATTTTTAAATTTGAAAACTGTTTTCTAGTTTAACACAGGAACGTGCTACCGTTTAAAAATATGCCATAAAAACAACCCTGCCTCCGTCTCTCAGTCCCCTCTCCCTCCCCGGAGACAGCCCCTGCTTCCTCCTGAATTCCTACGACTCAGACGTCAGTGTGCGGCTTCGGGCGTCGCGTGCACCCATCTGGGTTCTGAGAGGCGGTTTTCTTAGGTGTCGGGGTGCATGGCGGTTGTTCAAAGGTCTGGGAAGAGTCAGACCGGGGGGGAGAGGGTGGGAGGTGCCGCGGGACATGGAGTCCCGACCGGGAGTGAGCTTGGGACTCGAGTACGTCGTGGAAACCACGGCCCAGGAACACGTAAAGCCACACCCCGGTTACACTGAGCTCGCTCTGCCTGCAGAGGCAGGGCTGCTGGGAATGGGACGGCACCTGGAGTTCTCGCTGTGTCCACTCGGGCTCTTCTGGTCCCTTCACATTCTCACCGAAGCCTGGAGCCTGTGGCTCCTTCACTGGCCCCGCAGGCAGTGTGGTCCACCTGGCGGTGGGCTGCGGTCCCCGGCCACAGGTGAGGTTCAGCATCCATCCGGTTGTCAGGTGAGCACCTCGCCCCCAGGCGGGGAGAGGGGTCACCGGGCATTGGTCACCTCGCCCCCAGGCGGGGAGAGGGGTCACCGGGCATTGGTCACCTCGCCCCCAGGCGGGGAGAGGGGTCACCGGGCATTGGTCACCTCGCCCCCAGGCGGGGAGAGGGGTCACCGGGCATTGGTCACCTCGCCCCCAGGCAGGGAGAGGGGTCACCCTGGGCATTGGCCACCTCACCCCCAGGCGGGGAGAGGGGTCACCCTGGGCATTGGCCATCTCGCCCCCAGGCGGGGAGAGGGGACACCCTGGGCATTGGCCACCTCACCCCCAGGCGGGGAGAGGCGTCACCGGGCATTGGTCACCTCGCCCCCAGGCGGGGAGAGGGGTCACCGGGCATTGGCGTTGGCATTAGAAGCCACTCTGGATACAGTGGGGAAGCTCCTGAGCTGGCACCCCTCCCCGCCCTGTGGGCAGGGCCCCTCTGCAGCCCCCAGCCCCTGCCCCGACCCTGCCCACACCCTACCTCTCGGCTCGGCCTCGGTGCGCACCTCACACGGGCGCGGGCGGTGGTTCCAGCCGTGCTCTTAGCTGGGCGGCCAGTGAGGGAGCTCGGACCGCAGCCCAGGGGGCTCTGAGTGGTGCCGGCCCGAGTCCAGCCTGACACCTCAGCCCCGGGCCGCAGACTGTGTTCCCGCGGCCGGACGCTCTTCTGAAAGGAGCACAGTGTCCGCAGGGGCCCGGGGCCCGCCGCTGTGTCTCCAGACGGAGTCGCTGTGTCCCATAACAGTAGGATGTCCACGGGGCCGTAGCTTTAGTTCTTCAGACAGTAACATCCTGTCGTGTGGACTGCGCGTGCATGCTCCTTACAGCAGCCCTTTGAGAGAGTAAAACATGGGTTATTATCCGCATATAAATCATAGATGCAGAAACCGGGTCTCCTGCACACCCCCTCCTGGGGATCCAGTCCCTAACCGGGGCACCGAGCCTGTCCCCGGGCATGAGCCCTGACCGGAGGGATCCGGGAACTGGTGCGTGGATCGACGCTGGGACACTAAGCCCCCTTTTCATCAGGGCGCCAGCCATGCTGGCCGAGGGCCCCCTGCTCCGGTGTGGCCTCCTCTCGACCACATCCCAGGACCCTATCCCCATTACGGTCACAGTCTGAGGTGTGGGGGCCAGGACTTTAACGGATGGGTATTTGGGGGACGCAGTTCACCCCACGACTGCAATACAGTGGGTCGGTCCCAGTGAGAACATGCGAGAGAAAAGATGTGGCCGTACACACAGCGGTGACATTTTGTGCTTGCTTGGTTTTTTCTTAGAACGACTTGATTTTCAATCGTCTACGCAACAAAACGCAGCCATTGTGAGTGTGCAGTTTAGCGAGTTTTGACACATCTGTGTACCTGTGTAACCGTCGCCCGCTCCAGAGGTAGATCCTCCCATCTCTCCCAGCTTCCCCGTCCCTCCCACCCCACGCCCAGCCCAGGCCACCTGTCACTGTGGATCAGGGTGCGTGTATCTCCTGCAGCATCTCATACGCGTGAAATTACAGTGTCTGCATCTGGCATTTTTGCTTGTGTCTGCTTCTAAAGCGAGGCGTTAACCCACGGGAATCTAGTGCAGAAGTTTTTAGGAACTATACGCCCAGCCCTTAGAATTACGTAGTTCGACGGAGCATAATTTTGTCAGGTCTTTTAAAACATTCTTATGATTTCCTTCTATGCCGTGGTCCTGTATTAGACACCTCCTACCCCCATTAAATCCGCAGACGGGCCGTCTTCTGAGCAGTTACTTTAGCTTTGGTGGGGCTTCTAGTTCTGATTTGTCCTCTTTTCCTCATCCCGTACCCTTCACGTCACTCTTGAAATGTGTGTGATGAAGGTCCGTTTGCGTGTTGTGTTGACATTCGCCTCAAACTAAACCTCCAGATCATCTTCGTCTCGATCTTGAAGAGGGAGTCATGTCGGCGTCCGTGGCGATGAAAACGCAAGACTTACACCCGATGGCCTTTCCGGGTCCCCGAGGTCTTTGTTGTGGATTCTTAGCAAATGCTACTCGCCGTCAATAATTCAGGGGCTATCGTCTGACTCCCATTCAGTGCTGCAGGGTGGCCCGGGCTCCGGTGCCCTCTGGGGAGGTGGCGGGGAGAAGTCGCCAGGCACATGGGTGCCTTGGAGCAGAGACCGCCTGCGGCCCAGCTGTGGGCTCCGAGCAGCCCCCGAGTCGCCCGGAGCCTCCGTTTCTTTTGGGAAACATCACGGATCAGCTCTTCTCCTTGATGCATTTGCTGTTCCTCATCACAGTATTAACACGCAGATTCCCTTACGGAGCTGCTAGCGCGGGTCTGACCCTGTGTCCCCGGACGGACGAGCAGTCGTTTAGTTACGTGCACTGTGGGACGTGACCTTGAGGACGCACTCATGCTGATTAGAAAGGTGCGGTGAGCAGGCCGCTGCTGGCGCTGCCCCGTTAGGACGGAGTGGCGTTGGTTTTGATCTTCCCTACACGTTATTCAACTAAGAGTGACACATGGCAGTTGGCACCAAAGATAAAGACTTCCCCCTCGAACAGCCCCATCTCGCTCCACAGTGGTGACTTTCACATTGAAAGTCTGCTGGTTTCTTACCTCATCCCGTCTCCTCCTTTATGACCATCCAACTAGATTCTATCAGCACACCCAAGGGTGGCTTTCGAGGGAGAAGGAGTCACCACTGATGAAGCTGGTTAACGTTTTAATTTCCGTACAACAACTACAGGGACCTGGATAGTGCAGCCGTGGGCAAACTACGGCCCGCGGGCCGGATCCGGCCCGTTTGAAATGAATAAAACTAAAAAAAAAAAAGACCGTACCCTTTTATGTAATGATGTTTACTTTGAATTTATATTCGTTCACACCACCCAAGGGTGGCTTTCGAGGGAGAAGGAGTCAGCACTGATGAAGCTGGCTAACGTTTTAATTTCCGTACGCCAACTACAGGGACTGGATAGTGAGTACATTTGTGGCAGGTGAAGGGATCCCAGTGATGGAATTGATTCTGAGTCTTCGTTTATATAAACAGTCGAGTGAATATTCAGACTCAGATCATCTCCAAATGGCGATAAACAGCCCAGAAAGTCAGGTGCCGTTATTACGAACTTCATTGGCTCTCCTTTCAGGTCAGGGTGCCCGTCGGAGGCCCGGCCCTTTTCACATGGAAAGATTTAGATGTCTTTGTGTTCCAACAGAAGGCTTGTCCGTGAAATACTGGACTGGCTTAGAAGCAAGGCATTGCTATTTGAGCATCCCTCCTACCAGAGTTCCCCTCCGGCACTGTGTCCTACGTCAGACCTGCAGGAAGGAGGGCGCGCATCCTTCTGACGGCACCTCCATCCACGAGGGAGGTCTGTGAGCAGGGGCCAGCCCATCGTTAGAGGGAGGAGTTCCTGAAGTTCTGTTAAAAACACTGCTTGTGCCTGGCTAGCATGCCTTAGTGGTTGAGCATCGACCTATGAACCAGGAGGTCACAGTTTGATTCCTGGTCAGGGCACATGCCTGGGTTGCAGGCTCCTTCCCCAGTGTGAGGCGTGCAGGAGGCAGCTGATCAATGAATGTCTCTCATCACTGATGTTTCTATCCCCCTCTCCCTCTCCCTTCCTCTTTGAAATCAGTAAAAATATATTTTTAAAAAAACACACACAAAATACCACTTGTAAGACTTAACATAGTTGTGAAAGTTTGGCAAATTATTCACTGTCTTCATTGAGATGGAAGATGTACAATGTAAACAGATTTGAGAATAAAGTACAAGCAGGAAAAATGTATTTACTGCTTATTATTTTCGGTGATTAGTAATAGCAGAAGTTTATGGATACACACGTATATCAGATAACGTGTGTCATCTTTTCTCAGCGGTAAAGGTAATACTTCAAAGTTGAAGTTGCTGGGTACAGTCATCATCCCTCAGTATCCGTGGGGGATTGGTTCCGGGACACCCCCTCTCCCATGGGTGCCAAAACCTGTGGGTGCGCAAGGACCTATGTGAAACGGTGTATATCAGCGCACACAGTCGGCCCTCCACATCTGCGGACTCCCCACCGTGGGCTGAGAAGAATGTTTTCGATCCACAGCTGGTTGAACGTGGGGATGCGAAGCCCGCGGACAGGGGAGCAGCTGTGTTTGTCCAGCGCCGCGTATCACGCAGCGTAACATAGGCCGGGACCTCACGCTCGCTCAGAACCTGGGAGACAGGGAACCGGGAAATGAGAGCGGCTGGCAGGGCGGCTAGA
>NW_005353629.1:3962662-3970332 GCF_000412655.1 Myotis brandtii
ATATATATATATATTTATTGATTTCAGAGAGGAAGATAGAGGGAGAGAGAGATAGAAACATCCATGATGAGAGAGAATCATGGATTGGCTGCCTCCTGCACGCCCCCTACTGGGGATCAAGCCCACAACCCAGGCGTGTGCCCTTGGTCAGAATCGAACCCAGGACCCTACAGTCCACAGGCCGACACTCTACTCACTGAGCCAAACCGACTAGGGCAGCAATAAAATTTTTTAAAAAATAAACAAGAATGGCCGTATGAGCAACATGTGTATAAACCGGTATGTTGTAAATAGCCCTTAAAATAACCATTACATTGTTTTAAGACAACAGTGATCATTTGTAAAATCTTTAAAACCATCACTAAAAATAATAGCTTACTTTTTTTCCCCAGTTCTATTTCGGGCACTAGGTCAATGCTTCTCATCACTTTCTACTTTGGTACCTGAGTTCCCGATTTTTCACAATAATCATTCTTGCGATCATCTGACAGGTGGGGACACTGAGGCACTGAGCAGCTCCTCGCGCCGCAGGCAGGCGGTGGCCCTGGGACTGAGGGCCAGCGCCCTGGCCCTGGGCTCACGGCTTCATTCTGCCCCTGCTGATGGGTTAGTCATGTGTTTGCAAACAGAATTTATGAGGAGTAGCCGCAGTTCCTACGATTGTCACATAAAACACTTCACTTCGCTTAAAAACGTAACTTTCCTTGCAGAATAAACACCCGCCCGCCACCCGTGCCGTTTCTCACAGTCTCTGTCACCCGCGTGCGGCCGTACGGCTGAGTGACTGTGAGTTACGTCCGGGAAGCCCCCTGCCCCTCCGAGCCCCCCGAGTGTCCCGTCTCCCCTCTGGTCTGTCCCGCCGGGCGGCGGATCCACTGCCTTACATGGTCATGGAGAGACGGGAGGTCTGTGTGGAGGAGGTGGGAGCGGAGCCGCGAGCACCCCCTTTCATCCTCCGGGACCTCAGTGTGAAGAGGCCCAGCAAACGTTGGTTGGGGTACGCAGTGCCAGGCCCTGCTGGCCCCTGGGGTACAGGGAGCAGGTCGCAGTGCCACCCACGGCCTGCCCTCAGCTGGCTGATCTCCAGGGCGACGCTGAGGGCATGTCATTTGCCAAAACCCTCCGTTCTGGGCTGGGGCTTGACTCTGGTGCTGGCCAGCCCTCCCCCCATCCCCCAACGGCCGGTCCATCCCCCAGAGCTGGGGGGCGGGGTCAGAGTCAGCCCCCGAGGGCCTGTTGGCCACCTTGTCCATTTTTTAAGCCTCAGCAACACCACCACTCCTACCGCCTGCCTCGGAGTGTGGCCTGCACACCGGCCCCTTGGCCCCTCGTGCCCCGGTCACTGTGCTGTGGCTTCTCCCGGGGGAAGGACTAGGTGTTTGCACCCACAAAACCCCTCCCCGTCCTAGGCTTTCGTTTTCCCTCAGTTGACACTTGTGCCTGGTAACCCCCTGGGGCTGTGGGGGTTGTTTTTCTCTCTGAGGCGGGACGGGTGGGTAACAATCAAATGGCAGTTGAGGGCCGCTGCCCTGAGCAGGGGTGGGGAGGTGAGTTCCCCCAAATCACTCGGTCTGGCCCTGCCAAGGCACTGGGGGGAGTTAACGCACCGTTGGACCCAGGAGAGCAGCTGATGTTTCAGTTGAGAATTGTGTACGGCCGGGCCGTGATGATGTTATAAATCTCCCAATGGCCCTTGGCAGGGAGAAGGCTCCCGCCCCTGCCCGAGGGGAGCGGGAGCGGCCGCTGAGCTCATCGCTGGAGGGACATCAGAGCCTCAATTATGGGCCGTAGAGCCTGCCTTGCCGTCCCAGCTGCTTACTCACTTCCCCTGTGAGCAAAAGTCAAAACAGATTTCCTGACGTACTGGGGGGGGGGGGGGGGGGGGGTCATAGGAAAAACTTATCAAATAGTGAAGGCAATAAACAGTTTCCCACACCCTTTCTAACCTTTTGTCCAATCACACTTTGTTTTACGGTTAGATCCATCTTCCTGACACTCTAGTTTGTTCATCTCACTATTTCTCCTGTCGGTGAACTTCCATCTGGGTCAAGGGTCTGCGTGGTTGTCTAGAACTTAGGCTGCCGCCCACGGTCTTCAGACACTGAGGGTCGTTCAGGTCTGTTATCAGGAAGGTCCCGGCAGATGGCAGGACCTGGAGGACGCTCTTAGCCTCCCCGGAACCCTCCCGGGCTCCCGCGTGGAGGGGGCGGGTGAGGTCCTGCTGTGGAGCGAGCAGGGGAGGCTGTGGGCAGGCCCGCGGGCACTAACCTGCCCCCCTGGGGGCTTCTGTGGACGGTGCGTGGAGAAGGAGGAGATGAGCTAGTCCCCTGGCCCCCAGCACACACTCCTCCCGTCTCTCCTGGATGCTTCCTTTCCATCAGCGTCTCTTCCCATCGCCCTCCACATCGCTTGCCTTTGTGTGTGTCTCCCACGCACCCTTCTGGAAAGCCTTTCATTTCAGGGCGCGTCCCCCTGCTTTCAAAGGAATTTCAAATTCCAGTTCTGACCTCCTGGAATGCTAACTTTCTTAAGACATCCGAGCCTCAATGGTTTGCACTTTTTAAAATCGTAGCGTTGGGAAAAATCAGGACTGCACAAAGCCTGACAGACCAACGGGTGCGAGGGCGTGCGCCATCCGTGCGAACACGTGCAGGGGGAGGTGAGATCGTGTGCCAGGGCCCCAGAACTCACCAGTGGCTCGGCCCCGATGGAAACTGTTTTCTCGAGTCCTCTGGAAACCGTGTCTGAATTTAGAAACCTCCGTCGATGTCAGCACCCAGAGAAGCGCTGCGGCTTCCTGCCTCTTTAAAAGGTATTTGGGTCAGAGTTAGGAGCACCAGCCTTGTGATGTGGAATGCCCAAATATAGGTCCGTCTTCTTTAAAAATAACACGCCCTGGATTCATAAAGCCAGGAATGGTGTGTTTCCTGCGATGCCAAGTGACTCTTTGACCCCAAAATGGCTCCGTTAGCGATGTCAGTCAATACTTCTCAGAGCATTTCAAGCATAACTTGATTTAAAAATTTTTATTTGGCCCGGCCAGCATGGCCCTGTGGTTGAGCATCGGCCTAGGAACCAGGAGGTCACAATTCTGTTCCCGGTCAGGGCACACGCCCGGGTTGTGGGCTCCATTCCCAGTGAGGGGCGTGCAGGAGGCAGCCGATCCATGATTCTCTCTCATCATTGATGTTTCTCTCTGTCTCTCCCTCTCCCTTCCTCTCTGAAATCAATAAAAATATATTTCAAAAATAAAATTAAAATGTTGATTTGCCTGGCGATCTGGTCAGCAGGAATTCACTGTGTATGTGGCTCATTCCCAGGTTCGACTCTCAACTCCCTGCAGCAGCCCCGAGCCCACCAGCATTTGCTGAACGAATGAACCATAGCGCACACACGCTTTTCAGCACACCTACTGTGTGAGTTACAGTGAGCCAGTGTGTTTACAAACCTGTGTCTCTCCATTTTTTTTTAAATGCAAAAAGGTCAAGCCAGTAGGCATCTAAGACTCTTCAGAGGAGGTTTGTTCCCAGGGACGCGATTAAGGGTAGCAGGCATTTGGCTGTTGACACGGCTGGACAAGGCATTTTTATGGCCACGTCCAAGAATTCTGTAGTCAAGTTTATTGTCTATCGAGAGACAGATGTGTCCGGTAGTTAACATCTGGGACCGCAGTTAGAGGAGTAGCTACAAGGCCGGGTCCCTGTGGAGCGGGGGGGTCACTTCCTTGCCTGGCTCCTGCCTTCTGCGTGCCCACTGCCCAGCCTGGGGCCGGCCAGGGGGAGGCCTGTGGGTGGACGGAGGCAGATCTGTCCCTTCCCTGGTGAGAGCCAGAGCCCGGGCAGCCTCCTAGTGAGGGTAACCTTACCCGGTGCCCAGTGGCCAGCACAGTGGCCAGCACAGTGGCCAGCACGACTGTCACAGTGAATCCATTATCAGGTCGTTACAGGCCGGGCCGCCTCAGCCAGAGCCAGCTTCCGCTCTGAGAAGGTGCTAATGCTTCGCAGGGTGCGGAGGTTTCTGGTTTCAGACAGGAGGCCTCTGTGGGCTCCAGCGAGGGCTCCCATCCACAGCGCCTGGGCGCAGGCGGCTCCGCGAGCAGGTGCGGGCAGGCCTCCACCCCCTCGCTCTGCTGGGGTGTAGATCTGGGAGCCGGGGGGGCCAGGGAGCGACAGATGGCCAGACAGCCCCCGGGCGTGTGACATCAGAGATGCCCGCCCTGCCTTTCAGTATCACACCAGAGCTCCCGTGTCAGCCGCGTGGGCTGCGTGACCTGAGGCCCATTTAATTCTCCGCCGCACACTTCCTCCTGCAGGAGGCCAGGGGAAGGCGTGCGGGCCCGTGTTCAGGTGTATTTCTGGCCGTCTTCATTCGACCCTTCACGTGCAAATATCCAAAAGGCCCGATCGTGAAGGTGAAATAGCACAGCGTGCCCAGGGTGTGTTCATTGATCTAATTGGGCAGTAAGTCCTTTCCTCTTCAAAAACAGCATCTCACAAAAGCTCAAAGGTTCAACACCGGGAAGCACAAAAGAATAGAAACAAAACCAACCTTTGCTTGTAACAGCATCACCTGGTCCGATCCCCGTAATATTTGCTGTGTTTGATTCCGGAACATTTCACTGCTGCTCCTCATACTTGTGCGAAAACGGCCTTTCCCTGCAGAACTGTAACAGGGAACGCTTTCACTTTAATGCCGGTTTTACTTTTTTTTTTAATCCTCACCCGAGGGTATGTTTTCATGGATTTTTAGAGAGAGGGGGAGGGAGGGGCCCTGGCCAGGTGGCTCCGTTGGTTGGAGTTGGTTGCGGATTCAGTCCAGGTCGGGGTGCATATGGAAGGCAACTAATCGATGTCTCTCTCTCTCTCTCAAAAAAAAATCAGTAAACATATTCTCAGGTGAGGTTTAAAAAGAAAACTTTTTTTAAAAAATAAAATAAAAACCTTCTGTGATGTTTTAAAATATCCAAAAAATCTAATTTAAAAATGAATTCAAGCCGTAGGCGGTTTGGCTCAGTGGATAGAGCGTCGGCCTGCGGACTGAAGGGTCCCAGGTTCGATTCCGGTCAAGGGCATGTACCTGGGTTGCGGGCACATCCCCAGTAGGATATTTGCTGTGTTTGATTCCGGAACATTTCACTGCTGCTCCTCATACTTGTGCGAAAACGGCCTTTCCCTGCAGAACTGTAACAGGGAACGCTTTCACTTTAATGCCGGGTTTTACTTTTTTTTTTAATCCTCACCCGAGGGTATGTTTTCATTGATTTTTAGAGAGAGGGGGAAGGGAGGGGCCCTGGCCAGGTGGCTCCGTTGGTTGGAGTTGGTTGCGGATTCAATCCAGGTCGGGGTGCATATGGAAGGCAACTAATCGATCTCTCAATCTCTCTCTCTCTCTTTTTCTCCCTCTAAAAAAAAATCAGTAAACATATTCTCAGGTGAAGATTAAAAAGAAAACTTCTTTTAAAAAATAAAATAAAAACCCTCCGTGATGTTTTAAAATATCCAAGAAATCTAATTTAAAAAAATGAATTCAAGCCGTAGGCGGTTTGGCTCAGTGGATAGAGCATCGGCCTGCGGACTGAAGGGTCCCAGGTTCGATTCCGGTCAAGGGCATGTACTTGGGTTGTGGGCACATCCCCAGTGGGAGGTGTGCAGGAGGCAGCTGATCGATGTTTCTCTCTCATCGATGTTTCTAACTCTCTGTCCCTCTCCCTTCCTCTCTGTGAAAAATCAATAAAAAATATTTTTTTAAAAAATGAATTCAACTATTAAAAAACAGAGCAAAATTCTATCAAAATGTTCTCTCTCTCTCTCTCTCTCTCTCGCTCTCTCTCTTTTTTTTTTCAAGTTTTGGAAAAACATTCAGAGCGGAGAAATTGTGGCAGGTAGTCGCTGTTGTCATGGTCCCAGCCTGGGGATCTGATGAGGGAGCATCAGATAAGTTTTTCATGAAGAAAACGGAGAACAGAAAGGCCGTGAGGGCACTCACTCCCCCGCAGGGCCGGTGCGTGGACTGGTAGCAGTAGTAGGAAGAGTGACATTGTGAGATTCAAGGTTAGGACGTCACTGCGATTAAATTAACACAGGCATTTTGAAACATTAGTTTTTTTTGTGTGTGTTTTTTTAATATTTTTTTATTGATTTCAGAGAGGGAGGGAGAGAGAGAGAAACATCAATGATGAGAGAGAATCATGGATTGGCTGCCTCCTGCACACACACCTCCCACCCCCTTACTGAGGATGGAGCCCGAAACCCTGGGCATGTGCCCTGACTGAGAACCGAACCCTCACCCCCTGGTTCATAGGTCGATGCTCAACCACTGGGCCACACCAGCCAGGCAGAAGCCTCCTTGTGTGATTTCTGTTTTTCGTAAGCTGCGAAATTAAGAATTTGATCTGAAAAGAAAAACCAGTGCAGCTCAAGTGCCATTTCATTTTAGGAGCCTGCGGTGATGATTTAATTCTCCGCCTCCTTTCATCCGCTTTGTCCAAAGCACATAGCGTCCTGTGACAGTCTGCCTGCCTGTAAAACGTGTCTGCACCCCACAGCGTCTATGTTACCCTGTGCAACGCTGTCGTTCCGGCCCCTGGATCTCACCTCCTCGGGTTCTTTAAACGTTCACTGGATCCATGGCGTCCCGTCTGTCCGTCTGGTTTCCTGGTCTGTCGCACGTCACCCTTCACGTGCAGAAGGACAGAACCCCTTGCCCTCCTCTGTGCCCGGCGCTGTGTCGCTCGCCTGCACACACACACGTTCCCCTCGCTGCCGCCTCGCCGCTGGGTGGGGCGGGAGGGCTCACCCCTGTCTTGGGGCTCAGGAACCTGGAGCCGGTAGGTTTGGTAGCGTCTTGAGGATGACCCAAAGGCTAGGCCTGAGCTGGAACCAGGCCTTCAGACTCCAAAACCCAGGACGCGTCCTCCCGTCGCCTTCGGGCGCTCTGTACAGGGGACCGCCAGCCATGGAATGTCTTGAATATTTTAAAAAAATGAATTCAACTATAAAAAAACAGAGCAAAATTCTATCAAAATGTTCTCTCCTCTTTTTTTTTTTTTTTCAAGTTTTGGAAAAACATTCAGAGCGGAGAAATTGTGGCAGGTAGTCGCTGTTGTCATGGTCCCAGCCTGGGGATCTGATGAGGGAGCATCAGATAAGTTTTTCATGAAGAAAACGGAGAACAGAAAGGCCGTGAGGGCACTCACTCCCCCGCAGGGCCGGTGCGTGGACTGGGGAGCAGTAGTAGGAAGAGTGACATTGTGAGATTCAAGGTTAGGAAGTCACTGCGATTAAATTAACACAGGCATTTTGAAACAACAACTAATTTTTTGTGTGTGTGTGTGTGTTTTTTTTAAATATTTATTGATTTCAGAGAGGGAGGGAGAGGGAGAGAGAGATAGAAACCTCAATAATGAGAGAGAATCATGGATTGGCTGCCTCCTCCACTGGGGATGGAGCCCGCAACCCCGGGCCTGTGCCCTGACTGAGAACCGAACCCTCACCCCCTGGTTCATAGGTCGATGCTCAACCACTGGGCCACACCGGCTGGACAGAAGCCTCCTTGTGTGATTGCTGTTTTTCGTAAGCTGCGAAATTAAGAATTTGATCTGAAAAGAAAAACCAGTGCAGCTCAAGTGCCATTTCATTTTAGGAGCCTGCGGTGATGATTTAATTCTCCGC